>NW_022900942.1:38864837-38885581 GCF_012274545.1 Fukomys damarensis | reverse complement strand
TTGTACCAGGGATCGAACTCAGGACCTTGTGCTTGTGAGGCAGGTGGCAGCACCACTGAGCTAAATCCCCAGCCCTAAAATTATATTTTTCAGGGAAACCCACTACTCTTGACACAGTGAGCTTCAGTTCTGATTTGTTAACATGAAAGAGGTTAAGGTTAGAAGAAGACAGGTAAGCCAAGATAAGGTTGTGACAGCATTTCAGGTCATGGAGAGGACAGGAAAAGAAAACTAAATTAAACAGAATGGAAAAGTTAAGACCAGGAAGGCCAGGTCCTATGGTGTCAGCAATCTTTCACTCCAGTGGCCACTATTCTATAGCACAGAAGGCCTCAACCCACTCACACCTTGGATTGTTCTTATAGGCAATGCTGGGGGTCAAATCTCACCAGGGCGAACTCTCACAGAAGAGGTGTCTCACTTGGAGCCACACCATTGCTTCGCTAAGAATTCAGGGTTTTATAAACCATGGGCTGGGCCTTGCTACACCAAGGAAGGAGTGATGCTCAATTCTAGGTTTGAACTGGAGAGAACCTTAGAGCCTACTTAGCAGACAGGAAAAATCAGGCCCAAGAGAGGGGTTGCCCAAAATCCCATAGCTGTTATGGGCAGAGCCGATAACAGAGTATTTCTTCTTCCCCTCTCCACCACTTTCCAGGTTCCCATCTCAGCTCTGTCATTAATGGGAAATTTAGGATAAGATACTAAACCTCTTTGAGCCTCAGGCCTGTAATTAAGGCCATGCAAATGAGCATTTTTGAGGCCTTCTTATAGCATGACAGCTATTGTATAATCATTCTCACATTTAAATCTGACAATAGTTCTGGTTTTACTTTTCCATGTTATATAGGGGAAAGAAAAGAGTCTCTATGAGATTAAGTAAAAGTCATAAGATGATGAAGCTTGGAATTGTGATGCCAATGGTTTGTCCTGTGCCCCCTTTACCAACTGTGTTTAGCATAGGCCTAGAGAAAAATGAGGAGGATGGAAATGAGGAGCAAGCCCCCCACCACACCCATTCCCAGGCACCTTCACGTAACTCCTTCCAGCAAAGGCAAGAGCTCCCCTAAATACAGCCCTACCATTACTGTGCAGAAGCAAGTTACTGTGCCTGCAGGAGGAAGTCCTGCTCACTCTTTCATGAAAGGTCACATTGTCATATTCCTCCTGACTGCTGGTCAGGGTGTGGCTTCTAGAAAGTGACCTGGGCCAACATTGTGGACAGATGCAAAGTGAAGAAGCCTTCAAGTGTGTGTGCCACCTTGGGTGTCTGCCCCACCAAAAGAGAAGCATTGCAATGCTCAAAGCCTCTCCCAAAATAGAGAGCTGAACCTTCAAAGTCAGAGAAGGAGCTTATTTGGAAAGATGACAACTCACTATCATGTTCTGTCCCAGTTGCATAACAGCAGCATCTCCAGCTGACATTTGCAAAGGCCATTCTGCTCACTTTGCTTGCAGGGCTCAGAGCTGGCTGCACCATTAGATGTGTCTTTGGACACACACTCTCATACACATGTACAGCAAATCCTGTTGTTTTAATAAAATGTATATTTTCAGTCCTTTGCTCCTAGAAATCCAATTATGTCCTCCACAGGGCAGAGGCCAGGAAGGCAGCCACACACACCATATTATTTTGCAGATGGCAGAAATGTCCCTATTCTCAGCTTCTGTCTCATTGTTTCCTGGGTCACTCCACACCAACAGCCTTTCTCTTTTTCCCAGCCTTCTGCAGGAGTACTACGCAGACCAGACATCTTGGCACTTGTAGTGCCTTTGAACTTATTTCTGTCCAGAGTAGCACTTTGCTGTATCTAGTTTCACATTATTATTTAACTGTGTGCTGTGTGAGAAAATTTTCCTCCCTAGATCAGGAACAATATTATGGGGCAGTGGCTCTCTGAAATTCTAGAATTTAAGTAATTGTTTAAACATTTTTCTCAGAATCTCTTATTCAGAGGTGGACAGTTTCTGGGTACTCTTTTCCTACAAGACCCTTGTCCAGCAAGAGGACTCTTACCCTTTAGGGTAAGATCCACTTTAAATAAGTTCTTTTTGACATTCCTAGCCATATCCACTACTCCAAGCAAAATTAGCCACCCCTTTTTCTGTGCTCCTATAGTCCTTTGTACCCATCTTTGTTATTGCCTTATTACAGAGCATTATATTTACCTTTTCAATATCTAGACAATTCTCCATCTGGAAGCTGAGCACCATACGGATAGTTGCTCTAACCAGGAAGAGTTTGCAAGTGGAGGTGGTGATTCAGGTGTATGCACTTAAAGGAGGAGGAAGTTGGAGCTGGAGGAGGTGTCAAGAAAGATGAAATGAACCCATGTCCCAAATTCTACCCATAAAAATTCTCCCATCTGCAAGAGTTATTTTATAAAAAGTACAGTACTGCACTTAGAAGAAGAATACAGATTCCAAAGGATAGGATGACATCACAGAGAGTTCTGACCCCATCTGGATTGACTAGCAGGAGGTTCACTTTGGTAGGTGGAGCACAACAGCAGGTAAAAACATAGAGGGGAGCAGTACTTGGAGACAGGAGAGTATGGCATCAAGACACTGAGTCATTAGACTACTGGTGGCAGGACCCTCATAGCAAGAGGGAGGAAGGGAAATATGACTTCAGCTCTCAGGGAAGGAATGTAAAAGAGCCCAAAGAAGTACACTAAAGCTTGAGACACTGATCTAAGTCCAGAAGGGAATGACAAAACTGGTTAATAAGCTGAAGCAGGAGCCCAGATGCTTTTACAGGAGCACATTTCAAGGGAAAGAGAAATGCTTAGAGGCTATATACCAGTGTTCATGGAGCACATCTGGGGAAGGGACTAATTCCAGTCCCCATCAGACAATGAACAGTGGAAGTTAAGCTCCCCAATGAGTTCCTGTCTTCATCAAATATAGCTCAAGAATTAGGAGTGAACTAGACCAGCATGGAAGGAATCTGGAATGAAAAAGCAAAGCCTGATGAGGAGATACCCAGGCAGGGGAGAAGGGACCTTTCTCAAGTTTACATTTCCACACCCTGCAAACTGACCGATCCACAGTAAATACTCAAGAGAAATTTGTAGGACTACAGTTTAGAAGAGAGAGAGAAAAAAAAAAAGAGTTCCAGATACCTTTTCATCATTTTGACAGGTAACTCCCAGCTTTCTTGGCCAGGCCCTGTTTACTGGAACCCTTCGTCCTGGGCCACAGGGAAAGTACACCCCACCCCCTGCACTGTTGCTCATTACCAAGAAAAATGACAGCTTGATTGTCTTCCAGTAAGAGAGAACCATCTATTTCATTTGGAAGTTTGATAATTGATTAGAGCAATAGATTTTCTTCAGGGTAGCCTCTCTGGAAGAGTCTGGCAAGGGCACAAGATTTACATTCATCAGGCTCCATAGTTTGTCGCAGAGGATGAGATCACAAGGCCATTACGTGGCGGGGGGTTGTGCTGAGAGGGTGAGAAGGCAGAGTGGAGTTCCCAGACATCATTTCTCAACAGTGAGGGCCTCAGCTAGTTCAAAATGCTTTTAAGTACTTTTCTGTCAGTCACTTTTAGGTAAATCCATTACCAAAGGTCTATTGACTCTGGGATGTGATCAGAGCAAGTGATACTTTGAAAGTGTCTGTGGACAAAACTTCAGTGTGTTTGGGCCCCTAAAAATTACTGATAGCCTGTGTGGTCCCTAAATAGAGGTGTATCCAGTGGTGGCTGTACTGTGGCTGCACCCCAAAACACAGCAAAATGGTATCCTGAGAGCTTATATCACAAGTCTACTACAAAGGCAAACAGGCCAGCTTTTAGCCAACACTCAGTCCCTATTAAGATACCACTTGGGACATCCAATCTTATATGCCACCCCAGCCTTTACTTCTAACTCTCCAAATGTCTCTGAATCAAATCTGCTTTAGGGATATCTTTCCAGTTTGCTCCAGGCATAAATATGAATTATGCTGTCCTCTTTCTCAGGGGAAACTTCACTTTAAACCTCATCACCAACTCTCTGGTCATTGGACTGATAAGATGAGAGGCAAGTACATACTAGGAGCAAAGATGCATCCATGCTAAAGACAGAATCTCTGGCACTGGGTGAATGAGTGATGTAATCATGCTGCACTCTACTGTAGTTGACGAACTTCCTTTCTTTTCATGACAGCACCCTTTAAATTTGTTGAGGTCAACAGACTCAACTAGAAAATTGATGACAATATACAGAAGTACGAATTTAGTCCCAAAGGCAAAGGTCAGAGGATACAAGTGTTTAGATATTACCCACATATAAGGAAGAATTGAAGGGTGAATTTTGTCTATATTGCTTGACTCCAGGTATCTGAGCATTTCCAGTAACTCCCAGGACTGTGAATTACAAATAGTAGGGGCACAAAGACCTCTGTGGGTCACCTAAGGAAATGAGAATGTCACCTAGTGATGCCATCCATACTTTCTCTACTCAGACTCGTGATGGAGAAAGTCTCTCCCGTGACCAGCTGGAGATAGACCCAATCTGCATGACACCCAGAGACTAAGAGAACAGAGTGTTCTCCACACACAGAGTGTTCTAATCTTTCATGCATATCAATCCTGCTCTTTCTATCCTACAGTTCCGAGTTTCATATCTGGAACTAAAAAGTAGGTTCTCATCAGACTCATAGCATCAGTCAGCAGATAGAAAAAAATGTATCTAGCTGATATTATAAAGGTATATATTCACTCTGATGAAATATGAAACAGGCCTTGCAGATGAACTTGCTCCACTGAGAAAGGCTATAGACGTCTCAAGTTGTTGATCTAAGGTGCACCTGATTAATAATTGTTGTGTACAGGATAACATTGGAAAGTTTACCTATTGGTCAGAAAACTTTACTGACCATCTATACATCTATACCTCATGATTCTATGAGGTATTCAAAGATGGACAAGGCCCAACTCATGCCCTCAAGGTGCAAGTAGGAAAACACCGTGAAGTAACTACCACAAGCTCTCCATTGCCTACCTGGCACTGAGGTATCACTAATATGGATTCAAATGTTCACTGACACATTAATAAATGGACTTATTCCTACACATCATGGCTACCTTCTTTCCCCTTCTGCTAATTTATCAAAACTAGAAATGCCAAAACCAGATTCAGTCTTTTGAAACCTGATATGAGAATACTAAGAACCCTATTTAGCACAGTGATAGTACTGATTTCTTTGCGACAGATTGAGGGGGATGCTGATTGATCAGATCTGCAGCACAGCATCCACCGATGAGGTAAAGTGCCCTGTAGTACATTCTTGGCCTTACCGCAGTGTCCGGCACTAAGTAGTTTATCCATAAACACTTCCTCAATGAATCATTGACAATGGGAGAGTTTTTAAGTATCCTGAAAAAAACTGTGGATTCTGGATATTACGATTTTAAAGTAACTGCTTTGTCATACAGACTATACTATTGCTGAGCTAAAATTAATTTTAAGGAACAATGATTACAAAGGCTGTAAATAGAGGCACCAAAAACCTGAATTCTACCCTTATAGCATTAACAGTACAGGCTGGCCTTGAGCAGGTCTTCTCATCTTCCAGAGCTTCTATTTGGTCATGAAGTAGACTGGGAAATGAAGGACTAAAGAGAAGCAAAAGAGAGTTTTGAGGAGCGTGCCAGCCAGCACTCAGGCACCCTGCATAGCTCAGCCCCACTGATGCCGAGCCATGCAGCCTGTGAGGCAGCCCCGGGGTGAGGGCATGAGTTGGTGCCACACATCACAAGAAACTTCTGGGTATTTCTTGGAAATGAAGCACCACACACTCTGCCTTCCTCTCCTTTTGGGTGGAGGACCAAAACCCCAAACACACAAGCCACCCTAGTAACTATAAGAAATACTAATTGTAAAAATCCAAAATTAATGAGTGTGGGATTTTAATAAGTATTTGAGCTAATCATTGATATTTTTCCCTAAATTCCCTTTCTGAAGTATCCCTTAATGAAGCATGTAGACACTTTTGGCAGGAGGTGCTCTGCTGCATCAGGTATAAGGCCATGTTGCTCTAGGGTCAGAGAGGACAAAATTAAATAAAACACATCCAGAATGTATTGAATATCTTTCTTCCCCTTTTATTTCCTTTTATTGTTTCCCTGCCCTCTCCTTCACTTCCTTCCTCTCCTGCATTTCAGCTGAAAGTTAGTCAAAATCATAAAATGAAAATCACTTAGGAAGTACTTTGGAGACCTTGGTCCTCACTACTGCCAGGATGTGTCACTAAAATAACTATGTGAACTTTCCAAGTCACTTTACCTTTCTGGCCCTCAGCTTCCTCATTTATAAAATGAAGAGTCTGAAAAAATCCGATGAATGTTCAAACGCTGCTCAAGATAAGAGATGGCATTTCCAAATTTTTCATGCTCTCCTCAACCAGAAGAAGCTAATCTTTAGATGAGAGGGGAGACTCCCTAGTAGTTCATTAGCGAAGAACAAAGACATCCTTTTGCTGCTTAACAGCAAAAAATTACCCACTGGACTAGCTGATCTCAAAGACCCTTTCCCACTCTAGATCTGTAGGATTCTACTGCATATCATTTCTGTCGTGTGACAGACACTGTGCTCCATGCAGCGAAGCAAAGACAAGAAAAGGGTAAGACTGAGTCTATGGCTGCAAGCAACTTACTCAGCTCTCATCTCCAAGATTAGCCATAAAGTCAGATTAGCATTGAAGGCATCAGGGGGCCACAGCACCTTAGGAAGGATCAGAGACAGCTGCTGTGAGCAGGGAAGTGTCACAGACCAGTGGAACTCAATTTGGGGGGCATTCTACGAACAACTGGAATCTCACTTTCCTTTAGAGAGAATACAACTTCAGTTTGTAGTTGTGCAAAAATAATTCACTGGTTTCAGGAAAAAATTAAAAAGTGAACAGCTTGTCCAAGACATCTTTGCTCTTCCACCCGAGATCTAGAAGAGGAGGGAGAGTGTACTGCAGGCAGGTTGGACTCCTCATTCCCCTCAAGGGTTCTGTGGCACTGTACCACCGAGGCACAAAGGGGAGCAAGTCAGGCACAGCCCTGCCCTCCTGGAATAACACACAATTTAGCACAATGTGCACAGCTCACCAAAGGACACCGTGGGCTCAGGGCTCATTTCCATGTGGTGGGCTTACTAGTGACCCGATGGAGCCTTTCCCATGAATTCATCTGAGTCTAGTTAGCTCAGGGAAGGCCGCCTGAGTCAGCAGCAGGGCAGACAAAATGACCTCCCAAAGCAACTTCTCGTGAGACACAGCCCTGGCTGATTGGGCTTGGCTGGAATTCCGAGACATTCCGATATCTGCACAAAGGGCAGGCCCTCACCCCAGCCAAGCTGACCTCAGCCTTCCTCCTCCCAGCAGATAATTATGCCTTTAGGTCTCCGAAGCTAGCCCTCTTGTGGGTAACCCTTGGAAGTGACAAGCCATTTTCTGATGGGAATTAAAGGGTCTAGAGTGGCCAAAAGGCTTCTCGGCAGGAGAATTTGTTATTCTTTTAATTGTGGCATTATACCTCAGGCTAGCATTACATAAACATTCATGCTGCTATCCAACTTGCAAAATTAGCTTCTTTTGACAGGCTTTATCATGGCAAAGGCCAGCCTCATTCAGAGGTAAAGGTGGCCACTAATTCTGGACTAGGAGTTCTAAATCCTGGAACTTCATATCCTGACCTTCCCAACCAGGGATTTCTTGCCTTTTGATTGATGCCTGAAATTTTATCTTTGGGATTTTGTCCATTCTTCTGAAAACTATAATCCCTCTTTCCCTGGGAAGAAATATAAACTAAGCCCATAGAGGTGCAAAATATTTCATTGATTTCAAAGAACAATTACAGAACAGGCAGCTTGCCCAGGAGGGCAAGTGCTATAAGACTAATGTGCTTTATTGCAATTATTATAGAAGATCATTGAATTGAAATTATAAACTAATACCATATCTTAACTTCAACATCTTAAAGTATATATCTTAAATAAAAATAAATAATAATAATAATGAAAAAACATCTAGATTCAGTCTGCTTCTAGCTCCATTTTAAAGAAATAAGAGGTGTAATATATTCCCCTGATTGCAAACCCATTCTTTTAAAGAGCTGTTACCCATTACATCACACAACTCTGTGTCTCTCTTGAACTTCTGAGACATCGTTGAGATGTCCATCTCCCAGCACATGCAGTGTTCTCCATGTGCTTTCTATTTTTTCTACTTTAGCTTTCAAATTGTAGTAAGTACTAAGATTTTTGAAAATAGATAATAATCATTTTTAATTATACATTTATTGTTTGCATGTACTCAGTACTGAACTCCAGCATTACTCCTTCATGACAGCATCTGTATTTTTCATTCACTCATTCAATTTATTTACCACCTATCAAGGACACACTAGACACTGATGAAAAGAAAATGTCCCACCCAAGTTCATAGTCTGGAGGTGAAACAGATAAATTAGTAAGTAAAATGGCCCTTTAACTTCTGGGGTTGAGTAGTGACAGAAAACCAGGGGAAGGGACTCACTTAACTTGACTGGGGTCCCAGGAAAAGCTTCACTGAGGACCTGCTCCAGGCACTGGTGTCTGAAATCAGCCATTAATGGTCAGAGAGTAAGACATTGTGACCAGAGTTCACCCTTCCCCATGTATTCACAAAAAGATGGACAGTCTAGGGCAGGATAGTTGAATTTTTTTTTTTATTCTTTTCTTGCAAAAACAAAATAAGAGGATTTCAGGCTTTTTGACATTTCTTCAACAGAAGAAATGCCTCCTTAGCTCCTTCTCCTTGGAGAACAAAATCAAGGGCAAGCAAGCTGGTTTGCACAGGTGTCAGGGAAAACGAGATGCATCCTCCATGCTTCTGGTGCACTGAGAGTCTCCCCTGGCAGGGGGCCAGCCTGGTGGCATGCAAGTAATATAATACACAATCTAAATGCAAGCATTTGAGGCCTGTTTGGGGAATCAATTAACAATAAGCATATACATCCATTTACAAAATAACAGTGTGCTAGAGTATACCCACATTGTAATTGGAAACTAAAATAATACCGGGAGGAATAATCATTTTAAAAATCTTCTCCAAAAAGCCAAGAATAATATTAAGAAAATAAAATAAAAAATGTCGTCCATCTGCAGAGTTATATCCTTAGGGAAGTATGGCAGAGCACACTAACAAGCAACTGAATCCATGTATAAATGAACTGAAATCCGCAAAGGCAACAAAAGGCAAGGTGGGGTGTGGACTGAAAAAAATCTCCCTTGTAGATTAGCTACCCTGAATCACACACAGTTCCATTTGATCGCTTCTTGTAGGAGATGGGATGCTCTGAGGCTGGGCATGACCCTCAAGGGAAATTATTCTTTATCTGCCCATTCACAGGGTCCCCCGCATTAGTTTCTGAACCCAGTTTCACACCCCATGCCATGCATGAGCCTGAGCCTCTGCCCTCACACCTCCCTCTTGCCCCCAGGGAGAAACTCAGACATGTAATTCACTGTTCACTGCTAGCTGGGGAAGAGTTTTAGCAAAAAAACTAATTGGGATAAGGGAATAGAGTAAACATAAAGAAGAGAACATATAAACCAGAACCTGAGCTCTTGGCCATCAAAACAATGCTAAGCCAAGTATTTTCTGGCTGAGGACTCTAAGGAAGTAAGCAAATGGCTCAGGGAAATCCCACTCCCTCTGAGGCTCCCACATCTGTTGTCCTTTGGGGCCTGTGGCCTGTAAGCCTGTTGCCATGCAGTCACTGTAAGTTCTACATTAAGGTGAGATCTCCCAGTGACATAGGAGTTGGGTGGGATTCCTGAACTAGGAGTTAATAGGCCGATGCTACCAGGAACCCGGCAGTGACATCAAGCTACTTGTTCAACTCCTCTGGGCATTCCCAGGCCTTCACATACATGGACAGAGGCTGGTGGCTACTGCCAATTTCATACATTGAAAGTAACACCCGTGACATGTTTAGAGCTCTTTGTTCCAATGGAATATACCACTCAGTTTAATTCCTGGAAAATGGGAGCCATATTTGGTATTGTCCTAAGAGACTAAAAGGATGCTTTAACCGTAATCTTGGGATAACCCACTTCAGCCTGTTGGTCTCAGTGCCTAATGCTACTGTCTTCATTGGTAAGGGGAACCAAGAAGTTGCAGAAGCAAAGAGAAAAGCTCCTCATCAAATAGACACTAAGTCCCTAGCAGGGGTAAAGCCCAGGGTCAACTTCCAAAAATTTCCTTCAAAGATAGGAGGTTGTGTGCCAGGTGTGGTGGTGCACACCTGTAATCCCAGCACTGAGGAGGTTAGGTAGGAGGTTGGCCATGAGTTTGAGGCCCGCCTAGGTTACTTAGTGAGTTCAAAGCCAGCCTGAACTTCATAGAGAAATCCTGTTTCAAAAAAAACACAAAACAACAACAATAATAATAATACACTAAGCATGATTTTGACACATCACCTGATGGAGAACTGGGGTGATGGAAGTACAGGTTGTGAATCCAAGCCACAGTTAGGCCAGTCATTCATTCGGTCATAGACATCACTGGCCTGAGGCAGCTGTTCAGACTCAGACATCTAAGAGCAGCCAGTAGGGATAAGCAGACACACCCATCACCACTGCAGGGAAACTCAGAGGCACAGGCTCTGCCAATGTGCAGTCTTCCTGTAATAGTAATAATCGTGTAACACTGGTTTATATTTGCACTGGGCTTTGCCATTTACTAGGTCTTTTCCCTTATCTTTTCACAATTACCTACAAATTAGGTAAATTGTTCCCTCTAGGTCTACAGAGCAGGAAATGGATGTTCCCAGAGGTTAAGTGAATGGCCTCAGGTCACACAGCTGGATGTGTGAAAATCTGAGTTTTCTGATGCTGAAATTTCATGCTCTCTCCAGGATGCCACATTGCTTCTTGTCCTCTAGGCCACACCTCTTCTGGATGGGAACTCCCAGGAACACACTTCTCTACAAAGATCTAAGTTATTTCACAGGCAGAAGTTTTATTTCATAAATTTTAATGTAAAAGAATAGAAAGATATGCAATTTTAAACACATTTAGTCCATCATTTAAAAGGCGTTATTATTCGGTGCGTAGTACTATGTAGATGCCTCATGCCAGGCACTGTGGGGGGCAAAACAGATATGCTCAAGACAAGACCAGGGACTTGGGCACAGCACTTCCCACCAATCACCCTAGGTTCCTATAAGATGATCTGTTGACAGTCAGGTGGGGGGAGTTTTTGAGAGCTGATACTACATCTGACTTCAGTGACCTTTAAAATCTATTGCATTCCCTAAACCAGCAATTTGCAAAATTTAATGAGCACTGGAATCATTTGGTAAGTGTGTCAAAAGGCAGATTTCTACAGAATCAAAACCTCTGCGGTTAGGCCACCAAATCTGCACTTATACCAAACAGCCAGGTGATTTGGGGACTCAAGCTGGGGGAGGCAGAAAGGAGCACAGCTGGTGAAAAGTGTGAGTGGCCACATCACAGAAAGATAAGAGGAATTTGCCTTAAATATCATCACTCCTTTAGCAAATGTTTCATTTGGGGGCATATCATGGAGGAAGGAGTGCTGGACTAGAAGTCAAGAGACACAATTTCTAGTCTGCCCCACTACCTGTCGCCTACATAATGTAAAGTAGTCATTTACCTTTCCAAACTCAGTATGTACTTCTGCAAACTGCACAGTGACAATAACAATCCTTCACATGGGCTTACCATGTATTTCCAATGGATTATGAATGCTAAAGCACCTTAGGAAATATAGAGTGCTGTAGAAATCTGGAATTATCAAGTTCCAGGACCGGTGTGCTGTGAAAAAGAATATCTTATCTTTGACCCTGTTACCCAACATGGTCAAGCCCTAGATACATAAACACCATGGCCCATGAGAAAATGTCCAGCTGGTAGTGATAAACTCAAGAGGATAGCCCCTAAAGGCTTGCCCTTAACACTAAAGTTCAGAGTGAGTTTTAACCCTGTCACCTTAGGTGCACCAGCTTCCCAGCACAATCTCTCAGTTCCTGTCTGTCATTCTGCTGGAGACAGCCCCAAGCTCAGGGGCAGAACAGCCCTACATAACTCACTACCCGGAATGGAAATGCCTCAAAGCACATTTAATTCTGAACTGACAGTTCCCGGGAAACAGGCCTAGTTCTCCATCGACCTCTAAAATAAGCTGATGGTTTTGGTAATAGGACTTTCTTCAGGAAATTCCATTCATGTATTCATTCATTCATTCTAGATGGCAAATATTTATTGATTTTTTTTTCTACAGTGTGCTTGTTGCTGCTGTTCTTGTTTGCTGTGTAGGGATTTCTGTTTGCTTGCTTGCTTGCTTTCTTGGAGCTCTCACCTGATTTTCCAATTCTCACTGACAAGCAGGTCATTAGAAAATCGTATTATCCAACAGCTGCACCCTATTTCCTAGGGCAACTGAAGTCAGAGGGCATTATGTTCAAGACTCATGGTTTAGACAGTCTTCAGTTCTTGGGGATCTTATTGTTACTAAATTTCAGTGCAGAGAATTCCATGGCTTGGGACACCGATAGCCAAAAATCTAGTCTATTCAGATTGAAGAATTGAAGTCCGCAGCATCCAACTGCCTTCCCAGCACTCCACAGATGGCCTTGCTGCCGGCTGTGGTCTTCACTGGTCACTGAAATAACGTGAAACTGGAAAATCTCCACTTTCCCAGCTGATAAGGGTTGCATCCTACACTCCTAAAAAGTAAAGCAAAGAAAGTCCCCCAATGCTCTGAAACTGTGCTGAGTTTGGATAACCCAACCTAAGCATCTGCAGATATGGGTAAGCAGAATAAGGACCAGTCATTCAAAGGCAGGGCAACAGCAACCAGAGCCCTTACTGAACATGAAACTCTACTCCCAAAAACTTGTATTCGAGACTTTATTCAAAGTGCATCTTATCCGTGACCCTCCTCACCCTTCATCTCTGTACACTCCAATACACTGCCTGATCCTCCCCAAGAACTGCCTGCATGAGTGTTATCCTGCTCCTCCACAATATCTGGATCTCAAGCCACGTTTGTCAAGAGCTTACCCAACTCTAGGTCTTTGTGCATATTTTACCATGTAATCCCCACATCTTTCCTATGAAGAAGGTTTTCTTTCACAGATAAGAGGTGCGGAGAAGTTAAGTCACTTTTCTGAAGACACATAATTTGTAAGGAGTGGAGCTGAAACGGAACCACGGGGACTGATTACAAAACTGGAGCTCATTCCGATACATCAGGCTGCATTGAATAGCCATCTTTTGGGGCTGTTTTAAGGGTTAACAGTAACAAATACAAAGTACCTAGGATGGAATCTAATGATCCTTATTATTTCTGCTCTCAGTCTTGATGTTAACCGGCTCCACCATATTGATTGTTGACTGAGTTATTTCCCCCTTAAGTCTTGAGCAGAGAGTGTGTCTTCTTCACTTAGTGCTCTCCATATCTCAGCAACTGTCTCACAATGTTTTGTTTTCATAAGGTCCTCAGTAAATATTTGCTGAATCTCATTGCTCTGCATGGAAATCACTGGGCCTTAAACACACGGCAGTGTTTAAATAGGGTAGGAGAAAGAGAAGAGACAAATAGAAAGAGGAATGTACCCCAGTGCAGTACAGGACCAGCCCAGACGGAGGTAAGACAAAAGATAGAACACAGACCTCAGGGAAGCTCAAAGCAGCCT
Organism: Fukomys damarensis; assembly: GCF_012274545.1. Taxonomy (NCBI): domain Eukaryota; kingdom Metazoa; phylum Chordata; class Mammalia; order Rodentia; family Bathyergidae; genus Fukomys; species Fukomys damarensis. The sequence continues at coordinate 38,871,897 of NW_022900942.1, read as the reverse complement.
AATTACCTGCCCTAAGCAAGTTCCTCACCCGGCCCATTACACCACAGGGGAGGTGGCATATGCATGTGAAATTTTGTTATTTCACTCTTTTTCTTAGTTCAGGGTTCATCTAGCAATATACACAAAAGGTGCCTTGATGGAAAGAACACAGCCCTATAATAAAAACATGCAGGTGTAGACCTACTCTAACAAGCCCCTCCATGAGTCGCCTGCCCTCTCTGGCCTCAGAATCTCCACCTATGAAATGAGATGTAAGTACCACAGCACTGCCAGACTCTGATCTTCGTAAGTCTGTGATGCTCAATGAAGTTTATAATCTGAATGACTTCCCTTATAGCCAAGCCATTTAGTGTTCCATCTACCAACAACGAACACCTGCTCTGGGCCCAAATCAATGATAGTCACCAAAGAAAATATGAGAGCAGGAAACAATGCAAAGCCCTTGTCCTCAAGGAGGCTAAATCTAGCATGGAAACCAGAAGAGTCCTGAAACCATAGATGAGGAGCAAGGCCAGCGGGGCATTAATGTGCATGTGTTTGGTCCAGGTGTTCAGCTGCCCCTAGCTGCAGCTGGGCTACCCCAGCAGCACCTGCTTCTGGAGCCTTACACTGGTCTGTGGCTGGAGAGAGGCACTCAAGGTTGTAGTTCTAGACCCACGTTATGATGAGTTCAAGCAGTGGAGTATCTACACCAAGGGAGGCCAGTGATTCCTGGTGGTTCTCTCTGAAGGTATTCATCCTGTTCCAAGTAGTTCTTAAATTGGAAGATGTCCATCCAACCAGCTTTCTACCTTGGTCTTCAAGATGGCAAAGGCACTTTCTGCCCAGAGTCGTCACAAAGCTTCCTTTTCTTAGATAGTCACTTCAGGGACCCTGGGCTTCCACATTCATGTATACTGCCTACCCCCATTAGCTTACCTATTGAAAAATTCCTGATCATTGCTTAGGCTAGCTCTTGAGGTTCATTAGGAAATGCTTGGTTCCAGCCATTGGAAGCTCCTGGGCATTTTTTCAGACACTTCTTTTTTCTGCAGCCTTGCAGATCTCCACTCTTCCTCAACCTTGTACTCTATGCTTCTTGGTTCCTCTGTTGTTATAGAGCCCTTGTTACGTCTCCTGTAAATGCCAGCTCATGTCTTCATCTCATCCTCTGCAAAACCTCTCTTAGCATAGTGGCTGACCATCAGTGGGGCTCAATAAATATTTGTTTAATAAATATGTGAGAATGAACCTAGAACATTCAAACTAAATGTAACAGAAGACTTAGAAGTCAAGAGCTTGTGACAGCAACAGCTCTAATTAGAAAGCTTTGGGTCCTCTCCCATCTCAGATATTGAGGTCAAAACACTGAACAGCTCCTCTTACATTAACTTTTCAGAGAACTACCACAGTCATTATCCCATTTGAGGAGGCAACACATAGTGAAATAACACAAGGCTTGGTCTTCTGCCACTTACCAAACCTCAGAGCTTGAACAAGTTAGTTAACCTCTTTGAGTTCTTGTTCCTCATATAAACAAAAGGTGATATTTATTTGCAAGTGCTGTTGTCATGATCAAACAGAACAAAAAATAGCAGTGCCTCTCTAAAGTACGCAGGGATCACTGAGTTTCTTCTGACTGATCCCTGCATTTTCTCTGGGAGCCACAAAGTGAGCATAACTGCTCCCACTTCATGACCACTACCAATAGATGGAAAATCCCAAGCTGAAGCTAGCCAGTGAACACCCACCCCAGAGTGGCAGTTAGTCACAAAACTAAGCAAATGAAACAAGGGCTTTGTGGAGTTATTCCTTGCATTTTATCTCCAAGTCTCTCCCAGTAAGGGTCCAGTGAATTGGGCTTAAATTGAAAGATTATAGTGCTCATGCTACAGTCCAACCTGTGTTTTGGTTTTGTTTGTTTGTTTGTTTGTTTTACCAATATCCCTTCCTTTACCACTTCCAAGACCCATAGGAATATGCATCTTAGATATGGCTCTGTTTCTGTTTATTATTGGTTATTAACTCATTTGACTTACACTGAAGGTGCACCAAAGCCTTTGGCCCAGACACAGAAGTGTCTTTTATTAAACACTGATCATAAAAATATGCTTATATCATTCATGATAATTTCATAGTGCTCACAAATGTAACTGACCTATTTACTGTACATTCTAATGGGTATTTTGTCGATCTACTCAAGACCTTCTCCTAAAACCAGAATTATATTTTCAATTGGTGTCCAATTCACATTGATTGAAATCGTGCCATTTTTAAAGCCATTGGCAGCCATTTTGTTTCTAGGTGCTTGTAGAGAAATGACGGAATTCAAGGTGCATCTTAAGGCTCTGTCATACTGCAACAAATCTCAGCAAAATCAATCCACAAGTTCCAGGGACATTTATAAGCAAAAAGATAGGAAAAATAAAAATGCTAAATAGTCAATAACAGCATCATTTTACTTAAGTTAACTGAAGAGAGAAAGTAGTCAGATATTAAGAAGTGTTTCTTCAATATGAGAGATAGCTCCAAAGAACAAACTTACACTGCAGCTGTACAGATTTGGGTGTGTAGGGTGGGTCTTTAGTGTGGCATCTCTTAGCCTGCATAACCATTCTCTTCCCAACAGTGACCCCTCATGGTTTATAGTCACTGGGATCCCTTGTCCAGCTGAAAGAAATTAAAAATCCTCTTTCCTGATATAATCTGTAAGAACCATGTGTGACATAGCCAGAAATCATTGTCAAGATGCCTTGACTCTGCAGCAAGATGTTAATTACTAATCCTGTGGCCTACTTTGGAAGTGGGCTCTTCTGAAAGACTAAACCAATAAGCTAGGGTTGCCAGACATCCCCTCTAATCAATAAAACCAGACTGTGCTTGGCACTGTGAGGACACCAAAGGGGAAAAAAAAATCACAGGCTGAATCAGTTTGCTTGTAATTTACTTGGAAAGATAAAGAAACTAACCAGAAAATACAGTAAATGGAAAGAAGTAGGGCCATTCTAGTCCTTCAGATAAAACAATATGGGTGTGAACTTGAGAAGTTATGAAGGGGCGACAAGATACATAATGTTAGAGAACTGAGCCATAAAGAGGGAGTGAAGTGTAGAATATGTAATTTAACTAGGATAGAATGTTCATGCAGAGACGTAAGAAGAAATGGGTGGTGGAAAGGGAAGGTGGGGTAACATTGCAAAGACATTACCAAATTAAAAGAGGTACATATTAACTTTCTGAGTATTTTATAATAATCTGGAGCAAGGACTAAATCAAGGAGGACTAATCTGGGGCAAGGACTAAACAAGAATAAAGTGCTAAGAAGTTCACTATGACTCCTTAGAGAAAAAAATAGAAAAAATTTCATAAAATGAGGAGAAATTGAACAGAAAGAAGATTTTTGAAAAACAGAATAATAGATGCTGAATGAAAAGTTACAACCATAGAATGTCAAAGCTGCAGTGATCTTAGGGATAATCATACATACACTTCTTTGGTCTCTCTCTGCCTATAGGCAAATTTGAAAAGCATCTCGGGAAGATATCCTCTTTGTCTGGAAGGTATAGGCTATTCTAGGTTTAAACATCAAGGCAGCCATTAAACTTGACATTAAGCTTTCAGTACCATCCTTGGTATTGGTCATCTTTCCCTGGCTGGAACAAAATACCTGATACTGAAACTTAAAGGAGAGGTTTCATTTGGTTCATGAGTTCTGAAGTTTCAGACCGTGATTATCTGACTCTAAGGCGGAAACATCATGGAGGAAGGGCATGGTACAACAAAGCTACTTCCTTTGTGGCAACCAGGAAGCAGAATACAGGGAAAAGAGCACCAGCAAGATATATAACCTCCAAAAGCATGCATCGAGTAACTCACCTCCACCTGGGCCCTACTTCTTAAGAACACGCTCAGCTATTTACATAAAGGGTTAATCCATTGATAAGTATAACACCTGCATGATCCAAAACAAAGCTACCCTTTGTGGCAACCAGGAAGCAGAATACAGGGAAAAGAGCACCAGCAAGATATATAACCTCCAAAAGCATGCATCGAGTAACTCACCTCCACCTGGGCCCTACTTCTTAAGAACACGCTCAGCTATTTACACATAAAGTGCATCTTAAGGCTCTGTCATACTGCAACAAATCTCAGCAAAATCAATCCACAAGTTCCAGGGACATTTATAAGCAAAAAGATAGGAAAAATAAAAATGCTAAATAGTCAATAACAGCATCATTTTACTTAAGTTAACTGAAGAGAGAAAGTAGTCAGATATTAAGAAGTGTTTCTTCAATATGAGAGATAGCTCCAAAGAACAAACTTACACTGCAGCTGTACAGATTTGGGTGTGTAGGGTGGGTCTTTAGTGTGGCATCTCTTAGCCTGCATAACCATTCTCTTCCCAACAGTGACCCCTCATGGTTTATAGTCACTGGGATCCCTTGTCCAGCTGAAAGAAATTAAAAATCCTCTTTCCTGATATAATCTGTAAGAACCATGTGTGACATAGCCAGAAATCATTGTCAAGATGCCTTGACTCTGCAGCAAGATGTTAATTACTAATCCTGTGGCCTACTTTGGAAGTGGGCTCTTCTGAAAGACTAAACCAATAAGCTAGGGTTGCCAGACATCCCCTCTAATCAATAAAACCAGACTGTGCTTGGCACTGTGAGGACACCAAAGGGGAAAAAAAAATCACAGGCTGAATCAGTTTGCTTGTAATTTACTTGGAAAGATAAAGAAACTAACCAGAAAATACAGTAAATGGAAAGAAGTAGGGCCATTCTAGTCCTTCAGATAAAACAATATGGGTGTGAACTTGAGAAGTTATGAAGGGGCGACAAGATACATAATGTTAGAGAACTGAGCCATAAAGAGGGAGTGAAGTGTAGAATATGTAATTTAACTAGGATAGAATGTTCATGCAGAGACGTAAGAAGAAATGGGTGGTGGAAAGGGAAGGTGGGGTAACATTGCAAAGACATTACCAAATTAAAAGAGGTACATATTAACTTTCTGAGTATTTTATAATAATCTGGAGCAAGGACTAAATCAAGGAGGACTAATCTGGGGCAAGGACTAAACAAGAATAAAGTGCTAAGAAGTTCACTATGACTCCTTAGAGAAAAAAATAGAAAAAATTTCATAAAATGAGGAGAAATTGAACAGAAAGAAGATTTTTGAAAAACAGAATAATAGATGCTGAATGAAAAGTTACAACCATAGAATGTCAAAGCTGCAGTGATCTTAGGGATAATCATACATACACTTCTTTGGTCTCTCTCTGCCTATAGGCAAATTTGAAAAGCATCTCGGGAAGATATCCTCTTTGTCTGGAAGGTATAGGCTATTCTAGGTTTAAACATCAAGGCAGCCATTAAACTTGACATTAAGCTTTCAGTACCATCCTTGGTATTGGTCATCTTTCCCTGGCTGGAACAAAATACCTGATACTGAAACTTAAAGGAGAGGTTTCATTTGGTTCATGAGTTCTGAAGTTTCAGACCGTGATTATCTGACTCTAAGGCGGAAACATCATGGAGGAAGGGCATGGTACAACAAAGCTACTTCCTTTGTGGCAACCAGGAAGCAGAATACAGGGAAAAGAGCACCAGCAAGATATATAACCTCCAAAAGCATGCATCGAGTAACTCACCTCCACCTGGGCCCTACTTCTTAAGAACACGCTCAGCTATTTACATAAAGGGTTAATCCATTGATAAGTATAACACCTGCATGATCCAATGACATCTCCAGGAGTCTTTTAACCTATTCAAGTCGACAATTGACTGGCATACCCCAGTAGTTTCATTTGATTTCAAAGTTCATTTCAGTAAAAAAGACTAATACTTTAATATCTATACGAACATACCAGTCATCTCACCCAGACAAAATACCTTGGAGCAAGTACACTTTCCAGGAGCTTTAACCCCACAGAGTCAAAGGTCAGAGACAGTTATATCTTATTTCAGGTTACTTCATGAATCAAACATCCATCCAACTAATAGGAATATAGCCTCCACCCTCAGTTAACACCCCACACACATAACATCAGTCACATCACACACATATACACACGCATGCACAAATTTGATTCAGTCTGAGCCAGAACCATGGAAGAGACTGGAGATACAAAGATAAATAAGCCCTTATCCTGCCACTCAAATTACTTAGAACCTCAAAATCCATTCAGTTAATTGAAAAAACAAACTATCAAATGTATGCTAGGTAGAATCTGAGGATGGCTGTCATCAATCTTCTCCCTATATGCCTCTTCTGTCAAATAATGCAGATTAGTTCACCTCCTCATGGGTTGGCTTGTAGCTTTTTTGACCAACAAACAGATGTGAATGTGATACTAAACCAAATTCTAGGCCTAAAGTAAAAACTTCCACTTTTCTGCTTTCTGAGGAAGCCAGCCACCATGCTAGAAAGAAGCAAGGGCAAGATTTTGAATGGTTAGATAGCAGATGGAGAGAAAGGCCACAGGGAGGAGAATCCAGGTGCCAAATATGTGAGTATGGCCTTCTTTGCCCCTTGTAGCCCAGTCATCCACTAAATGCAGCTAACTGATATTAGGGAACAAAAGAGCCATGCAGCCAAGAACACTGCTCAAATTTCTGGCACACAGAATCATGAGAAATAATAAATCTTGGTTTGGGGTTCTTTTTTTTTTGGCAGCAACTAATAAGGGAAACTAATCTGTAGTGAAAAGATGAACACAGAGCAGCTATTTAGCCTTCTACAGTAAAAAAATACCATGAGAAATAATAAATCTTGGTTTGGGGTTCTTTTTTTTGGCAGCAACTAATAAGTGAAACTAATCTGTAGTGAAAAGATGAACACAGAGCAGCTATTTAGCCTTCTACAGTAAAAAAATAAATAAATAAAAGTTAAATCAGATATCTTACCATGGTCCACTTTGTTAGTTGTTTGGCTGTGTACTGACAAAGATATTTGATTACATCAACCTGTATGAGAAACCATGGAGACTGGGAAAATCCAACAGACAGAACCCAACCTGGTACATTCTTAACCCATAGATGTTTTCCTTAAAAAAAAAAAAAAAAAAAAAAAAAAA
>NW_022900942.1:38863566-38864779 GCF_012274545.1 Fukomys damarensis | reverse complement strand
TGACATCTCCAGGAGTCTTTTAACCTATTCAAGTCGACAATTGACTGGCACACCCCAGTAGTTTCATTTGATTTCAAAGTTCATTTCAGTAAAAAAGACTAATACTTTAATATCTATACGAACATACCAGTCATCTCACCCAGACAAAATACCTTGGAGCAAGTACACTTTCCAGGAGCTTTAACCCCACAGAGTCAAAGGTCAGAGACAGTTATATCTTATTTCAGGTTACTTCATGAATCAAACATCCATCCAACTAATAGGAATATAGCCTCCACCCTCAGTTAACACCCCACACACATAACATCAGTCACATCACACACATATACACACGCATGCACAAATTTGATTCAGTCTGAGCCAGAACCATGGAAGAGACTGGAGATACAAAGATAAATAAGCCCTTATTCTGCCATTCAAATTACTTAGAACCTCAAAATCCATTCAGTTAATTGAAAAACAAACTATCAAATGTATGCTAGGTAGAATCTGAGGATGGCTGTCATCAATCTTCTCCCTATATGCCTCTTCTGTCAAATAATGCAGATTAGTTCACCTCCTCATGGGTTGGCTTGTAGTTTTTTGACCAACAAACAGATGTGAATGTGATACTAAACCAAATTCTAGGCCTAAAGTAAAAACTTCCACTTTTCTGCTTTCTGAGGAAGCCAGCCACCATGCTAGAAAGAAGCAAGGGCAAGATTTTGAATGGTTAGATAGCAGATGGAGAGAAAGGCCACAGGGAGGAGAATCCAGGTGCCAAATATGTGAGTATGGCCTTCTTTGCCCCTTGTAGCCCAGTCATCCACTAAATGCAGCTAACTGATATTAGGGAACAAAAGAGCCATGCAGCCAAGAACACTGCTCAAATTTCTGGCACACAGAATCATGAGAAATAATAAATCTTGGTTTGGGGTTCTTTTTTTTTTGGCAGCAACTAATAAGGGAAACTAATCTGTAGTGAAAAGATGAACACAGAGCAGCTATTTAGCCTTCTACAGTAAAAAAATAAATAAATAAAATTTAAATCAGATATCTTACCATGGTCCACTTTGTTAGTTGTTTGGCTGTGTACTGACAAAGATATTTGATTACATCAACCTGTATGAGAAACCATGGAGACTGGGAAAATCCAACAGACAGAACCCAACCTGGTACATTCTTAACCCATAGATGTTTTCCTTAAAAAAAAAAAAAAAAAAAAAAAAAAAAA
>NW_022900942.1:38859973-38863512 GCF_012274545.1 Fukomys damarensis | reverse complement strand
AACATTTTTACAAAAAATTTTTTCCTAAAAAAAAAAAAAAAAAAAAAAAAAAAGATCTGGCCGGGGATTTAGCTCAGTGGTTCCAGTACCTGCCTCACAAGCACAAGGACCCAAGTTCGAACCCCAGTACAAACATAAATAAATAAATAAATAAAAGTTTTTTAAAAAGCCAATTTTTCAGTTTTCTATCCCTTTGACCTTAGTAAAGTCCATTATCATACATACTGTACCAAGCACAAGAAAAGTCATCAGTAAATATGAATGGATTGATTACCCGAAGTCTATCCTGAATGTCAGTCCTTAGCTTGCTCTACCTTCTCCTTCTCAATCTTTAGTCCCATAACATTGATGCACAAGATTTAAGGTTGAATTAGGGTCAGTTGTTCAGCAAGAGAAAAGGAATTTTGACTTAACATAAATAAAAGCCTATGGCACAGGAGGATGGGTGAAACACCACAGCACACCATTTCTGCATGAAAACCCTTCTCTGAAGCTTTTTGATAGAGGTCTGTCCTGTGTCTGATGGTTAAAGGGTATCTAGAATGGATTTCTGTACAGCCTTCAATTTTGCCAAGTAGGCAGGAAACCTGGCCAGAGTCACAAAGTACTCCTGGGCTTCAGAGATAATCACCAAGATGGTTCTCACTCACTATTTACTACAAGTAGCTGAGATTGATCCAGCACCATTCTCTGAAAAGGCCTCTGCCTGCTTAGAAGGTGTTCCGTATAGATTTTGTTCAGTGAATCATAGCAAGCCATGATATTGTAAAGATATGATTTTTTTCAGAAAATAAAAACACAACATTTTCATTCATTTATCAAGTGTTTACTGAGCATCTGCTGTGTACTAGACACTGTGCTATACACTGGGAGTGCACAGACATAAATCAGATTTCCTGTGTTCAAATGAATCTCATCAATAATGATTTTTGACAATTTTTATTGGCAGTCTTTCTGACAAAGATTATCTCCTTCCTACTTTCTTATAAAAAATGATGGAATTCAATCTGGTATTTTCCTCAAAATCCATTATAAACCCATACAAAAAAATCTCATAGGTTACTGAGACCACCTACTTTAACTTCTATGTGTACAAGAGCATAGAAAAGTACCTGGATGCTGTGTTTCCATGGTGGGTCTAAGCAGTTTTGCTTTTTAATCTCACACTATCAACTTCCTTTCTTCCTAATACCAATGCATTTTATCACACACATTTTAGTTCTCTACATACAGTCTTCTATAAGCCTTGGCATCTATCTATGTCTAAATGTATTGGAAGTGTGTGTGTGTGTGTGTGTGTGTGTGTGTGTGTGTGTGTGTGTGTAAGAGTCAATAAAGTACTTCATAAGAGCTTAAGGAAAGCATCAAGTATTTGGGCTTTACTTTTTGTAAAAAAAAAAAATCTGTGGGAAGCTATTTTGCTCTTTAGAAGGTTTTTAAACTTGCACATGGAGTCAAGGTCTGAGTCATTATTAGTCTGGCCTCTGAATAAATGGAATAGCACTGGAATAGCATTCTGGCATTATTCTGAGTAAGATAAAACATTCAAAGCAACCACAGCACAAGGAGCCCCCAGAATTCTACTACATAGACATTTCTATAAAACTGCAACTTTTCCAAATTCAGACATGTTCTTTGGAAACTAGTGGCGCCATTCATTTTATATAATCACCTTCAAAGTCTGTGTCAATTAATGCCTTTGATTTGTGCATCACCCTTGGTGGGGGAGAAAAATCATTTTCTTTTGGTTCAGAATCAGGAGGCCACGGCCAGAGAAAGACTTTAAGAAAGAGCAAGTGATGCCGATTGACAAGTCTGGAGCCATGAGCTCACCTCACAGAGGAGGTCAGGGCATTTGCGCACCACCTTCCCTAATGCTACATCTCACTAGCACTTTCATAAAGCCTAACATGCCAGGCCCAAGAACTCACACCAAGGGAGAATGAGGAAAAGGAAGAAACACCTTTAATAATCTTTTTCTACAGTCCCAAACTATCCCAGGCTTTTGGGCTTCCTGCCACAGGGAGAGGTGTGGCAAAATTGTGATCTTTCTCAGGGAAGTGCTTTGAGTCTGATACAGGATACAGCCAGGATACAGCTGTGTAGCAAGAGCACCCTTAGAGTTCATCTCACATTCACTTTTTCCACAGTTTCCATTCCCCTTCCATCACTATAGAGCTTTCCTTACTGAAGGGATAATTCTACAGCAGAAGTGGGAGTTTTAGAAAAGGGAGCTGGAAGAACCCAGACTAACAAGTTCAAGCACCTAAATTTATGAAGTAGGTGGTGGAGCCTCTAAGCTAAATCCCCAGCCCTAAGCACCTAAGTTTATGAATAGAGAAGAAACTGATTCAGAGAATTGTGGACAGAATATCACCAAGGAAAGCAAAGCCGGTTTGCAGATGGAGTAGAACTACAACTCAAGCCCAGTGATTCTTCTGCTAAAGTGTGTAGTCTGCTAAGTGGTCTCCTTTATTCTGCTGCACCACAAATAGTTGAGGTGAAGACCTTGTAAACTGAATCTTCTCATTAATAGTACTAATTATAGAGCTGGGCATTTAGCTCAGTGGCACTGTGCCTGCCTCGCAAGCACAAGATCCTGAGTTTGATCCCCAGTAACACAAAATAACAATAACAACAATAATAATAAATTATACCTTCAAAACAATATGTCAGGGCTATCGTGGCTTTTCTCTCAATACCCCTCCCTGAGTCCTCCAGGTGTACTTTTATCTTGCTTTTTCCCAAGCTCATTTTGCAGAGCCAGTTTCTCCCTCACTCTTCACTTTTACCTTTCCAAATAAACTTTAAAAAAATAGTATGTCAGATCTCAAAGGAACTTGAGAGTTTATCTAATCCAACCCTCACATTTAACAGATAGTTACTCAAAGTCAAATGAGGAACAAGTTGGACTTTCATGGAAAATGTGGGACTTCAGTTGAAAATAGAGCAGGAATATATGAAACTATAGATTTAGGAAGCTAAGACATCACTACTTCCCTCCTATATCAGATGAAAGATGATCCTGAGTCTGAGACAAATGGTTAGTCCATGGGTCAATTAATAGTAGAATATTCTCAGCCCTCTGTATTATTGACTGAATCACGGGATGTCACTGTAGGCACTTATACCAACAAAAACACAACCTGCAAACACTATCATACTGTATACTCTTAACTCATGGAATTTCAGGAAATGTGGCCTTCTGGTCAAATGGATTAGACACTTAGACCCAAGATTTGGTCCATGTCTTAATAAACTTGCCAGGGATTGTACCAATAAGGAAGGACAGGATTGAGATTTGAACACAGCTCTGACTTCACTGTCAGGGGTCACTGTGCAAGGAGCTCTAAGTAGGTTTCCATTCCAGCAAAAGCCCCAATGTCAACAGTTTCATATAGAGGCAAAATAAAAACGCTGATGGCTCTTAATCTTTTGGGATCCCTTGTTCTCCCCTACTTTCCCAGCTGTTAGGATTTCTGACCTTTCACAGAAAGATACTCAGGAAACTCTTTCCTTTTTTTTTTTTTTTTTTTTTT
>NW_022900942.1:38808560-38859889 GCF_012274545.1 Fukomys damarensis | reverse complement strand
TTTTTCCTCTGGGTTCTGGAAATCCTTGTGAAATGTCATGTCAAATCCTCGTTTTCCATTTCTACTTAGCTGAGTCTAGTGAACACCATGGGGCCTTGGCTGATGAAGGAGCTTCTTAACTTTTGCTATTAGTAACGTAACTAGGATAGATTATTTTATATACTTCCATTATTTTTTGACTTTCCAACTTAAACTGAGTGTGACAAGCAATGATTTTATTGAAATTATAATTTGATTCCATCTTCTTGTCTGGAATGTTGAGGAATGTCCAAGGATGAGGAGCTGTTGCACACACACAGTACATAAGCTCAGTTCCTCGGTGTCATTTCTGTTGAACACTCCCAACCACCCTGGGAGGTGTATTATTTCCATCCTCATCTGTTGTATGAGGAATCAGGCTCAGGAGTTAAATGTTAATAAACTTGCCAGAGATTGTACAAATAGGGAAGGACAGGAATGAGATTTGAAGACAGCTCTGACTTTACAGTCGGGGTCACTGTGCAAGGAGCTCTAAAAGGTTTCTGTTCCAGAAAAAGCCCCAGTGACAACAGTTTTATAGAGAGGCAAAACCAACACTTTGGTGGCTCTTAATCTTTTGGGATCCTTTCTTTTACCTGTATCTCAGTTTCCTCATTTATAAAGTAGTAAAAGGAGAGTGAATCAGACACCTGCTTACTAAATGGTCCCTATCTACCAGCACGAGAGTCTTTTCTCTACCAGGATTGGACCTGGAACAATAAGCAATGGAGGAGGTAGCTCTGTCTCTTGTCTTCTGAGGACATTTGATCACAGGAACACCATGGCAATGAATTAAGGAGTCGAGAAAAAATGAGTGATAGAGGTTGTCTACATTTTTTCATGCCAATCAAAAGCACATTAGGGGCAACTGAATTTCTGGTTCTCTTTCTGTCTCTCTTAGACAGAAGCTGTTTCCCTTAATAAACTTTTCCTACAAAAAAAAAATAGTTGTGCATATAGAATCCAGATGTTCTAGAATTTTAGCCATGAATAGAAAGATGCTAAGATCATCAAATTTATTCTCTTTCACCTGTCCAAGAGGGCTTATTGAGAGGTGCAATTCATAATATAGGTATGAAAAAATACTCTGAAGAGAACTCGAGGTGGTGTTGATTAGTGGTCCTTTAGCACTGAGATAAAACACTGAGGCAAGAGAAAGTGATCTTCAAAAAGAAAGCATGCAGGTAATATTAATTTCCCGGGAGTGCTGTGACCAAAAGAACCATAAACCAGGAGGATGGAAACAGCAGAAGTTTGTTCTTTTACAGTTTGGAAACTGAAAGCTCCAAAATTAAGGTATTGGTGTGGTTAGTTCCTCCTCCTGAGAGCTATAAGGGAGAATCTGATTCAGGTTTTACTTCTGGAGTTGGCTTTGGTATTCCTTGGCTTGTAGATGTATCATTTCATTTTTTAAATTAATTTTATTGGTACATGTTAGATATACATAAGGACCACATTTATCGTAGGGGATTTGTACCTGTACATAGCATATCCTGATTCTTCTTTTTTCCCTAGTTCTCCCCTTTCTTTGACCCCTCTTCCCCTCATTTACAAAACTTTGTTTCCATTTTTTCCTTCTATTCTCTTTTTTCTTTTCCCTTCCTCCCTTTCCCCCTCCCCCTTTCTCTTTCCCTTTTCCATTTGCGCATCTTCTTCCCATATCTCAATACCTCTTATTACATGTTGGTCCTTATTTACACTTTCAGTTTCTCACACCAGAAAAGCAATGTGATGTTCAAACACATGTGTCTCATTTATTTCACTCAAAATTATGGTCTCAAGGTGGGTCACTTTACCCAGAAAGAATGGCTGCTATCAAGAAATCAACCAATAACAAATGCTGGCAGGGCTAAGTGAAAAAAGGAACCCTTTCCACTTCTGGTGGGAGGGTAGACAGATGCAAACATTGTAAAAATAAATGTGGAGATGTCTCAAAAAATTAAAACTGGAGGCTGCATTTGGCCTGGCTATTCCCCTTCTTTGTATTTTCCTAAAAGAATTAAAAACATCACATCACAGCAATATATGCACATCTGTGTTTGTAGCAGCACAATTTGTAGTAGCTGAATCTTAAAAACAGCCCAAATGCCCAACAATGGATAAATATGTGGAGTTTTTATGCAATGGAGCACTACTCTGACATAAAGATAGATGCATCACTTTAATCTTTGCCTGTTTTCATTTGACCTTCTCTCTATAGGTCTCTGTCTTCTTACTAAGAAGACAGCAATCATATAGGGTTAAGGGCTCAATCTTATCCAATAGAAGTACACCTTAATTTAGTTAATTATATCTACAGCAATCCTCTTTCCAAATCAGGCCACATTATAAAGTATTAGAGACTGGAACTTTAGTTCAACCCTTGACAAAGTGAAAGAAGCAGAGAAGCTAGAGGTGAATGGCAGAAAAAATCCAGGGAAGTAAAAATGTGCAGGTTAGCTAGGTGATGAGGACAATGAAAATAGAAGCCTCCTTAGTTGCCAAAGTCAAATCAGTCCAAGGTATCACCTGAGGCTGGTCTTGGCACAGCCTGCTTCTGGATGCTTGGGATGGGAGGCATCTACACAAGTCTTGAAAGCTTTAGGTCTAGCTGGGAGAGGAATTATGTCTGCTAAGCCTCCTTTCAGACCTAGACCAAGAGCTCTCAGGGGTGTTTCCTTCCCCCACCTTCTTATTGCCCTATCTCCTCCTTCCTTCCTTTCTTTCTCCAGAAAATACCAACTACCATCATGTACCAGCCACATAGTTCTAAATATTCTGTTCTAGATGCTGGAGATACTTCAATGAGCAAAATAGACACCAAGAGTCACTGAAATCCCTGCACTCATGGAGCTGTTTACAAATAGACAATAAGTACTAAGCAAATAAACAAGCTATATAAGACTTGAAAATGTATGTGTCATGTAAAGGGAAGGAAGAAATTAGTGCTGAGCAATTATAATTGTGAATTCGGGGGTTGATCTGCAAATTTTAAGAGGGTTGTCAAGATAAATCTCATGAAGAAGGTGACATCAGAACAAAGACTTGAAGGTGAGGGAATAAGCTTTGAGAAGTGGGGAAGTGTCCCTGGAAGGGAGAAAAGCCAGCAAGAATCTCTACAGTGGCAGTGAACCCAGTAGCAAAAAATCCAATGTAGGCCCCAAGAAGGGACTGAATAGAGTAAGAAGTGAGAGATAAGGTTGGAAAGGAACAAGGAATAGCCTTGTAGGTTACTGAAGGACTTTGTTAATCATCTTGCTATTTCTGGGACAAAATACCTAAAATACACAATTTAAAGGGGGAATGGTAAATAGAACACACATGTGTAAATACCGAATAGTTTTTCTGGTATGAGAAACTGAGAGTGTAAATAAGGATTAAAATGAATAATTGATAATGTGAAATAGGAGGAAAAGGTCCAAAGGGTTAGGGGAAGTGGAACGGATAAGGAAGGAAAATGAAAATATATGAGAAAAGGAAAAAATGGAAACACAGTCTTTGTAAATAGGGAGGTGTAGAGCGGGTAATGGGAGAGCAGGGGAATGGGGAAAAAATAAGAATCAAGATACATCATGTACAGGTGGAAGTTCCCAAGGATAAATGTAAATGTATTGTATACCTAAAATGTACCAATAGAAGAATTTAAGGGAAAAAATAAAGGGGAAAGCGTTATTTGGGCTCACAGTTTCAGAGGTTTAGTCCGTGGTCAGCTGGCTTCAAGGCAGAAACATAGCATAAGGGCTAGGTATAACAACGCTGCTCATTTCCTGGGAGCCAGACAGCAAAGTGAAAGCAAGAGAGCCAGAGAGGAAGGGGCCAGGGACAAGATACAGTCCCCAGGGTCATGCCTCCATGACCCATTCTCTTCAACTAGGCCCCACCTCCTAAATTTCCATCACCTTCAAATAATAGCATCAAATTATGGATTAACCTACTGTGTAAATTAGAGTCCTCATGATCCAGTTATCTCTGGAAACACCCTCAGACACATTCAGAAGTGTGCTTCACTTGTCTCCTGGATTGGATTTCTCAATCCAATCATGCTGGCAATCATATTAAATCGTTACAAAGACAACGACTTTTGTTCTGTGGAATGATGAACCACTGGTGAAGTTCCACAGTGGAGAGTCTTTGTGTGAGTGGGATCACCGGCTACTTGTAGAAATTAGATTGAGTTGCCCACAAGGGGAAACAAGAAACAAATAGAAAACTGTAGCAAACATGCAGGGAAAAGTTGCCATAGTGGAGACAGAGAAAGCTGTGCAAAGTACGTTGAGAGAAAGATTAGAGTTTGGTCTGAGATTACAGGAAGGCTATGTGAACAAGACAGCTGGATATATATTTGTGGAATTCAGTAGAGAGCAGTGGGTTGGAAATGACAATGTGGTGCCATAAACACTTAGATGGTGTTTGTATTAGTTTTCCATTACTGAGTAATTCATCACTTCAGAACATAGGGGCCTAAACTAACATTCCTTTTCTCACAATTTCTGAGAGTCAGCAATGTTGAAGCAGCTAAATTAGGTGGCTCGGGCTCAGGATCCTCACAAGGTTGCAATTAAGCTGTTGTCTGAGGCTACGGTCATTTCAAGGAACAACTAGGGTTGAAGAATCCATCACCAAGCTCAGCACCTTATGGTTGGCAGGCCTCAGTTGCAAGCTGGCTGTTGACCAAAGCCCACAGGTTTCCTAATATGGGGACATCCCCAGGGGGCTGCTCACCCACACGGCACCTTGCTTCCTCCAGAGTAATTCAGAAGAGAGAAAGAAAACAGACAGAACCTGCAGTCTTTTCTATAACCTAATCTCAGAAGTGATAGACCATTGTTTCTGCTGTATGCTATTAGTCACATGCAACTACCCCAGTATAATGCGGGGGGTACAGGACCTGAATACTGGCAGGTAGGGATCATGGTAGGCCCTCTCAGAGTCTAGTTGCCATATTTAAAAGCAAGAGATGAGAAAAGATCATGAAAGACCATTAGCTCTGATTTGGTCTTTCTGTCCTCCTCCTTCCTCTCCCTCCTCCTCCTTTTTCTTCTCCTTCTCCTTCTCCTTCTCCTCTCCTTTTATTTTCCATCTTCCTCCAAACACATAATTGATAATCACCTACTGCATAGGCAGGCCTGGCTAAAACTATGTGGGCCGAAGAACATTTACTCACATTCCTCACTTGAGAAGCCCACAGATAACTACCCCTCGATTCATAGTGTTCCATTAACTGGACAGGCTACTCTGGTAGCCCTGAGGAAGGAACTAGGGAAATGCAGGAACTCAGAGAAACATCACAGCAGAAGGTAAAGTCACTTGAGACTAACTGTGGGAGACTGCAATAGCCAGAATGAGCTTCAGAGAGAAAGTTGGGTGAAAATAAGAGGCTTGTTGTACTTTTATGAAAGCTGAATACCAAGACCTCCTCCCGCCCAGCGCAACCCTCAGCTCAACCTGCAAAATTGTGTTATTTCCTTGCTTCTAGAAACCCTCCTACCAGGACCAAGGGTGCTTGTGGCCATCAGAGCAGGCAGCCAGGCTGGCTGGGCTGCAAGAGTGTGTGAGTTCAAAAGCGCAGCGCACCTCCAGGCAGGTGGGAATTGCAATGGCCTGGTCTCAGAGCTAGGGATCACATCAAACGCAGGCCCTGTTTCTATCCCCACATCAGCCAGTCCTCTGGAGCCCAGCCAGGCAGCACCATTGATCCCAGGCTATGCAGGAGAGCCTTTGAAATACTGCTGCTTCTTCCTGGGCCTGTTCCCCTTGCCCCTACGGTGCCATTTCCAAATCCATTACATTCCAATGGCTTTGGGATCTTTTAATTACATGTGACGAAACCTTGCTGTTGCTCGAATTAGACAGTCTGTGTGGACGATTTATAGGCCTCAGCTTTCATGCAAGCAGGGCAATAAATAACATGAAATGGGCCCTTCAGTATTAAAAACTTCAGAGCTACCCACTAAGCCATGACAGAAAGGGGAAAAAAATGAAAAGGGTAAAAAAATAAAAAACAATAATGTCTGTGTCTCATATGTTTAAAATACTGTATGTGAAACAAGGAATGTCAAAAATATGGGGTGCTGAGCAATAGGCAACTCATAAAATTTTATCTCTGGTATGAGGATTTCCAACCATATAATGAGGCCTTTCCTTTCTTTTCTTTCTTCCTTTTTTTTTTTTTTTTTTTTTTTTTTTTTTTTTTTTTTTTTTCTTTTAATCCTGGGTACTTGGTGCCTGATGAGGTGACTGAAAGGGCACGTTAGCTGGCACACCCATTTGGGGCTTCCCCAGATTTAATAACCGGGTAAGGTCCACAGGGGGAGGCAGCTCCCAGTCCCCAGACTCCTATTCAGATGTTTCTGCAGCCCCTTGACCAACTCCATTTCCTTTCTCAGGCTTTAACTCGTGTTCTTCTCTGATCATGCTGCTCCTTCACTTCATTCCATGCAACCATATTTTCCAACCCCAATGACCCAAGGCCTCTTCTGAGCTCGTACAACACCTAACACTGGCACCCATTGGGGTAGCCAGTGTGCCTCAGGTGGTTGCCAGGCTCCAAGATTTTCATAGATCTTACCTGTCTTGTGTAACCAGAGGCTCCCTGAGGTATGGGGCATCTGCCTTTCCCACTTTTCCCTCTTGGCTCCTGATAAAGTTGCCCAGGCCGGCAGCAAAAATTTCACAAAGCTTTAGCTTTTCCCTTCAGAAGCTCAGAATCAGGAATTCAATTTGGGTTCCAGGCCAGAGAAGCAAGAAGTAGCCTGGGAAAGAGGGTTTCTTGGGTTTAGAGGGAAAAAAGCTCAGGATCCCTTGAAAACAGCAGGGTCTCCTCTGAGGGTAACACCACAAAAGAGCTTGTAAATGAGATCCAAAGCCATTTTGGACTCAAGAATGTTGTGTGCCCCTCAGCAGTAGCAGTCTTTGGTCTTCTTGCCAGTGTTCCTCTCCCGCTGCCTTATTTCAGCAGGGCATACGTGTGTGTGTGTATGTGTATACGTCTGTATTTGTCCATATCTACAGCCGCTACCAACCCTGCAAGAGTCAATTATGATATCTTATTGGCACACATTGGCCCTTTATCCTTTAAGCAAATCTGCCAGACCAACACTCCCTTGCAGTCATCAGGCGAGCCTTGACACTGGCAACCCTAGAACTAGGTGTCCATCTTGGTCCAAGCATCCAGCTCCACGGGAGGGGCTTAAGGCCTTGGCTGCTTAGGACTGGAAAAGGCATGGATTAAAACTTTGTTCACAGGGAAGTGGAGGAAGGACAGGCTTTCTTGACACTTATAAAGTAGAACAGACTGCACAAGAGGCTTAACTTGGCTTGAGCTTTTAAAGTTGGCCTAAGAGTAACAAGATAGTATCTGTAAATCTAGGCATGAGAAAGTAACTGACCTAAGCACCAGACCTAGCACTGTCTGACAGCCATTAGACAAACAAGCCTTATGGATAAGACCTGGATTTTCAAATCTTAAAGAAAAGAGAGCATTGGCAGGAGGCACAGCGTCAGATGAAAGCATGTGGGTCATTGCACTTGATAGCTGGAGCTTCATTAAATAGTCTTCCCCCAAGCAGAAGTCATGGGCACCCATTTATTGGTAAGTTCCCTGTATGCCAAAAAGGGTCTTACATAAAAGTACTTATGTGTTGAAAGAATTAATGTAGAAATGCAGATACCTCTCCCTGACAGTAAGCTAACTTCTTTGACAGAGATTGCAAGGTACATCTGTCCTAGGGGCTCGTGAGATGAAAGAGAAAAGAGTTTTTACTTTTGAATCCCCTAAGCGTCAACAATCAGAAAGCCTAGCTTAAATTTCCAGATCTTTCATTTGAAATAGCCTCCAGTACTATTGCAAAGGTATATTCCCCACTTAATAATAACTCTGGGCTCAGAATTCTCAGAGGACTGAGAACTGCAGCGAGTGGCTTTGGAAGTCCCAGTAGAATCCAAGATGGATGGTCACACCCAAAGATCATCCCCAAGAACTGCATCTCCTGAAGGGAGGGCAAGAGGGAAGCAGAGGGTCAGGGCAACTCAGCAATGCCAGTGTCTCAGGCAGACAAAATATTCAGCAGGAATTTGGCGGGAAAAAATGGAGACGTGAAGAAGTCAGATGGAAAATACTGAAGGTGGTGTGCAACAGAAAGCTTCTGGGTGCTCTGTATGTTTTCTTTCCTTCATGAACTTCCTGTAGTGTTTAAACAATGATTATATTCATAAATATGTAGCTTGTACAAGAAAAAAAAGAAAAGGAATTTCTACAACTATTAAATGAAAACTGAATCTATTTTCCCACTTATTTATATCACTAGGTCTCAAAGGATCTATGAAGTATTGTCTAGTGGATCTAGAAAGTACCCTAGAGGTTTATTCCAAAACTCTTACTTTACAGATGAAGCATATGAAAGTGGAAGACCCCATAACACTGAAACATAAGAGTGAGGTTTCTTCGGTGAGGGGGAGTGTAGGCAAGTCAGCTTCACCCATTAGCTCATTGTGCTGCACTCCAGGGTTAGGACATGGGTTCTGGGCTGTTAATTATTGAATATTTAATGTTAGCTTATACCTTTCTACTTTATATTTAATTATTTTATTGTCAATTATTTTCTTGGTTGGTTGATTCAGCATTTAATATTGCTTAATATTCGTCTGTGAGGGGTGAGGGTATTGGGAATTGAACCCAGGACCTTGCACAGTAAGCCTATATTCTACCACAGAGCTGTACCTTAGCCCCTAAGTTGTCTTTAAGTTGAGTCAGATTGTTTAAAAAAATAGTCTTACCCAAGATAGTACCGGCAGTATCAGGGTTTTAAGGGAAATTTTATAGATAGAGAGAGATAGGGATTGTATAGATATAGATATGTATGACAGTATAAATATTATTACATTATTATTATTTATTCTGTACTATGTACATATGTCAAAATATACTTAGAAATATTACAGTTCAGTGTAGAACATCACAGATGGTCTAAATCATCTTATATGCTAATAATGGGATATGCTTACCCTTTGGAAGTACTAGATTGATAACTTCTACAACCCCTTCCAATATTAAAACTCTGTGAAAAGAGATTCAATTGTATGAGCTTGGCCACATGTGGAAACTTTCTCTTTTTCTTTCCGCCTTCCTGCAGCATGACCCTGCTCAAATCTTATCTCTCTGTGAAAGCGTCCACACAGAGAAAAACTAACATAACAGGGTCTGAGACTGCTGTCCTTAGCAAAGCTTGTGCAAGGTTGGCCTTTGGTTATGTCTGGGGACTTGGATCTTAGCAGTGCTCCCATCACTGCCTAACAGTGCCTAAATTGTCTGTGAAACACTGTGGTTTATGCTGACCACGTCTGTTGCTTCTTGGAGTCTGGAGTGTTAGCACGTGCTGAGAAGAGGATGCCTACGTGGCCAGCCCCCAGTAAGAACCCTGAGCTCTCTGTTAAGCTTCCCTGTAGAGAGTACTCTACCATCACGATGCAGAAAGTAAAGCAAACTGTGTGATGTCTCTGGGAGAAGATTCAGAAGCTTGTGCTTCATTTCTCCTGGACTTAACCCAATGTACTTCTTCCCTTAGGTAATTTGATTTGTATCCTTTACCTGTAATAAGTTATAGCCAACAGTATAACTATATGCTGCGTCCTGTAAATTTTGATGTGAATGATTGGACTTGGGATAGTCTTGGAGGCCCCGTACACAGCTTCCTTGCATGAACCCCCAACCCAGGCTCTAGTTCTCTTCCTACCTGAACTCTTTCAGCAACTTATATATAAATATAATCATGTAGCTCTCCTTTTTGTTTTGTCAACTGATGTATCACTAGTAATATAATATAATACGTCTCCTATTCATAAAGCTTCTATAAAATCAGGGGCTATTTCTTATACAGTTTTAAATTTTATTTGTGCCTAATGCTATTCTTTCCTAATAATTCTTCTAAATTCCTCTTTTAAAGCAATACAAACAAAACGAAAATTGGTGATGGGGACGGGGATTTAGCTCAGCGGTTCTGCTGCCTGCCTCGCAACCACAAGGACCCGAGTTCGATCCCTGGTACCAAAAAAAAAAAAAATGGTGATGTACTATCCAGTTATTGTAAAGATAATTTTGAAAATATAGGGAAGCAAAAACAAAAATTTACCCATGATACCCAACTCAGGCATAACCATTTTAACCACTGGATTATGCATCCTTTTAGTCCTTTCAATCCATAAATAGGTTTTATAAAAACTATTATCATGATTTGTGGTAGCTACCATTTTTCAATCAATACATCTTAAACATTTCCATGTGATTACATATTTATCAAAAACTTTATTTTAATGGTTGTGTAATATTTCATTACTGTGCAACTCTCAAACTGGTGACTCTCAAGCTAAATAGCACCAAGCAAAACAGCATGCCTTGTTTGAGAAACAGCACTGGCCTATCCAATGTCTACAAATAATTTGTTAGAATCAGTTATCAGTCTTTAAATTTGGGAAATTTCACATAAAACTCCATATTCTCAGCTTTTCTTCAGAAAATTCACATTCCTCATTGGTCTTGTGAGTGGAGCTGAGTGGAAATTGCCAGTGCTCTCCGCTTGCCAGTCTACACCTTTCCCTGAAGCATCCCTAAAATGCAGTTGAGGACCAGTTTCTATTTATCATACTCTTGGATTGATTTTCTTCTAATAGAGTCAGCTAGAAAGTAAAATATTTCTTGACTTCATCTGTCTACCATAAACTATCCTGAAACAGACAAACAAGAAAGACATACATTTCAAGTAAATGAAAGAGAGCCTATTTCTGCAGTCTCCAAACTATGGCTAAGAAACCTCAGGGTTCACAGAGAACCCACAAGAACACTGAGGGTGTTTTACTTACCGAGAATCATGCCATGATATTCAATACTGTGAAACACTGCACAAACCACCAGCCTGAGGGAATTCAGTGTTTCAGCATTACATCATGCAACGTTTGACATCACCTTATCTTTACAAAGGTGGGTTTTCACCGGGTGCTGTGTTCAAAAATAGGCACTATGGGAAAATAAACAAGAGACAAGAAGTGACGGTAGACTAGTCCAATCTTATTCTAGTTTAACTAAGTGTACAATACCCAACAGCTGCACATATACTATGGTAAATAATGTTTACTTAAGAATGAAATATCAGTTTATTTTTTCTTAAAATTATGTGTAATATTTTTCCAAATAGCCACTAAGTTGTTAGGATGTAAGTACTTATTTGTTTATTTAGACCCACATACTTAACAAACCTAACTATGAGGCATTTATTTTGACCTAGGCATGATGAAAAACTATGACTGAGACAGTGAGGGAAACTTTGGTGTATTCCTTTAGAACTGAAGACACGCTGCTGACTGGTTTCACCTCTATTTGGTCTCCATCCACATGGCCATAATGTCTAGAGATTGTAATGTCTCTGTTAGATATATGTACATAGGATCCCCAAGTTATGGTTTTTTGACTTCAGGATGGTACAAAATCCATATACAAATAGTTTCCCTGGTGTGAATATTCTGCAACAATGCATAAGATTCTAATAAGATTACTGACATTTAGAAATGGGAGGAAAGGAGCTAAAGGTGTAGGGAAGGTGTGATACATAGGGGAAGAACAAAAAGGGAAAAGAAAAAAATGTGAGAGAATGAAAAGATGAAAATAAAGTGTTTGTAGATGGGGAGGGGAGGAGGGGGTGAAGGGAGGGCAGAGGTAAGGGGAAAAAAATGAGAATCAAGACTTGCCATGTAAAGGTACATGATCCCAACAATGAATGTAACTGTACTGTATCCCTAAATGTACCAATAAACTCAATAAAAAAAAAATCCATATACATCCAATAGGATCCATACCATGATACTTAAATTTATATCTTTTCCTAGGCTGGCAATAGCTCTCCTGCTGTACCAGACAGCAGCAACAGCATGTCAGAAGTCCCAGTCAGTCACACAAATTCTACAGTGAGCTCTAATGTGTAGTAGGTTAAGTATGTTAAAGGCACTTTCAACTTACAATGGTTTCACTGGGACATAATCTCATTTTAGGTTGAGGAGCATCTGTATGACAATCAGCCTATCTCCTAAACCTGTGAAATATTATATTATCTTTTTTTTTTTTTTTTTTTTTTTTGGTACCGGGGATCGAACTCAGGTCCTTGCGCTTGTGAAGCAGGCCACCAAACCACTGAGCTAAATCCCCAGCCCCATATTATATTATCTTTTACTGCTTAATAAACAAAGACAAGCATCTGCAGAGCTAATATTACCTAGGTTTGTGATAAGGTCCTATTCTAAACTCCTAAAAGAAGAATCACTGAGTTAGATATTATCCAAATTTTTGAGGCTGTCAAAACTTATTTGTAGATTGATTCATCTCCATTTGAGAATCCTGAAGACAAAACAGAAAGATATTCAAGTTTTGCTGAATATCATGTGGAGACTTAGTTGAATTTGACTTCATAGAAGCAAATCAGGTTGGTTCTCTAAAATCACTGGGCTGTGGTTTACTTTGTCTGAGGGGGGCTCCACTTATAACACAGGCCCTGGAAGCAGCAATTAATATCACCACAGATGAGGTCCCCCTACCAGAAACAGGGCTCTGGCCAAGTCTACAAACACTCATTTGATCCCTGAAAGGACAAACAGCCTAGTGATCAAGGGATTCGCTTTGACACCAGACTGATTTCAAATCCTCCAGTGACTAACTCTTAATCTTTCACACATGACTTAAACTTCCATGCCTCAGTTTCCTCATCTATGTAACAGGAAAAATAATAGAATATATTTCATAATACCATACTAAAGAAAAAATTGAGATGCTTCATGTAAATATTTTCCATGATCCCTGGTGAATACTTTACCTCAATGATAGCTATTAACTTTATTTGTTCCCTTGTACGCTTTTAGACATCCCGAAACCAACATCCCAAGTGAAGACATACCAGACTAGGCCAAGCCTTCTCAAGCCTGGTTCCAATCCATTGTTCCCGAGGCCTCTTGAGCCACCTGGGCAAAAAGCACTTTCTAACCCCTGACTGATAGGGTACTCGCCAGGAGTTCCTGGGCTTCTTATCCTGAGTAGCAGTAGCTACTAGATCAGCCAGTTGTTGAAGTTAGAAACCAGAAATATTGCTTTTTGCAATAAGCAAAAGGAGAACAAAGAGAAAATATGCTGATGACTTTGGACTAAGGGGCATCACTGTGTTACTGTGAACATCAGAGAACCCAATCCCCGGCTTCAACATGTGCTCTAAGAATTTACTTAAGGACATTTAAAGCCTGACTTTGCATCACTGAAATGCCCTGCACCCTAAACTCTTTCCAGTCTCCCTCATCCTGCAGTCCTACTCTGACTCCTAGGGAATCTTCAGCCAGGAGAGCTGTGGCTAGGCAGCAAGTCCCTGTGTAATAGACCAACAAAGACCAGGACAGTGTCCACATGGGCCCAAAGAGGCCTGCGCTTTGTGGCCTGTGTTATAATTGATGAAGCTCTTAGCTGGGATCAGAGCTGCATGCAAGTCCCTGTCCTGCTCCTTAGAGGTCCACTGGTGACAACTTTGTGATCTTGGACTCATTTAGTCTCCTTGACCCTCTAAATGTTCACCCTTAAAATGAGAATGATACTGTCTATGAGATGGTAAAATAAAATGAAAGTAACTGATGAAATACTTAACTATGAGGAGTTTTAGCTAAGAAGTTGAAACCTGCTATATATTGATCTGTCCCAGGAAGACTTTCGGGGAATAGACCACAGGGAAAAAAAAATATTTTAAATTAAGGAACTGAAAAGCAGGTCTCCAGCCTACTCATTCAGTGATCATTCTACTCTTTGATGGCAACCTAGAGAGATCCAAGGTGCAGGAAGTTGATCTGAAACAATTGTCCTGGATAGCGCGCTGCAGTATCTTCAGTTGGTTCCATGAAGGCTCTGTGCATCTAAATGAAGAAGCAAAGAGGCCCCAAAGAGTGGGCAGAGACTGGCTCTCTTAGTCAGTCCCACGGTGTTCCCAAAGGCTAGCCTCTCTCCCTTCCTCCTTCTGATGCTGCCATTTCTCTGCATCTTATCCCAGGATTTGGGATGTATGTTGCTGCTTAAGTAGAAAAAATGGTCCAAGGACTAGAAATGTTATCACAAGAGGCTCTTCCACCATTCTCTTGAGTAGAGTAAATCAGGAACAGGGCTTCTGGTTCACTGGTGCACTGCCCCGAGGGAGATGTAGAGTCGATGAACTCTGATAGCCCAAGAGAAAGGCTATGATATGCTAGACTCAAAATTTATGCAAACAATTGATACTCATTTGTGCTACAAGCATGGAAGGGCCACAGCCAGCCATGCCGTGGGAAGCATTTGGGAAGAAGGAAGGTGCAGCTGCCTTCTCGAATCCCAAGCACCACTTCTGTGCAGCCTGGGCTCTGCCTTCCTCAGACAGGAGACAGCTTCTTCTGGAGACACTTGTGAACGTGAAAAGAGAGAGGGAGGGAAGTTGGGGGAAGACATCCATTCCATCTCACAGCTTTCCATGTACAACCCAATAGAGAGTGGGTAATTTGTTATGCTTAATGAGCAAGGCTGCCTTACGTGGAGGCAGAAATGCCAGTGGGATGAGGAGGTAGGTTGCCGTGGAAGACCATGGAGCACCCCTCCCCTAGAGTTTCACTGACAGGGAAATCTGAAGGCGGAGCAGCTGTCTCCATCCATCAGAGTAATCAGCCCTTGCACTTGTGCTGACTTCTACATTTCAAGGCTCTTTTACAGCCATTGCCATGGACGAGCCTCACAACCAGTGACCCACAGAAGTAGGTCTGGTGTTATTTTCCTTCTTTTCCAGATGGTAAGACTGAAACCCAAAGGAATTTAAATCATCCAAAGTCACAAAGGTGGATGCTTATATCTCCTGTTTCCCAATGTTTTCCACATATACTCGGTTTTCTAAAAGGGGTACATAACTTGGCTAAAACTAATAGGGCAACTACACCAAACTCCATAGAAAGATGAAAGACAGTTTAAGATCCCACTTCACATAGAGGAGACCAAACTTGTGGATTTTGTTTAAAAAGAAAAGTTCAGACAAATATACCTGTTGCAACTTGAAAAATAACTAGGGAGACCTGAGATGAAATCTGTAGCCAGGCAGGTCAAGCCTCCCTGACTTCTTCCACCCCTGCCTTTCTGGGATTACATCTCTACACTGACCACATTCCCTATACCTCAGCCACCTAGAAGAAACACTACTGCTCCCTGGCTACACCAAGTTCTTCCCACTTCTATGCTCTGGTGCATCTCCTTCCTGAACTTTCCAGTTCAGATATCAAAGTTTTCAAAACTACCATATTGTTAAAAAAAAAAAAAAGCTACCATATTGTTTTGAAGCCCATACTGAGTTAACTACTCCCTCCACTGAAATCAGTTTGAAGTGTTTGTATTTCCCTCATTTATCTCCTCCACTGGATTGAGTTTTGATTTTGTTTCATTTTGTTTTGTTTTGTACCAGGGATTGAACTCAGGACCTTGTGCTTGCAAGGCAGGCACAGGCACCACTGAGCTAAATCCCTGGCCCTGGACTGTGACCTCTTTGAAGGTAGAGACTGTATCATATCCATTCCTGAATCCAAACATCTACCAAAGTTCCTGGCACCTACCAGGATCCTAACAACCAGATGTGAATTAAATAGATGATATTGTCAACGTCACTACCTTAACTTAAAGTCATTTATTGAGCACCTCCTTGACCTGGGCATTATGTAGTCAAGTGGGTAGAAGATGCTGACCACACACTCCAGTGCTCATGGAGACACTTGGCACTGAATTCTGATGATTTCATTGACATTATAGGAGTCCAAGTTCAGCAAAAATCTGAGATGTTCAGGGAAGGATCTAGGAGCTTTGAAGAAGAGAGATTAGGGGGCATTCCAGGGTTATAAGGGCCTCCTTCTGAGCTGAATTCTGTGCTGACTGCAGGAGCAACATGAGACACAGTCTAGTTGTTTCCAGATTGAGAGATACTATACAAAAGCAGCACAGCTGAGGCAAGTAGAAAAAAAGTGAAGACTAAGTGCTAAGGAACTGCCACCTGGGCTATGGAGATTTTAGAGAAGAAAGGGCTACAGCAATCAGGAAGGCTTCATGGAGAGGGAGATGTGGATTTTCTTTGCATACAGGAAGGCAGATACCCCTAGAATAAGGAACAACCATAGGCCTGGAACAAATAACCAATATTGCTTGGAATAAGCAACACAAAGCTTAGAGCCCATCCTTACAAATTCCATCTCAGACAGAAAGAAATGAAAAAAAGTCACCTTCCTTCACACCCAAGACACTGCTTTTTTTTTTAATAAGAAGAATTAAAACAAAAAAAAGAAAAGAACTCCAGATGGATTTTAAACACAGCGGGGAATTGGGTGGTGTGATGGCAGATGGCTATTTCAGCTGTACACGGGTAAAAATAATTTCAAGTCCCCAATACCCAGGACTGCTCCGAACTTGTGAAAACCTCTCAAGGAAAAGCTGCAGCATGATACTCAAAGCACAGAGCTACAGCAGATGGGGCTGAGAGCTTGGAGTCACCAACAAGAAAATATCTGCTGCTGTTGGGCACCATTGCCCAAAGCTTTTGGAGGGAGGGAATTCCCTTCTGACAGGCTGTGTTTGAGCTGGCCTTCAGTGTCAGCCCAAGTCCGAGAAAGTGCTCTGCCATTTCTTCCTCTACATTGGAAGAGAAGAGAAATGAGATAAACCATGTGACAACTGTCAAGTATGAAGGCTGAACACATGGGGAGTGGGAAATGTATAGGAGAGAGTGGTGTGCATGTAGTCATGTGGGAAGGTTGGCTCAGCGGAAGGGAGGGCAGTGACTTTGAAAGATAACACTTCTAGACACTTGAAGACTGTGGTTTCATAGTGGCAGGCTGGCTTTTACTGTAATCAATGTTGTACCCCAGAGTTGGAAGGGGTTCTTACATGGAAACTCACTCTGATATCTGAATGTAGCCTTCTGGAACACTGATTTTTGTCAAACTTAGCTGTAAGGGGTGAAAAGAAGGACGAGATCACAAGAGTGAAGCAAAGCTACCAGCAGAGGAAAAGACTTGGGCTTGCTAGAGGCCCACAGTCAGAAAGTAGACAGCGTTAATTATGACCAGTTGAGGCTGTGTCTACACTTCTAGTGGAATGAGTCCCGGAGGGACTACCTAGAACAAGTGTTGTTCACAGGAACTGTGGATATTTGGTCTCTGATCTCAAGTCCAGGAGGTCAAAGGTGCAGACAAGAGGCCCTGAAGTGAGCTCTGACCCAAAGCACAGGAGATTTTTCTCTGCCTTAACTCCTATGTCTTGGTGACAAGGACCACATTTGTTTATTGATGTGCACCATGGTTTTCTGGGTTTGCCCAGTTAGCATGCCAGGTACAGGTGAGTGGGAAAAGAGAGCAAGTCACAACACCACAATGGAAAGTCTGCTACATCAAAGGAAACAAGGTTCTAGACAGGAACAGTTGACCCAGTAGGGAAATTGACCTTGTTCCATAAAAGTGGCTGGGTGGGGCGGGTATGGCACCAGTCACTGCACAGAGGTGATACTTAATGATAAACACACGGGAAACTTTCTCCATGTAGTTTCAAGCAATCTTAGGGTCAGGACAAACCCCAAGAAGAAAGAAGTAAGGGGATCTGGGTTGGAGTCTGCCCTGTGGACCAGACTAGGGCTCAGGACCTATTTCCAGCCTAAGAAAAGTAAGAATGTAAGAATGCAAGAATGTGCCTTTCTTTTCTTTTTTTGGTTGAAACAACTGGCTGATGGTTCTCTGTGTGGGTGAGGAAAGGACAATAGAGACCTGTGGTGGGAGATGCTGCCCATCCACTGAGCTCCCACACAGGCAGGGCCTTCCTGTTCAGCTTACTCCTGTCTGCTCACCTCAATTCTGCTCTCCTCTTTTCTGTTCCCATTATCATTGTCTGCCTGTCCAACTGGGCCTAACACCCTCAGGTGGCCTCGGATGGCCCACTGTGGCCCTTGCTGGTCCCAATCTTTCCTTCTTTTCCCATGGCAACTGCATGCACTTTCCAGATAGCCCCCCCCAATTCCCCCACTGTCACAAGTAGCCACGAACAGGATACCAGGTCTCTTGTTCCCAAATGGCACCTAAGCAGAATATTGGGACCCAGCATCAAAACACAAGGCCATCAGGAGAGTAAGGGACACTCATAGTAACATGAGTCATGAGGTCATCTGTTCCCTAAGACCAAGGTAGACAGGATGAGGCTAAACCACCGAACATGGGATCTCAGGAGATGTGGGGTGCATACCTGGGGCTTCCAGGTGACTCTGCAGGGAAGTAGGACCTCACATGGCCTGTGCACAGAGAGAGGTTTTTTGACCATGAGAACAATGGAGCATAGTCAGTGATTCAGGATTTTTTCAAGGACCTCTGACATTGCTATTAGTATTGCTCTATGGTATTCTTGTACAATTTGAAGTTAATTTACATCTTACATTCTTTTTCATAAAAGAATCTCTTAGATTTTTAGAGTTTTCTGAATAAACCACTTCGTTTTATAGGTTTAAAAGTCAGACCTAAGATGTGAAGTACCTTTTTAGTAGCAGATCCCTGAACTATACAGGGTGCACGTCCATAAATTCTCTCTTCCTGGGGGTTGAAAGATACAAGGGACACAAGAGAGGGAAAGGGCCCACCCAAACTCTACATGCAAGGGAGACCAAGCGACATCCTCAGGTGGCCAGTGAGGCTTGATGAGTCTGAGTAGTGTACCTCAGTCCTCTGTCCCCCTCATCACAAAGGGAAGAAAGAGATGCACTAGCTCTGCCATCACCCAGGTTCCTGTCCTCCTGCCCCCTGCATTTATGTATCTTTTCCTCCTTTTGGCCCCCAAAGTCCTCAACCTAGGGTGCCCATTCATGTCACAAACACTGACTGAGCCATGCTGTGGGTGCAGCAGTGTGCTCCCTGGACAAAGGAGCTGGCTCTTGGTGAGAAGATAGACAGAAACAGTAATGACAGCCAGGTGATGCTGTTGGGAAAACAAAGCAGGGACAAGAGAAGACAGTGTGGGGCAGGCAGTTGCTGCATCACACAGGGTACAGAGAGATGGTGGCTCTGCCAAGCATCGGCCCGGAAGGGGGAAGGAGATCAGTCATTTTGAAACATGTGGCTGGTTGCAGCAAGTACAAAAGATGTGAGGCTTAGTGGATTGGAGGAAGAGCGAGGGGGCTGGAGGCTGGAGAGCTGAGTTAAGCTGAGTGAAGAAGAGAGTCATAACAGAGGAGGAAGAGGAAGCAGCCTGGCAAGGGCTTGGCTCTAACTCAGAGTGAGCTGGCAGCCATGAGAGGTTTAACTGAGGAGGATCCGATGTTCTGAAGTGGGGGTGACAGGAGGAGGATGCATGCTCAGTCTGTGGAAGCAGTCTAAGTGAGTTGATGGTGACCTGGCCAGGAATAACAGAATAGACCAGGGACTCCCCAGGCCTTCTTGCATTAAATATCATTAAATAATGTTATAAACTCCCAGCCTGATAACGCTTTCCATTTAGTATTATCTGTTCATCAGGCAAACAGTCAATGCTCACATTCCTACATGAATTCACAATGTCTACATCCCGGTTGACTTTCCACATATCTGAAAAAGAATGGTACATACACATAGATGCTTTCAGGCTCCCTACCGCAGGGTAGCCCAAAAATAAGCACTGAAACTTTGCTTCTCCCACTTCTTCCATTCCCCTGACCAGCCTAAGCCCTGTTTCCTTGGCCTCTGTCCTAGAATGGAGTCCAGTAGTTCACATGAGTTGAAGTAGCGATGGGTAGTGATGATAACTGAACAGGAAGCCATAACTTGGAGTTGTGATTGAAAAAATCAGCCTGAAGTTGTAGACAAAAATGTATGTATGTGCACTATGCAAGCAACTTTCATTGCATTGTCAGAGGCCCCTTACTGAGAAAATAAAAGAGGGTGGGTAAGAACCTCAAGTTCAGTGAGCTGTTCCTCCCAGATACCATATATCTTTCCAGAAGGACTTTCAATGTTTAATCCGAAACAGCAGACACCAGGTGAGAAAAGCAGCCATTTTGAAGCCTTAAGCTTCAATTCACCCCAACCAGAAAGGGACATCGACAACCTACGTGTGACATGTAGCATCTCTGATTCCAGAAGACAACTTTCGTTCCCTCCTAAAATCAGCCTTGCACCTTGCCTAGAATGTGCTCAGTAAGAATTTGTGGAATGAAAAAGCTCCACACCAGCAGTCCCATCTGAGAAACAGCAGAACCTGGAGATCACTCAAAAGGAACTCAATGTATTTGGAGCAAAATAAATAAATAAATGAATAAGCAAAGGCTGCATGCACCCTTGGATAAATCACGCTTGATTTGAAGGTCAAAAGTGTTGCAATGCCCCCACCTCACGGAGGTACACAAAGGCTGAAGCCTGCGGTATGATAGAAGAATTTGTGAGGTGTAATTAACGCACCTCCTGCCTCCCATGCTATGTGAAACAATGTGTCACAGTCTTACACAGTCAAAGCGGTAATTTACAAGAGTCAGCAATTCCACAGGGCAGGTAGGGCCATATTTCAAAACGCGAAAGGGAGTTGGCGGGGGAGACCAACCGATCAATTTACAAAGATCCTGCTTCTCTGCCACTCTGCTGACCTTTCAGGCAAGACCTAATGCCAATTAGCTCAGCTATAAAGTCCGTAATTCTTGTGGGGAAGGCCGTGTGTAGCACATGATCATTTTACAACGTTTGCCCTAATTTGCAACCCCCAAACATGGACTCCTGGGGCTGCGAGGTGGGGGGGGGCACTTGTTGGCAAGCAAAGCGAGCAGCTGGAAGGGATCACAGAGCACAATTACTGTCTGCGCATGGCCACATCTGGAAAACAGCTCCGCGCTGGCTTTAAAACAGCATTAATGAAGAATGGAACTTTGTGCTAGGAAGGACAGGATGGAAGTAATAGGGAAATAAGGGGGTACCCCTCTGCCCTACACGGTAGAGATGAAAAGACAACAACAAAAAGAAACAGCAGGCTGGGTATGAGACCAAATCCATAGAGAAGAGAGTGCTGACAAGAGAGGGGCAGCAAAGATGCTGTTAGTTTAGGGAGTCTCTCGTGCCCTCATTTTTGCTGTCTTGAATCCCGGGCATCCATTCAAGCCTGGCCCTTTATGCACTGGCTGAGCAGACATTTATATGCAATGGGAGATTTTAGCAGTATTTAGAAGATTCCCAACTAAAAGAATATATATATCTATATATATCTATCTATATAGATATATAGATAGATATATATACCGCCAGCACCTAGTTCTACCACTGAACGTTCAGTCTTTTCATCAGAGTGTCTATTCCCTTGAGATGGATTTGAAAATGCAAATGTGCCTGCACTTTCAGGATACCAGACACATACTAGTTGCTCAATAAATATTCATTGACTAGACCCATACTGAATGAATTGAGTCATTTCACAACTGTGACCTGATTAACTAATTGATTGATTAATATCTCTGATTTCTCAATCAAGATTGCACTAGGTCATTGATTTTCCATTGTGAGTACAGACAGGGAGGGTAGCATGTCCTTCTAAGGGATTTATCAGAATACCATGGGTAAGAAGAAAGGTTCATTCATGATTTGGAAAAGAACATTTAATAGTATAACGTGGTTCTTTTATGTGGAAATTCTAAGAATCTGCCTTTAACTTCTCTAATACAATCTATGGAAAGAAGACCTGAACAGAATCTCCTAGCTAGAGAAGATTCATAACCTGACCAAATTCAAAGCAGTCACTTCCCATCCCACCAAATTTTAGGCCATCTCTGGATTTCCAGAGAAAGAAGGGGAATTTATTTATTTTTTTTAATTGAGTTTATTGGTACATTTTAGGGATACAGTACAGTTACATTCATTGTTGGGATCATGTACCTCTACATGGCAAGTCTTGATTCTCATTTTGAAGGGGAATTTATTTTATCATGGGTTGAAAACATTTAAAACACTGTGAGCACACAGATTTGACATCTCCAGCTCTAGTCTTCTCCATTTGGCTGCATAACGTCCCTCCATCACGATAAATCAGCTACCCTTGTCCCCAAGAGCTAGATAACCTTAAAGGGCCAGCTGGGACAAATTTCAGAGAAAATAAGGATTTGGGGCTATAACCCAATGTCCCCCTTCTTGCTTTGTACCTGACTTTCTCCTGCCCAGTACTACAGCCTTGTTGTTGCACACAGGTGTGCAGAGTATGGCCCACTGTGTCAGAATACTATAACAGATTACCATGGACTAGGCAACTTATAACAAGAAAAACTTATGTCTTACACTTCTGAAGGCTAAAACAACTCTTAGGTTAGGGTGCCAGTATGGCCAAGATTTAGTAAAAGCCTCTTCTGGGTTGCAGACTCCTGGCATCTCCTTATTATATCCTTGTATGGACGAAGGGATAGAGCAGGTCTCTGAGGCCCCTTTTTAAGAGCACTAATCTCATTCGTGAAAGTTCCCCAGTCATGATATAATCACCTCTCAAAGACCCCACCTCCTAATGCCATCACCTAAAAGGTTGAGATTTCAACATATAAATTTGGTGGTATACGATTAGCCCATAGCACCCACCTTGTCATATGTTTTATCTTATGAAAACCCCAGAGACTATACCAAGGCCTGTCTGCTGTCTAATCCTAAGGCAGAAATTCCCTCATTGGTATCCTTTATAGACCATTCTTCATGTTCTATTTAGATATCTCTGGGAAAGTTATAAAACTAAGATCTTTAAGCAGATCTGGGCTCATGTTTTACCTGGGCTACCCACCAGCTAAGTGATCATGAGCAGGTTATGGAATCCTTCCATGTCTCAGTTTCCTTTCATCCCATGCTACCTAACTCATGGGATTAGTGTGAACATTAAATGAGATGGTGTATGATACTGTGATTTCCCAATTGCTTAGAATTCCCTATTTAGACTTCACACAATATAATTTATATTCCTGTACCTATGACCTCGCATGCCATCAGTGTATAGTCAGATTGAAGGATGAGCTGAATTCCAAAAATGATGTAGGTGGTTGTTTCTGATACAGAGCACCCTTAGACATGCTGGAACTTTCACACTCCTGAGCACACACTACTTCTATGCCGCTATTGCCGATGTAAAACATAGACTATGCAGAAGAGGAATCCTTAGGATGCTCTTACCGAAAGAAACCATTCCCATGTGTACCATATAGACTCAAAACTGACATATCTTCAAATCTGAGTTCAGCCAGGTAACTGCTACAATAGACCCTAGCATCAAGTCTGCACCTGTAAGTGCTCAGGAAAGAGCAAAGAGTGGGCAAAGCAGACAGGCTTGATATCAGTCTTCAAGCACCGGGAGAGCCGCACCCTCTACATTCTTAGTTGCTGTTTCTTAATATCCTCTTCCTTTAACTGACACATAGTAACTATAGGTTATCCTGGGGTACAGTGTGACATTTCCATGCACATACAACATGATTAGATCAGGGTAATTGGCATATCCACCACCTCAGACACATCATTTTTCTCTACTTTTTTGAAATATATAATAAACTTTAGACAATCCTAGTTACGGTACAGTGATCCAACCCTCTAGGATGTAGAAGTTGTCCCTCTGGTTGATCTCAGAAGTCAGAGGTCAAACAGGGATTACATTCTTAGCTCATGACCATGGAAGCATTATTCTCCAGAGTGGAAGCTCACCTGGTAAAGTTCGTCAGGGACTTTACGACTGCTGTTTCATACCCTCTATCACTCTCACCTCCATTACTTCTTTCCAGGGCTTCTTACTTCCTTTTCCCTGGTTGGTTTCTGCCACAGGTTCACTCCATCCCCTATCACTATGTCAAGGATGTACTCCAATATCCATGGTACCTCCATAAAAGGACACCTAACATGCTTAGGACAAACTACCAATCCCTGTTACTGTGTCTACATTGCTCTTATCTCCTTGGCAGCCCCATCACATCGCAAGCTCAGGCTCAGTGGCTGTGTGCTCTTGAACTTCTCAAGGAAAGGCATTTGAGCAGCTAGATCTGGCTCACATTCTCATCTCACCTCCAAAAATGTCCCAAAACCCTCTCTTTTCCAGAGTCTCCATTCCCAGATTTTTTGAAGTTGGCCATGAGAAGTATGACCCTCAAAAGATATGACAGAAGTCTCATATTTGAACCTGGGGACTGTGATTAGGGAATCCCTTCTAGAATAGTCTTCTCCCTGACATTTTCCTGCTTGAGGAGGTGTCCAGTGGCCAAATAAAATGGTCAGGCTTTAATCTCCAGGACAGTGGGAAGTTAGGTGTCTATAGTATAAAAGTGTATGGTCCTTACACGCCTCCAAAGTAGATCCATCTTGAATTAGTGCCAGGGTCTTTTCTAATCGCCTTTATGATCTTCTCTTTATTTTCTAAACATGTAGCAATAGAATTGCTGTGGCTTATATCTAAAATCTCCCCCAATAGTCTCATATGTTTGGAGGATGATTGGATTATGGGGGTGCTATACTCAGTGGATTCATTCATTGATGAGTTCAGTAGCTGAATGTGCTGTTAAGAGATGGGGCCTGGTTGGAGGCAGGTCATTCAGAGTGTGACCTAGAAAGGTGTGTTCTTGTATCTGGCTCCTCCCTTCTCTCCCTGTCTTCTAGCTGTCATGGATTGAGCAGCTACTCTCCACCAGGCCCTTTAACCGTGGGATTTCTGCATTAGAGCCAACCCAGAAAGGACTGAACCCACTGAAACTGAAAGCCAAATTAAACCCGTTCTCCTTTAAGTTATGAGTGTCATGTATTTTGTCTCAGGGTTGGCTAAACTCATACTGTGGAATGTGGGCCATTGGCTACACTCAGCAGAGACCAGATAGCTAACACTGGAAGGACTGCTTTATTTTCATTGTCCCTTTTAGAGTAGGCTCAGTTCTGGGCTCTAGTTGTAGTAACCGAACCCAAAGGATCCTCTGTTGGGAAAAGAAAGTGGGGAAAGAAAAAAAATATATGTATGAGAAAAGAAGGAAAAAATAGAAACAAAGCTTTTGTAAACAGGGAAGTATGGGGGTGGAAGGGAGGGAAAGAGAATAGGAAAAAAACAACCACAATATATCATACATAGGTACAAATTCCCAGTGACGAATGTGATTATAATGTATACATAAAATGTACCAATAAACTTAAGGGGGAATAAAGACCCTCTGTTAGTTGCAAGTGCCAGGTTTCAGCCTAAGAGTTCTCCCCTGGAGAACAGGATGCTTGACTCAAGACATCTGGCCTTTGGATGACAAGAAAGCAACCATATCAAGATCATAAAGCAGGTTTCCAGGATACGGTCCCTAGTCGCGGCTCAATGCCCTTGTCTAGATAATGCTTCTGCCCACAGGTTCACACCCGGGACCTCCGGGCCCATCTGTGAACCTGTGCTCCTTCCTAGAGAGCTCATTCCTTCAGCCATTCGCTCACTGGTTCATCCTACCAGACTGGCCTGCACTCACCTGGAACCTACTCTACTAACCACAGGGGCTGCATATACTTAGATAACACCCAAAGCTTGGAAACTCCTTCACGTATTTTATTCATTTAAATCACAGCTGTCCAGCAAAGTTATATCATTCTTTTTCTAAAAGTAAGAAATCTGAGTCTCAGAGAGATATAAAGCTAAATGGCTTTATAGAAGCCCAAGAGTCAGGAAGTAGCAATTGCTATACCACAGTTGAGGACCCCTTGCAATGTTCAAACGCAACCTGGGCAACTTGACAAATTATCAAGACCCTATCTCAAAATAAAACATGAAAGAAGAACTGGAGACGTAGCTTAGGTCAAAGACCTTCCATTCAATCCCCAATACTGAAAAACATGGAGGGAAGGGGGAATCTATATGAATGGTTTTCTAGAAAGGAATTCCTGAAAGAACAGACCTTGCTAGGAGCCTCAAAGAACATACAGGAGCTAAGGGCTCAGTGGTAAGTGTTCAGTGACTAGGAGAGAGAGCTTTCCTGGCAGGAGGAACAGCAGGAGCA
This sequence comes from Fukomys damarensis, assembly GCF_012274545.1. NCBI lineage: Eukaryota > Metazoa > Chordata > Mammalia > Rodentia > Bathyergidae > Fukomys > Fukomys damarensis. Next base: position 38,833,874 of record NW_022900942.1, on the reverse strand, counting down.
AATGTCCTGGGGCAGCACTAAACATCATGGAATGTAAGATGTCCATGTGGCCAGAGCGTCTGGCTGGGATGAGCTTGGAGCCATTCTTCTATTTTCAAAGTCAAGCTCGGCCCCACATTTGGGATGATGTGGCCTGATGCCCCAGGCAGCCAGCCCAGGTGGTATTTTTCCATTACCCTGACAAGAGAAAAAATTCACCCACTTGTTGATAGCAATGTGACCATTCAAGGAGAAAACAATTAGGGAGGCTGAGCCCTGGCCCCCAGAGAGGAGGGAGGGAAGGAAAAAATTCTCCCTGGGGGAAAGGGGCCGGATGGGAAAACGTCCAAGAGGGTAATCGGTAAATATTATTGTTTCGTTCCCTGTTTTCCTGCTCTGCTCAGGTCCCTTGGCAAGTGGTGCATTTAAATCACACTGTCTGATTTTGGCAGGTTTAATTGAGTCGCCACTGAAAAAGAAATTATCCCTGTGCTATTAATTTTTATAGTTCCTCGGGGCTTTTAAAAAGTGTTTGGATTTTCTAGGTCTTTGAAAATGAAAACATTAAATTTTATTAAAAGGAAATGCAGCGGGGGTGCTGGCAGGGCCCAGCCAGGCCCTGACAAGATGGTCTGGGCACTCTCAGGTAGTGTAACAAAAGTTTCGCCCCTTGTAGAATGAGGCAGGTGGTCACCAACGATGGGTGATGTCAGCCAGAACCACGTCCCCACAGGCTCGGAGTGGGTGCCTGGTCAGTGTCCCCTGACATCCTGACCTCACGACAGGATTGCTGGCAGCCACAGGTCCACGAGCAGCTGAGAAACAGCAGCCTGAGATGCTGCAGAAACAGGGCCAGACCCAGGTTGAGGGGCCTGAAGCTCTCTGACTTGGGGAACCGCCTCGAAGAGAAAGCACTCAAAGTTCCAAGCACCAAATTATGTCTGAAAGTGAAACCCTACTGAGAAGGAGAAAAGTCACTACAAACTACACATTTTAAAAGCTGACAAATTCCACAGGCACCACACCATCTAGAATAACTGACTCACATCTGTAATACTTTTCTTCTTACTCTTTTTCTTTTTTTCCTGCTACAAGTGCTTTGATCATCTCTTTAAATGGCTGCAGCTTTTTTCAATATTAGTTTTTATAGAATGAACACAAAGATAACTCAGTCTCTCCTCTAATGAGCTGATCAAATTTTTGTACTTCATTATTCACGGTTTGCAAAGGTTTTCTTCAGCTTCGCAATTCGTCACTGCTAATGCCATGCGAATTTTCAGGATTGCTATTAACTTCATGAAAACCTCTGTCAAGTATCGTGTGTGTATGAGCTATGAGATTTCAGGGCATTTCAACTTTTCTTTTACAGTGACAAATCTAAAATGCTATTTGAATTTATGAAACTTACTAACCAGATTGTCATCGATGTCCTCACTGTAGTGGCGTTTAATGAGTTTTATGTTATCTTCGTCGGTGTCTGTATCCCTGTCAAATCAGCGAGACATTTAAACATGGGGATTCTGATAAATTCTAAGTCAGTAATTCTCATCAAAAAAGAAACACGACGAGTGGTGCATTCATAATTGTATTACTTTGCACAATCAAGTATATTCTTGACAAGCGATATCTTCCATCTTGATTGGGCAGCGATGAGAATCCTCCACTTGCAAATTTTTACATACTTGATGATGAGAATAGCTTCTGGCTTTGCACACTTTAAAACGTTCGCTTCCCTTCCACCATCCACCCATGCCAGGCACCATAGGACACATGCCATAGGGTCTCCCCTCCTCTTCAAATCCCCTTTGGCTCACCACAGAGGACACCTGCACAGTAGTATTCCTGTAAGCCTCTCTGACACCTGACAGCTAGCAACAAGTGAATTACAGAGAGACAACTAAACCCATGCCAATACAACGCGTCGCAACGAACCAAAACAGAACACCTCCCATTTAACCCCTGACTTTACAAGTGCCACTCCCATGCCACCCAAAATGTGGGCAGTCTGATGGAGGAAAGCAAAGGTGAGAGAAACAGTGGTACTAACAAATGATGGTTCAAATGACTCACTTCCACCAACTTGAGAAACACCTAATGACCAAAGTGAGCTGAAGTTTGACCATCATTAGCATAACAGAAACTTTACTTCTGCACACTGATCAAGATGTGGGGAAGAGGACTTTGAACCTGAGGCTCACAGTACATGAACTATGCATTTAGAGGACCAAGACAATACATACCTAAAAACAATCCAGAAGTGACAAGGGAATTGAAGTGAGAGGTTGTATGGGGCAGCCTTGAAGTTCAGACAAGCAGGGGATCCGGGTGGGGTGGAAAGGCCCAGGAAGGCAGGAGGCAGAACTTGAACTGGCCATGATTCAAACAGCTGAGGAAGTGCACACATGCATGTGTGTGTTTGTGTGTGCACGAGTGCATGAGTTGTACTGTGTGTGCATGCCTGTGCCTCTATATAAGCATGTGATATGCATGTGTGTTGTATACACGTGTGTGTGTGTAAGGAGGGAATGAAGGGATCAGTATGACATCTGCTAGAGAAATGACCTGGCATCATGGACATCAGTCTGACAAATAAGGCACTGAGGCCTGGAAAGGTGAGGCAGCTTCCCCAAGTTTCCACATTTGGTCAATGGCAGAACTCCAGGGATCTCTCCAGGCCTCCTGACACCTGCCAGGGATGTTCTTCACCAGTTCCAACCCACCTGCAGCCTCTGCTTGTTCCCCAAGGCTGTACCAGTGCACGCTAACCTGCTTCTCTCCAGGGAGAGAGCCCTGCTGGGCGCAGGAAGAAATGCAAGGAGTCTGATGCTTTCCTCCCTCCTGGTTTTGAGGGGTCACTCCCCAACTATAAATCACCCCAGGCAGCCCTGACTCTTGCCCTTTTACCCTGGACTCTCTGCCCCAGCCCTGTCCCCATTTCAAGCCGTGCGGTGCCAGAATGTCAGATGGGGAGATGTGTCTTGTATTAATGGCAGAGTAGTGAGCCATTGTATACTACTTCCCAAAAGAAGTAGAGCGGGCATGGGTCACTTGTGTTGCAGAAGCAAGAACTTTTCTACATGCTCTTTCAGGCAAGGAAATGAGAGTGTGGACTAATTCAAATAGCAGTGCAAATAACAAAACGAGGGAACTGTCACAGTAACATCAAATTTCCTGCTTCCTGCCCTATGCTAGACACTCAGCAGTCCCAATTCTGTAATGTCGTTTCTCTGATCGTGCTTATTCTTTAGGCGAAGCAACAGAGGCTCGTTGAAGTTAAGACTTTGCCCCCACTGACACAGCTAGAAGTAGCAGGGACAGGCTTAGATTAAGGCAGTCTGAATCCAGATTCGACTTAGCTGTGAAATACCGCCTCCCATGGAAGAAAGTGGGATAATTCTGCCATATGCACAGGGACTTAGCCAAACTCCTAAGATACAAGAGAATTTAAAAGCTTCTAGGCAGAAAGGTATTGGCTGCTCTCTTCCTCCTGTCGCCCCAACACATGCACATACACATACATACCACGTCCCGGTCACTGCTCACCCCAGCCTCCTTCCTTGTGAATGTCCCTCCTCCAATTAAGGTTTCAACCAGATGTTTGCTGGTCTCTGACTCCTGTTTAATCCCCACCTGGGCCTTCAATACTTACAGCTCTTGCCTCTCAGTGTCTCGGTGTATTGTATTAAAGGGAAATTTGGGGGGGCAGGTTTGGGGAGATGGTACAGATAAGTGCACAGCAGTGTAGCCTGAGACTACTTCCAGCCTTGCTCAGAGATCAGGTTTGTGAGAGGCATTGGAAAGGGATAGGAGGCAAAGTCACAGGTTTTTCAAAGTGTGTGTGTGTGTGTGTGTGTGTGTGTGTGTGTGTGTGTCCATGCACTTTAAGGTATTTCTAAGTGATAACCCAAGTTGCAGCCTTATGTGGTCGGTGGAAATCTGGTGATTTATTGGAGCTGAGGATTCGAGGAGATCTAAAAGCAATGTACTCTATCACCGAGTCTCATTTTATGGCTGAGCCAGAGAGCACACACTGCACACTGGTGCACTTACATGTGCAACTCACAAGGAGAGAAAGAGCCAGGGAGTCAGCCCTATACAGCCGAGGGCACATCTCTAACTCTTTTCCCTAATTCTGTTTACCACTGGAGAGACCTATTTGCTCCTGCTAAGAAGGGAGGTCAACGCCTGACTCCCAGACTGAACTCATAAATCTCCAGCCTACGGGAACAGAGCCCACCCTTCCAAGCAGAGATAGGCAGAGACGCTGGCGCAGATACATAGAGTGTGGAAACTTCCACTGGCCTGCATTTGACCTCTCTACCTCCAAATTTTTGCTCTTAAAGGGATCCTGACTGCTAGAGAGCAAGCTGGCTGGACAGCCCAGATCTGTCTATTCATTTTGAGGTGTTGTCCTTGAACAGAGTGAAGCTTATTCCTTTTATTCAATGACTGAGATGCCTTAAAAATTGAGAAAGAATCAGAGCATCCCTTAAATTCGGAAGGTTGAGGTTATTTTTGCTCTGTTTCTGGAAAAGATGCCCTGTTTCCAAGGGTTAGCCAGGCTAGGATGTGGCACCCTGGGGAATGCAAAGGAGACAGAATTCCCGGTCATTAGCCGTTTCCCTCCAGCAAGCCCCCAGCCTCTCTGGGCCTCCACCTATGTTGACTACTTCACCAGGAATTGTTAGAGTCAAAGTCAAAATGATCTGTTATCTCAGGAAAGGACCTAGAAAAAGTTTAGTACTTGCTTACTAGGTTCTGCAGATAATTTCATGAACAACAGATCCAGCTCTGGGTCTTTCAGGAGAGGACCGTGAAGATGTGGAGAAGGGCAGCCATGGCACTTTACAGAATGCACAGTCCTACATCAGAGGAGCTACTGTAGGCTTCACCTGGGCTGGTCTTTCCTAAATTCTTATATTCAGTTCCCTGTAATCAAATCAGCAAAATATTGAGCTGTCATGATCCCCTTGTCTAACCCTTCATGGAAGTGCCCAGCTTCCAATCCTGAGAGGTGCTGGGGGCACAAGAGACTCAAAAAGGTACCACCAGTGCCCAATCATGATCATCCTGCCCTTTTCTGTCTTGCTAAGTGATTCTTTGTGATCATTACCATCCTCACCTGCCTCACGAGCTTTGTGGCCTATGGCTGTCATGGAACATGCTGTCTGGCTGGAGGAGTGTGGCCGTCATTTGTGATGTTGGCTAAATATCTGTGGGCCTTCCCCATTTAGGGTTACATTGCTCATCATGATAGACAGAACCATGAGAATGGTTCTGACCAAAGAGTTCTGAGCAAAAGCATCACGCCACATCCAAGGCACAGCATGTATTTGCCAGAGCATTCTTTCATCTGTGGTGTGAGCACCAGTAACATTGGAGAAGGATGTCTGCTTGAGTCCCTGAATGACAGTGCTGACCAGAGACCCGTACCACCCATCCACAGACCATGACAGATGTTTAGTATGAGCAAGAGGTAGACCTTGCTTTTTTGAATCCAGGAGGACTTGGAAGGTTGTCACTGTAGCACAGCCAAACATACCCCAACAGAGGCCGAGTACGTGGCAGTCAGAGCTGGGACAGGGACACGGTGAGAGCAGCCCAGTGCTGTGGATCTGAACGCTGTGGAGTTGGCAAATGCTGGACTCGGCCAGAGAAAAGGAATTTGTTGTAAGTGGTATGTTACATATATTTGCCTCATTAAATAATCTATCTGCCTCTATAAACCTGAGAGCATTTCAGAGATTGCAGAGGATTTAAATTAGGTTGGTGGGAACTGGGGGAAGCATCCACCTTTCGCGTTTGTCCCTCACCCTGGGTGCGGATTCCAACCTAAACTGCACTTCTAACATAACGTTGATTAGGAGCACGTCAGCCTGCAGTCACACCCCGCACGGCCCCTCCCTTTATCTCTACTGCCTCTCAACACAGAGCTTCAATCTTTTATTCATTTCTATCTTGACCCACCCTTACCCCCAGTCTGAGGAAATATAGTGCCCTTCTCCTGTCTAACTCCAATTTTTCTCCACTGGTTCTATACCAAGAGCCTGTAAATGCTCTCAAATACCTCCCCATATGAAATAAAAATCACCTCTCAACCCTGAACAAATCCCTTTACCCTGGTCTAAATGCATCCTTAATATACTGATTCTATACTTCTTACCCCCTTAGAATCCACTAGGAGCTTCCTCCTCACAAAATAAAATCCAGGATTTAAGGATTCAATGTTATAAAAATCAACTCGAGGTATATTTAATCTGGACTTCCTATCTCATTGTGGCTGGCGATAGCCACCTCAGAACAATATATCGGGGAAATCAACATTCAATGAAATAGGGATTTCAAGGGGAAAGTTCACCCTGGCTGGCTACATGTGAGTAATTAGGTAAGCAGTAGTGACAATGGACCTGATTTACTAGGAAATACCCAAGCCATTATGGTAAAATTATTCAGCTCATTAAATAATCTACCTGCCAAGAGTGCAGGCACATACCAGTATGAACTCCAAATGACAATGGGAGCCAGAGCTCCACGATGAAAGTCAGGAGACCTTGGGGCCCTTCCCAGATGTCACTGACCAGCTGTGTAGTCCCCAAGCTCCTATACCTCCAGCCTTCCTACACCCACTTTTTTAGCACTGGGGATTGAGTCCAGGGCCTTCATACTGGGCTGCATCCCCAGGTCTTTTTATTTTGAAACAGGGTCTTATAAATCACTGAGTTGCCCAGGCTGGGCTCAAACTTGCAATCTCCCTTGCTTCTGCCTCCTAAAGTGTTTGGAGTATGGGCAAGCACCACCCTCCTTAGTTTATTTTATTTTATTATTTATTTATTGAGCCAGACTCTTCTCCAGAAGTTGTTCGGAGTGGCCTCTGATTTGCCATCTTCCTACCTCAGCCTCTAGAGTAGTGGGTGCCTGGCCATCGACTTTCTGTTTACCACCTATCCATCTCCACCCTCTGCTGCTTTTGGGGTGTGTGTGTGTGTGTGTGTGTGTGTGTGTGATTTTGTTTTTATTTTTGTTTTGTTTGAGACAGAGTGCTGCTAAGTTGCCCAGGCTGGTCTCCAGCTCCTGAGATCAAATGAACCTCCTACCTCAGCCTCCCCAGTAGTACCCAGCTCCAATTTTAATCAACAGAGTTAGGCTAAGAGCTTGGCAATGGCTTGTAAGACTGAAAAATTCTTTGACTTTTTCTCATTATTCTTTTCCATACTGAATCTCAGAGTTGTCAAAAATGAAGAAAAAATTAGAACTACATCAATTTGTTCCAGATAAGCAGAAAAAGAAGTATCTTTCATCCTGCAGCAAATGTTTACCATTGAGGGGGACCAGCTGGTGAAGGGCTGGTATGGTGGTTAGTGTCCCCTACCAGAACAATACACAGAGAGCAACACAGCCCTCTGTCTTCATCCCAGCTCCACTTCTTAGGAGATGCATCACTTACCTACTTTGGCTCTAAAAATTTTTCAAGACATCTAACATGTTCTTGAAGACCCTGGTTGCAGACTTCTCAACTCACCTTGAAAATAAGCTATTGTATTATATTTAACCCAAGGGGTTAATCTTAAAACACTCTATTCTCACTCTATCTGTGCTACACATGCCTGAATACTAGTGTCTGAGAGTAACACAGGAGTAAGAATTTTAGAGAAAGCATAGCTATTAGGTATGGGATCCACTGGCACACAGTATATGTTTAACTTGGAAGGATGAATTTCTTACAAACCATAGCCACCACTTACACTTGCAGAGTATTTTGGAGTTCTCAAGCAGTGTGACTTCCATCGTGTTATCTGAGCTACAATACTCTCGTTCTTGGTTCTCCTAGCTGGGACCAGTTGCTTTGGCAGTACAGTCCATGCTGGGGGGCTGGGCCTGGACCTGCACCTGCTCCTGGAACATAATTTAATATCCACTAAGACTGTGAAGCAGGGGCAGGAATCTTGGGAAGACTGAAGTTGTAATACTGTTTCCTTCTTTCTGTATTAAACAACCATAAATGAGTTGTAGAGTTTATTGTGACTCCCTCCATGAGAACAGAGACAAAATGAGATGTTATTGTGTGTTGAGTCCCCAGTGCCTAGAGTGGTGGCATGCACATGGCAGGTACTTGGTAAAATCATGGGGAAGATGAGTGGATGAATGAAAGGATGAATCAATGCACAACATATATCAAGTTTAAGCTAAAATTGGAGACTTTAGAAAAATAATATGTCATCAAAAGTGTGTCATTGTAGCAGGATCATGTTCTTCTATGCCACTGAGGAACTTTCTGCAGACTCTTACTCTGTACAGGAGAAAATGAAGCATTAGATGAATAAATCACATCACAGCTCTTAAGAAATAGAGGCCAGACAGGACATATGTTAATGAGAAAAATATTTAATAAGTTCTCTCTGCAGGGTATTGGGTTGGTTGCACTTTTAAAAACAATGGACTAACAAGAGATGCTTGCAGCAGCTGCCTTTCTTCTGCAACCCTACTCTTTCCTCTGGAAAGCTATCCATACGCAGGCTGGCCTGAGGTCCTGCCCTCCAGCCATAATGTCATAAAACCCTCCAGTTTACCTTTCAGGTCTTGACAACAAGCCTGCTGTCTTTTCATAAAACCAAAGATTTAGTAGTAGCTATTTTGGAGCTACAGAAGAGAATATGAAAAATAAACATGTAATGGTTATAAAATTCTAAGAAATCAGAAAAGCTTTTATAGTTACAGCCCTGATTTGCAGTTTCAGTTTCCTCGCTGGGCATCATGTAGAAGTCCTCAGATGCTGCACCCAGAGCCCTTTCATTGTTCCACTCAGGGGCCCTACACCTTACGTTTTCTTTCTCTGTGTCCATGTTTTTACTATACCAACCAAGATTATGCATGTCTGCCAGACTTCTTACTCTGCCAAGTCCATGGAAACCTGCTCCATTATTTGAAGAGCCACTAGAAATTAGAGACAGCTCATATCTGAAACAACAGAAGCCTTTCTTTTTGGGTAGAACAGAGACAAGTTGTTGGGGCAGCTGGACTTTATCTGATACCCACAATGGTACCTGCTGCATCCTCAAGGGAAGTGGATCACAGATGTAGTTACCCACGGAAATCTCCTCACTTTGGGAAGCTCTTAAAACATCAACATTTTCAGATCCCCACTGTAGGGTAATTTATTCAAATCTTTGGTGTAGAATCCAGACACCGAATTTTTGAAAGCTCCCCAGTGATTCTAATATGTAGCCATGACTGAGAACCACTGCCATGATGAACTTGGTGCATCTGAAAAGTTGTGTTTAGAGTAGTCTTTTACCCTTACAGGAGTTAACTGACACCTACACATTCAGACCAACTCCACTTAGCCAACCAAATAAGTTCCAAGGTAAATTTCAAGGGTTCATTTCTCTTTCTTCTTCCTGAAAGCATGTGATGAGATGCTCCCACTGATTCTGGAGAGATTGAAAACATAACTAATGATGTTTTATACAAGTTTCCTCTCATAGAGTTTTCAGATTATCTTGCTACCATCAAGACTCTCAAGATCTGGTCTTTATGTTCCCAATGCACACCCCACTCCCAGTAGTTGGTGTATTAACTGTCCCCATTCTGCACCCCCACTTTAAATCTTTTTACAGATAGATAGATAGATAGATAGATAGATAGATAGATAGATAGATGATACTGGGATTGAACTCAGGACCTTGTGCTTGCAAGGCAGGTGTGGCAACACTGAGCTAAATTCCTGGCCCCTGTGCCCCCATTTTAGTTCATACTTAAGCCTCCCATTCATGTCCCCAGACTGACCCAAAGGAATTGACTAAGGCTATGATTCATCTCTCCATAGCTTATCTTTAAGTTTCAATTCAAAACTCATCTTTGGTATGCCACCCTCTCTATCTAACCATTCAATTCCTCAGAAGCTGTTTCCTCTTCTAAGTGTGTTATCTATCAAATGTACCATGTACTTGGGCACTCCAAATGTACTGTGTTGACAAGTGTGTATGCTTTCCCCCCAGGGTTGTAAACTACATATGGTAGAAACCAAGATGTTTTAATTGTGCAATCCAATATAAAATAATGAGAGTCTGAGCTCCTTTGATTCTAACTGGTTTTTAAAAATTAAAATGGTGTGTATTCAGTTAATTATTTGATCCAGAGACCAACATTGTGATGTATCACTGCTATTGTCACTATGTCACCCATCAAAAGAAAAAAAAACTAAAAGAATAATTTTTATCCACAAAGACAGAAAAATTATCACGAGGAAACTAAGATTCAGAATGAGTCCCACAACATTTTAATAATAAGTTCATAGCCAAAAGTCTGAATCTACACTGCCAGCTCAGAGTTCTTTCAGCTAATAGGTTCTCAGACTTCAACACATATCAGAATCACCTGGAGGGTTTGCTCAACCAGTGTTCCAGCTGGGTCCTGATAACTGCATTTCTAACAAGTGTCCAGGGATGTTGATGGTGCTGGCCTGGGGACCAGGCTTTTGAGATTCACTGCTCTTGTACAAGCTATTTCTTAACAGAAGACAAATAGGAACAAGGATCCCAGTCCCACTAAAAAAGATGTTAGAAAAGCAAGCCAAATGTCATATGGAAATAATAAACAGTTGATCCTATTTGTTTCAACAAATGCTTGTCTATAACAGTAATTTGTTATGAATTACAAATAAAATTTTAAAGTTATAATGGATAAATCATTCTTAGTAAGAATTCAGGCCAAAAATATCAATATGTTCAAAGAAGTTGAAATAAATCCAGGCATGATAAATGCAAAATAGATTAGAAATAATTCAATGGAATGATAAAAAATGACAGAGAAGAATGAAAGCCAGACCACCCATACTCCTTGAAAATTCCCTTACGTGGGGAAGGGATTGGCAACAAGTCAATAAATCCTCCTATCAATCTGCCTATCACTTAATCAATGGGTATTTGCTAAGGGTCGACTTTATGCCATTAAACTCTGCTGGCCAATGAGTAGAATAAGGAATGGCCCACAGAGAGTACCTGCATCATGATACATCATCTAGTTTTAGAGACAAAATCCAACAACTAGGAAAATTTGGAGAGCAATGTTAAAAAATTATTACAATTTAGTGGTAATATTATATGAAGGTGAAATTGGAAAAATGAAACTGAATTGAAGTAGGAAAGAATATGTCTTCACGGCTGTAGCTCAGGACTTGGTACGTTCCAGAGTATCAGTATTAGTCATTAAATGAATTAAATAATGAATAAACAAAGTATGTCTAAGAAGCTAGAGTTTTAAATATCAGTAAGGTTTGGATGAGTAGAGAGGAGAGAAAATAGTATTCAAGACAAAATAAGTGCCACGATTGGATAAAGAGGAAGGAAACTGTTTACCCAGAAGAACATATGTACATATGTGTGAGCACATGTACATGGCATATATATGTATGCATACATGCATGTGTGAGTGAATACTGGAGTGGGGGCTGCGCATGGATGAGCAATAAAGGGGATTTCACTACCACACAGAAAGTTCATGAAGGAGAAAAGTACAGAGGTAGAATAAGGACAGTAGATGGGGTCCAGAATGTTTCACAAGTCTTTAGGGCTTTTCCCCATAGGGCAACCATTGCTGACTCTTGGCCTGAGGAGGTTGGGGAGGAAAGCTAAAGTTGAAAACAATTCCATATCATAAATGCTGTCCCATCCTCAAGGGAGAGGGCTGGAAGAAGCCTGAACTCCCTGCAGATGACACAACAGATGAACAACACACTCGGTTTCTTCCCTTTGCACAGACCCTCTCCTAACAACCTAGGCCCAAGGCATGAGTACCTATGAAGGTTCACACATGCCATATGACTAGATATGCAGGAGTTATAAATCAAGGCTGCAAATGTCAAATACAATATGCTCCCTTATCTTTCACCGACAAATGCACATTTACATCAACCTGGAAATTCAAGTATGAATTTCAAATTCTCAAAATGCTCAGCTCTGAAGCAAAATTAGAGGGCTCTGCAGCCTATAACTCTCCTTTTTCTCATTGTTGGCTCCACCCCACATTTTAAGAGCCTTGTACACACACGTGTCAATATCCCAGACCATGTGTCCAAGCTCCTCCACAGCCACCTGTAAATGACTATCACTTGGCCAATCCTCGAGACCTGGGATGTGCACATCACCTGTGTGGCCTGCCCTGAGAAGGATGCATCAAGAAGGAGGCCCACACAGGCCTTGAATTCCAGGGCCATTTATTATTGACCTTGCATGTCCTCGGTAAGGTCAAGTAGAAGACTATGGGCTCTTCGTGAGCCCAACTTCTTAGCCCATGAATTTCTTGCCCATGAAAACCTGGATCAGGTGCTTCTCTTGCCTGGGACTGAGGATGATTCAGCCCCTGAGCTGCAGTGAGTCTGATCCTACACGTACAATCCTGTGGCAGCCAGCCCTCTCCCTCCACACCCCTGCCATTCTCTCCAGGTTAAAAGTTCCTCCCTTTTAGCTGGTGATGGAAGTCTCACTAAGTCATGCCAACCCAGGCTCTCAGATCCACCCTTTGATAGTGAGCTCTGTCTATGGGGAACCCAGTCAAACCCAGAGTCCTACAGGGCTTTACCCGCAAAGATTACATCCATCCTTCACAGGCTCCCTCCCTACTCCTCCTGCAGATGGAAGAAACTCATCTCATCACTTCCTTTTTAATCTCCCCGTGAGCACTTGTGCCTTCCTTTAAGTGCACCAAGATAATTTTAAAGAACACCTCATTGTGCTTTCATTTTGCCCTGGACTGACCTTCCCATAAATCAGGGCTGAGGCAGAACTTGAGAAAACTGGGCTAATCAAGACTTCAATCTCAAAAAATGTTTAAATATAAATCAAAAGAGTAGAAGGCTCTCCAGATCTTCAATTTTCTTTGAAAGCTTAGTTTGTCTTGTTTTCTTTTTTCCCTCCCCAACTTTTTTTTCTGATTGGCCATGCTGAGCTCTGAATTTTATCCTGGTGCCCTTAGAAATATTTCTAAATAGTTTTAGATGTTTTCTTTTAGGCATTGTACCAAGCCATACAAAAGGGATTTACTGGTGCCCTGGGTGTGGGGTTGGGGTAGTCTACAACATCTCTCTAGAACTGGAGGGATTTCAAATTTCAGGCATAAGCAGTGATTTAGCAGTCAAAAAATAGAAGTTAAATCAGCAGAACACTCACTTTGATCATCTCTCCTGTTTCAGATACTACATAACAAACTATCCAAACCCAGTGTTGAGAAAACAACCTTAGTGCTTTTATTATGATTATCTCTCCTGGCTCTGGAGATTGACTGGCAGGAGCAGGGGTCTTCCTGACAGTTCCCTCAAACTGAGTTGAGAAGGCTGTAACCACTGAGGCTTCCTGGTCATCTCCCTCCTCTTTATGGTCTCTCTATGTGGTCCCTCCAGAAGGACAGACTTGTTACATGGTGGGGTTTTTTTTTCCTCATTGAATTTATTGGTACATTTTAGGTATACAGTATAGTTACAGTCATCATTGGGATCTTGTACCTTTACATGGCAGGTCTTCGTTCTTATTTTTCCCCATACCTTGCCCTCCCTTCACCCCCTCCTCCCCTCCCTATTTACAAAATCTTTATTTCCATTTTTTCATTTTCTCATATTTTTTTCTTTTCCCTTATTACCCTTCTACTATCCTTCCCACTTCCCCTACACCTTTAGCCCTTTTCTTCCTATTTCACATTGTCAAGTATATCATTAGCATCTTATTTACAATTATAGTTATTGTACATGGTGTTTTAAAATGTGGCGTTTCATTATTCAGGGATGGCCCATTGACCTTCAATGGACCAGAAAACAACTGTCATTTCAAAGATTGTTGTTTTCACAGAATTCAAGCAAAAGGAACATCTCCACACTGTAGGAAGCCAGATGGAGAAAGTGGAGTACCAGGGCTGAGTAGGGGGATTTGGATGTGGACACGAGCCTTTATTGTATTTATCAGGAAAGGCAAAGTACACAGGTTTAGGACTGGCTACTCTGAGTCACTTCAGTGGGCTCAGGCATACAGGGTGTCCTTGATTGGCTGGTACAAGGCTTTTGGGTGATCTGGGCGAGAGGTAGTTAGGGGGATGAACTCTGGCCTAGTTGGTTTGTATGGGAAAGGCATACTCCCAGGGAGTTGTTTACTACCTCTAGGAATTAGTTGACCTTGGGAGGGACAATCCTTTGGGGCCAGCAAGGTCTCACATTTTGAAGTATCAAAATACAGAAAATAAAATTTGTGGCCAATACACATGGTGAGTCAGGGCTCCAAAATCTTCTGTAAATCTACAGAGAACCAAATAGGAAACTCTACTGTCTCATGAGCTAGCGTCAAAGTCACTCAGTATCACTTCTGCCAGTCTCACTAAGGTCGGCCCATAAATAAGAGGAGGAAATTTGGATGCCCACTTGTTGGAGGAAGGAGTACCCAAGAATTTGTGAACATTTTAAAACCAGCATTCCTCACATAATAGCTTCTCCCAAAGGTGTCACTAGTGACTAATGGGTCCCGTTCCTCATCTTTTGCAACTCGGAAGATTTAAATTCAAAAGCTGCTAAACACAATTACCCAACTGTTAGCAGCACCACATTTCCCAGACGGAGATGCTAGAGCAGGAAATAGAGTCAGAACTATATCCAGGACCTCCCTAAAGTGACAGAAATCCAGAGTGAAGAAAATAAGGGATGACTAATGTGAGTTACAGGCATGTGTCCACAGTGAAGTTCAACATCAGTCACTGTACACAGGCCAGACTCTCCCAGGAGATGTCTGACACCATGAATGGCATAAAGAACTGGGGGAAGAGCCTCTGTATTGCAGGAATATCCACTCTGTGGAGGAGAAAAGCCATGAAATACTTAATGAAAGACTCAGCCCTTGAAGAAAGAAACCCTTGCCTTTTGGGAGTCACCAGGGAAAGAGGTGGATCTTAAAAGATGTGGAGGCCACCAGCATTCACTTCCATGGTTTACTCATTCCATGCAAAGGCTGAAAGTCTCCCTAGCTTGTGGACCAAGCCTCCTGATCTATCCCTCAAACAGACAAACAAAAAGCTCCTCCCTTCCCCTACTAAGAATGTTCTTCCCTTTCTCCTGTACCCATTCAAAACCTATTCTTCTTTGAGTTCCACCTTTCTCCACAATCCCTTTTCTGACTAAAAAAAAAAAGCACATGCTGATGGGTAGGGGAAGAACAAAAAGGGAAAAGAAAAAAATGTGAGAGAATGAAAAGATGAAAATAAAGTGTTTGTAGATGGGGAGGGGAGGAGGGGGTGAGGGGAGGGCAGAGGTAAGGGGAAAAAATGAGAAACAAGACTTGCCATGTAGAGGTACATGATCCCAACAATGAATGTAACTGTACTGTATCCCTAAAATGTACCAATAAACTCAATAAAATTAATTTTTAAAAAAAAGCACACGAACGCACACGCACGCACACGCAAACAAGCACACACACACACACACACACACTTTACAGATGAGAAAACTAAGTCATGGGAAGATGAAATAATTTGTTCAAGATTACAAAACTAGTAAGGGGCAAAGTTAAGATTCAGACTGAGCACTTGGAGAAGGTTGAACACACACACACACACACAATCAAGAGGGACATAGCAGGGAAAAATAAGAGCAGAAAATAGGTCTGTGATCAGGCCACGGAGAGGAGGAGCCAGGGATAACACAGGCACAGATGTCCAAGAGTGCAGTGTTGGGAGCGGAGGAAACAGGGGCAGAGAGCAAAGGCTTCCTTCAAACATGGTGGCAGAGGAGACAGGAACATAAGACTGTAAATGAAGGAGGACCGTGGGCAAAGAACCAACTTTTAGGATGAGAGAAATAAACACAACTGCTGGCAAAAGAAAATGCTAGAGGAAGATTGAAGGCAGAAAAAGAGATAACCAGGAAAGCCAGCCCAGAAAGGAGTTGAGTCTCCACTGCTCCTGCAGGACACTTGGTAAAAGGACACTATCTTCCCTTGGCCCAGCAGAGAGGCAGGGAGGCCAGAGCCTTCAGGGAGAGAAGAGAAGCTGCACTCATTACCTTCAGCCTATAAAGTCACCCTGCTGTCTGCAACCCTTTTCTGGGTTCCTGCAGGGGCCTTTGCACACACAGTCCCTGGCCTGTAGGGCAGTTCTACCTCTCAGAAATTGCTGTTCTACCTAAGACCTACCTGTTGCTTTCCTGCCTCCTTCTGCATCCTCCAGCTCAAGGTGAATTAGATCAACTCTCTGCCATCTGACAGCCCCTAAAGTGTTTGAAATCAGCTATCATCATGTCAGCCCACTGCCCCATGCCTTTCCTTTTTATTTTTTAACAAAGCATGCTCAGGTCCAAACAGACTATGTTCAGTATCTCCTGCTTCTGTGCTCACTAGAGAAACAGCTTATGCAAGATATTGCTGGAGCAACTGTCAGGATGATCTATCAGCAAACACTCACTGAGGGGTGTGGAGTGCAAGACCTATCAGAGCCACCTCAATCCCACCCACTCTTTGGTCATTTGTGAAGCCCTTCAACCCCTATCATCTGTTGTCCATTTGGAGCCTCAGAAATAATCTTTGTGAAGGAGGATAGCAATCACATTCCCATCTAACAGATAAGCAGAGGCTGCTGAAGGGTGGAGTCATGTGGTTATCCACACAGTCCATTCACAGCAAGGCTGCCAGTTTGTCCTCTTCCTCTACATACAGGGTCCATGCTGTCCTGGAATTATCTCTTGGAGAAGATACTGGCAGAAGGAACCAAGACGCGACTCACTGTACACACTTGTAGATGTGCACAGGATCTGCAGGCCAGAGAATAGAAGACATTTATTTCCCTATCATGAGAGTCTGAGCAGAAAGAAAGGACACTGGAGCTATCTCTTGGTCTGCAGAGAGTCAGGTGTTCAAATCATCCAGGTGGAGAACAGAGTTCTTGGTGGGCTGGAGGAGAGACACAAAAGCATGCAACTTAGAAAATAAAAAGTTGAGGACAGCTAGGAAGAGTCTTCCACACCAGGGGCAAGTGTGTGTGCAGCCTCCGTTTACCTCAAGAAGCAAAAGAGGGTTGTAAGGGAGAGAAAAAGGAACACAATAAACCCTGGCATTTAGAAGGACCTTTCTGACAGAGGTGGCAGAGTGTCCTGAGGAGAGAGATGTGGGTGAAAAGAGAAGAGTCAAAAAAATAAACAAGATACCATTCTGATGAGGACTCCTGTACTCCTGGCCTACTGCTCTCCACAGCACCAAGAATCCCCCAGGCTTGAGGAGGCCAGAAGCCTGGAAAGGCTCCCCGGGACACTGGCCCCGTAGCAGCACTGGCCTCCCTCTCCTGCACCTAAGTGGCCAATCTCATAAGGGATAGAGATGGCCCGTGATGAGTTAGGAAGGAAATAACACTGGGCCTGAGATGCTAGAACATATGCACGTGTGGGAAAATTTTGCATTTTTAGTCATATCAGAGTAGGGTTATAAGTTGCAGGGACAACGGTGCTTTGTTTTCTAGCATAAGCTACTTATAATGTATAATAATGACCAAAGCCACCCCGTTTTTTAAAATATATTTATTCATTTATTTTATGAGAAATAGAAAATATCTCAGTCATATGCTTAAAATTTAAGAAATATAAAATAATCAACAAACATAGCAAACATCAAAGCACAAAGAATGTAGTCCAACTTGCTCATTTGAGAGATAAGGACACTGAAGTCCAGAGGGAGGGTGATGTCCCCAGGCCACACGACAAGCCATCTGACCATGCGCTCATCCCACCAGCTGTGTCATGATGTTGCTGTCTGTGCCTCACTTCCCCGAAACCCATCCTGACACTGCCCGTGGGCAGCCATCTTATTTCATCTTCATATGGCAACTCCAAAAAGGCACTCCCAGGAAACGTCAGCATCCCCGTCCTGCTGGGAATACTGCAAATGACAAATTGGAGCCCCCACTCCACATCTGGCATCTCTATGCCCATCTGTCCACTTTCAGTTGGATCTCTCCACCCAGAAGTACTGCTTTGTTTCATGGGTAAAACCCTGGCCCTTGGACATGAGTCTTCAAAAGTTGAAGTTGGATGTTCTACATTCCAATACTTCTTCATTGTAAAGAAACATCAGTGAACAGGAGCAGTAAAGAGAGAAAAGATGTGTGCGTCTGTGTGTGTGTGTGTGTGTGTGTGTGTGTGTGTTTTCATGTGTTTTTATAGAGCCTTCTTCAGTGTGACCCAAAATCCTAATTCAGCCTAAACTAATAGCCCATTCCTTGCCTTTCAGATGTGTCAATCCCAAGCCATTTGGCAACCCCATTCCACCTGAAACATCTTCCCCAGTTTCTTTCCTGACAAACTCCTATTTATCCCTAAAGACCCAGCTCGAATAGCCCTCCCTCTTGGAAGTCTTTCTCAGCACTGCTTCTCACCATTGTCCAAATACTCTAGGCTGTGCTACTCATTGGGCCCCACTTCACACTGCCACAGTGTACCTCAACTTCTGTTGCAGCTGTAATTCCCATAGTGCTCCAAGAGCAGGACTGTGATTTATTCGTCTTGAATTTCCCTGATCTAAAATAGTACTTTGTACATAACGTTTACTCAGTGACTGTGGGTTAATGAATAAATGCATGAAATAATGTAGACACCAGGAGAAAGACACAGAGGAACATTACCAACTCCAAAAGATGAAAATAATCATTATGTACAGCAGTCAGGCACTAATAAAAAAATACACATAGAAAAGTGTCCAAAACTGATACTCAAACTGACTAGTCAGAAAAGAAATCTGAGAACCAAAAACATCTAGAAAAGATGAGAAAAATAATGTGAGACACAGTGTGCTGGGAAGCCAATTGTCAAAAATTAAATTAATTAAGATTTAAATTTTAAAAGCTCTACTCTGTAGCACTCGCCAGTTTCCACAGTGTAAAAACGCCCACCATGGCTAACTTCATGGTGCCAACCTCCCTCACTAGACCCAGCAGTTTGGAAGAACATTACCTAAACGGCTCTCACAAACCAGTCTGAGACAGCTCTAGCGCACCAGTGAGTGTGAGCCACAGTGTACTTTATATTTTATTCCAAGATAGGATTTCACCAGTCACCAAGTTGCAAAGGGGATACTCCTAATTGGAATTCTCCTGCCTCAGCCTCCCAGAGTGCTGAGATTATAGATGTGTACCACCACCCCTGGCTTGTAGATTTAAAATTTCTAATACTCATATTAAGAATTATAAAAAGAAACAGCCTGAATTGTGTGTTTATTTAACCCAGTGTATATCCAAGAGGTTCTTTAAATAATTATTCCTGAAATACATTTCATTCTTGGTTGCATCTGAAGTCTTTGAAGTCCCAGCCTGCATGGTTACACTGCAGCCCTTTTGAGCTTGGACTAGCTGTGAACTGTACTGAAGTGATTCAGACAGCCTAGACTCACAAAATCGGAGATGCACAGAGACAGGCTATCACAGCCATCACGTGATAGTTTGAAGTTTATCGACGATAGTGATTTTTAAACAGCGGCATTTTCACAACATCGGCAGAAATGATACTGGCCCTGCAGGCTAGATTTTTTTTAAAAAGAGGCCACATTCGTCACACCTCAACAGGATCTCATGCCCATCCTGCTCACCTGGCTGTCGTCAGGATCCGTGGCCCGGTTTATTGATATCCACACTCACTCCAGAGCTTCAAACACGTAAAAAGGGAGGCAGCTAGTGACTATCCAGCTGCACGTCCCCTTCCGCTCCCCATTGCCCTATTTCTTGCCACGCACTGCAAAGCAATTCAGCACCAGGATGGCCCTCCTGCTAGGACAGCTCCTCAGGCAATGTGACTGCCACATCGTGCTGGAGTGTGCAGAAACAGGCTTAACTCAGGAGCTAGACTTAAATGCACAGCATTCACAGTGGCACCTGTTGATTAGCCAAGAAGTCAAGCTGCCGCTCAGAAGCCTTCAGGTAGAGAGTGAAAGCGTTTTTTGAAAGAAGCGCCTGCAACTTCAAAGCAATGGTGATGCATCAAAAGTTGGAGGTTCCAGTTCCAGTTCTGTGTACAAGTCCTCCAATCTCTCACTTGGTGGACACTTCTGTAAGCTCATGTTGAAGATCAGCAGCAGGTTTCTGACTCTAGAACAAAACAGTATTTATGAGAGTGTTCTGGGGAAGCGTTAAATGCTGGAATACTGAGATCAAAAGCAGCAGGCCCTTGCAGGAGTCGCACAGAATGAAGCCTGGAGACCTGTCAGGAAGGACTGTGGACAAGTCATTTAGCCTCTGGACCTTCTGCTCGTTAGAATAAAAGGGCCAACGGTGATGACCAGTAGAAGTTAGATCATGTCACCTTCTACCACCTTCCAATGGCTTCCTGTCTCTCTTGGAGTCCAGCCCTCGACCCAGCTCTCCAGTGCCTTCTCCTGCTGTCTGCCCCTCATAGGAAGTTCCAGCCACCCTGGCCCTATTGCTGCTTCCTTGACTTTCACTTCTCACCCAAGCGATACCTTGCAATGAGGTGCTCCCTGATCACCCTATTTAAAGGTGCACTCCCTTTCCTATTTCCTTCATAGCCATTATCTCCTCATAACAAAACGTATGATTTACTTGTGTATTTTGATGTTTGTCTCTCCTGTCTAGAATAAAGCTCCATAGAGACAAGAATTTTCACCTTTTCTTTTTTTTTTCTCTCATTGAGTTTATTGGTACATTTTTGGTATACAGTACAGTTATATTCATCACTGGGATCTTGTACCTTTACATGACAGGTCTTAGTTCTCATTTTTTCCCCTTACCCCTGCCCTCCCTTCAGCCCCTCCTCCCTTCCCTATTTACTAATACTTTATTTCCATTTTTTTGTTTTCTCAGATTTTATTCTTTTTCCTTATTACCTTTCCCCTACCCTTCCCATTTCCCCTACACCTTTAGCCCTTTTTTTCCTATTTCATATTGTCAATTATACCATTAGGATCTTATGTACAATTATAGTTTTTCACACCAGAGAAACTATTTGGTATTTACACATGTGTGACTTATTTATTTTACTTAAGAGTATGACATCAATATGCATCCATTTTCCTATGAATGACTCCAATTTCTCATTCTTTATGGCTGGGTAGTATTCCATTTTATAGAAAAACCACATTTTCTTTATCCAGTCTCCAACTGATGGGCAATTGGGCTCTTTACAAGTTTTATCTATTGCAAACTGTGCCACTAAAAACATGGATGTGCATATATCACTGTGGTATGATTCTTTTAGTTCTTTTGGAAAGACACCCAACAAAGGGATGGTGGGTTCAAATGGAACCTCTAGTCCAAGCTCTTTGAGGTATCTCCATATTGATTTCCACAGTTGTTGCACCAGTCTGCACTCCCACCAACAATGGAGAAGGGTTCCTTTCTGCCCACAACCCTGCCAACATTTATTTTTGGTTGATTTCTTCATAGCAGCTATTTTATCTGGGGTGAGGTGGAATCTCAGTGTTGTTTTCACCTGCATCTCTCAAATGACCAGTGATGTGGAACATTTTTTCAGAAATTTATTTCCTGCTTTTACTTCTTTATCTGAGAGATGTCTGTTCGTTTCAGATGCCCATTTTTGATTTGGGTCTTTATATTTGGGGGCCTGATTTTTTTGAGTTCTTTATATATTCTAGATAATAGTCCTTTGTCTGAGGAGCAGCTGGTAAAAATTTTTTCCCACATTGTAGGTTGTCTCTTAGCTCTCTTGATGGTTTCTTTTGCAGTGCAGAAGCTTTTCAGTAAGATGAGATCACAGTTGTTGATTCTTTGTGCTAGTTTCCGTGCTACTGAGGATTTGTTCATAAAGTGTTTTCCTATGCCAATGTCTTCCAGAGTTCTGCCTAACTTATCTTCCAGAAATTTAGTGCCTCTTTTTTAATATTTAGATCTTTAATCCTCTTGGATTTTAGTTTAGTGTCACCTTTTCTTAATATTATGTATTTCCAGTACTCAAAAGAGCAAATAATAGGTACTCAGCAAATATTGGTTGAATGAATGAATGAATGAGGGCCATTTCGGCTTTAACATTCCAAGATTCTGACTTCCTACCATTAAAACTTAGCAGGCAATCCACAGAGGTTACAAGCTGAGATTCTAGAAAACTTTCTATCCACAGGCATATTGGGATTGCCTTTTTACGTGGGAAGACAAATCCATCTCCGTCTCTTTAGAGCTCTGAAACCAGAGAACAGAAGAGAGACAGCCAAGCCTCCCCATCCGATGAGCCTGACCTGCTCCAGTCGGCAAAACTGCGCCTTCCCCAGGACTTCCTCGACTGCCTCCCTCTCACTCTCAGTCTTCATGAGCCGCTCCCAGGAGAAGCTCTGATGGGCCCCTCTGAGCAGCTGCTCCCTGTGACCTGCCTTTTCCTGGCATGCAACAGTTATGCCCCATCCGAGATGCACAGTTTCCCTGCACGGCCAATCTAGTCTGTTACTGAGTGTGTTGCGAATACAAAGCCTAAGAAAACAAAACTCCCTGTCCTCCTGTGATGGAGACAGGAAATAAGTAAACATGCTAACAGATGTCTCAAACACTGTCGGCTGGTGATGAGTGCTGTGAAGCAAGAGTGCGACTCTAGGTGCAGTCGTCAAGGAAAGCCACCCTGATGAGTCCTCAGTTATGAGATGTGGGTTAAGTGAGGAAACAAATCAATTACCTGGGAACTGCCAGTGAAAAGGTCCTGAGGCAGGAGTGTCCCTGGCTTGTCCAAGGAATATTGAAGATGTTAGTATAGCTGAGGCCCAGAGCACAGAGGAAGAGAAGTTAGGAGAGACAGTTAGAAGCCACTTCTTAAAAATCTTGGGAACTTCGGGACTGATTGAGGTTTCCTTCCCAATGTGTTGGAAAGTGATTTAAGGGCCCACAGCATGGAAGTGATATGATCTGGCTTGTGTTTCCTGGCTGCTGGAAGGAATATAGTCTATAAGGGAGTAAAGAATCGAGGTAGAATTGCAAGGTATTACAAAAGTGCAGGTCACCCACACTGGTGGCTTGGACCAGGTTATGCCTGCCTGCTCTCCCCCACACACCAGGGTAGTATAAACCCGTTTGCTTTTTGAGGCCTTAGTCTTCCACCAGAGCATAAGGTCTCCTTCCTCCATAATTCAACCCACAAACATGTATGTCGGTAGTTTGCAGCTTTTGATTACTGCTACCAGCAAAGCCCAAGGTCTTGCTGCGTGGTCTAGAAACCTGTTGGATGGTGGGGGTCGCTGAATGAAAATGCTAGGTGGGTCCATTTTTATCCTTAATAGAATATAAGTTGAAATGAATATGGTAATGGAAAGATCGCCATTAAAAGATAGATTTGGGTTCTTCTGTGTAGTTCCAGAGAAGAGAACAGGGACCTGAAAGAGCAAGGAACAACAGTGAAGATCTGGACTCAATAAGAGCAACAGATTTCTCCTCCTTACTGCTCTCTGAAAGTAAACAGGCAAAAGGACATGATGGGCTTGTGATTCCTGGAGGGAACTGGCCAAAGCTGGAGGTCAGCCACTCAGGGGCACTATTAAAGGTGCCAGCTCTTCCAGAGCATGGGACTGGGTGGCCTCTGCATTCTCTTGCAAGCCTGAAATTCTATGGGCAAGGAATTTGGCTTTGAGTTCTCTCTCTGGAACCAGAAAAGATTTCTCCTACCCACATGGCTGGTGGCGTCCCCTTCAGCATAGTCATTGTGAAGGAAGGCAACTAAATGTCTTCCACCAGCTGAGGATGGAGTGAAGAAGCATGGTCTCAAGTCAGGTGACTTCTGTTGGACTTGTGAGGGACACACCGTCTTGTGAGCGGAGAGGTGAAGGTCAGTTGCCAGAGGGTGTTACTCAAGCACCCCTCTAGGCTATCTCTGAGGAAAAGGTGGGTACCCATGGGCCTCAGGGCTTTAGAAAAAGCAGAGGTAGAGGCAGGATGGACTTCACAACTTCTCAAAGTTCCTGCCAACCCATTCCTATAACTCTATGATAAACCCATTAGAGGTCCCAGAGGTGGTTTAGCCTCATTTCTCCCATTCTGGTGATTGAACACATTTTTTTAAAAACCCTATAAATCATAAACCATAATTGTTTTACAGCAAAGGGAAAGATAGGACAGTCCTGCAAGTTTTTGGAGCAAGGGAGTTGCGCACAAGAGGTTAAAGGGAGAGGAAGGTCTGTTTGGATTGTGGTATAACTTTTTTGTTTGGGGTTGGTGGGTAGAGGGTGTTAAATGTAAAGTTTGATGATTGAACAAAAACAAAGCAAAAGAGAAAAAAAAAGATGGTGGAAAAAAACTGGAACCTGCAGTCTTCCGATACACAGAAGGGAAACCCAGGCTCCGCTCATTATGGCTCATATTTATAACAGATCATAACATTAAATTACAACTCCACAGCCTCGGCCAGGACTGTGGAGCTCTTCCCATGTGCTTCCAATTAAGCGCGTTTGAAGTTGCTCTGGATATTTATTTGTAGGGGATTTACTGTGCAGAACGATTAAAGTTTGTTCTTGTTAGGAGTTTGGGGCTAGTTTGGAGGGGGCGAGATGGAAAGGGAAAGAGCTAGAGAGAGGAGGGGGCTGCAAAAGTACTGCAAGTGGATATATGTATACGTTTTAAAGTGCGCACAAACACACATA
Organism: Fukomys damarensis; assembly: GCF_012274545.1. Classification (NCBI taxonomy): domain Eukaryota; kingdom Metazoa; phylum Chordata; class Mammalia; order Rodentia; family Bathyergidae; genus Fukomys; species Fukomys damarensis. The sequence continues at coordinate 38,809,308 of NW_022900942.1, read as the reverse complement.
CAAGGGCCCTTTGTTTTTGACATGGTGAGGGGCCAACATCGCTGACTGTGATTTTGTTTATAGGAAATCCTTTATAATGCACGTTTAGTGTTTCCATATGGAATTCTCATAGGACGCTTCCCCACGCCCCCTCCTCCTCCCCTTTTTTATTTGGATAAGGCAAGAGAAAAGGGACTGTACATTCCAAAGATTCATAGTCATTCCGGATCAAATTCAATGGATTTTGGCAAGAGTTGAAAAACCCAGATGCAGGGCCTCAGCCTCCCGCTGAGCCGCCTCCAGCTGCGAGTGTCTGGTGGAGCCACTTTGTAAAATCATGAAAACCCTATTAAATTCATGAAATATGATATACTGTCGTTTCAGACTAACTTTCCATTGAACTGTCCACGAATAGTTTGGTTAACTTGCTGCAGAAGGGGGAGGTGACAAGGTGGGGCGGGGTATGAGGTGGGAGGGGCCCTAGAAAGTGGCAGTGGGGAATTCTGAAGTGGGGCCATCTGTGTATCTGGCTGGAGAGCTCCTCAGACTCCGGTGTTACCAGGCTTTGGGAGAAAAGGAGGTGGTATCCATGATTCTGCTCCCAAGGTGGTGAACATCTTACTGTGACCAGTTTAACTGCAGGATGATTAGTTTCAGAGCCACTGAGACTCCAGCAATCCTTGGCAGACATGAATGTTCCACCCTTTCTCCCCCTTGTTTTATAGCTGAGGGATCAAGGACAGGGAGGAGGAGAGATGGCAGAGAGGGG
>NW_022900942.1:38791897-38808477 GCF_012274545.1 Fukomys damarensis | reverse complement strand
GAGAGGGAGAGGGAGAGGGAGAGAATATAAGTGGATGTGACTTGCCCAAGGTCCAAAAAATTGAAACTCCAGGGCTCCTGAATCCTAACTTGGTTCTTTCCCACCAGAGCACACCACCTCTCTGGATAAGTGAAATGCAGACTTTACTGTGGGCAGTAGCTCTTCGCCTCAGATCAGAGCTGCTGACAGCATGGTTTTTGCATAAACTCTCAGGCTCAGACTCCCCCATCTCTCAGCTATGAAACAGCCCATTCTTAAGAAGGTGAGGGCTCTTCTGGACTGTAATTTACATCATAAAACTATTGCATGTTGATTTTCAAACAGAGCAAAGTGAAGAGTCCCTGGAGGTGAATTGGTTTTGCTTTCTGGACATCACCACAGGACATGGGCAATTGCAGGAGTGTGTGCGTGTGTGTGTGTGTGTGTGTGTGTGCGCGCACGCATGCAGTAAGTCAAGCAGGGGCCTGCTTCCCCCATCCTGGCACACTAGAGATCTAAAGTCCAGGGGTCTATAATACAAGGGTGTACATAAATACTGGGACCCACATGTCACCTTTGCAGTGGTCCCTGAAGTGGGAACGTCAAGCACTGCAATTGGCAGCATCTCTGGCTCAGCGGCCAGGGGCAGCTTGAGGCATGGAAAATGATCAGAGTAAGAGCTGACATGGATTGAGTGCTTACAAGGTGCTAAGGCTCTGTTCTAAGGACTACACATGAATTGAATGAACTCATCCTGCCAACAACCCCATGATGTAGCGATTGGTGATACTGTTACCCCCATTTCACAGATAACAAACCCGAGGCAAGGTGTCCCAGGTCTCAGAACCCAGTAAGACTCAGCGAGCGAGCTCCAGAGCCTGAGCTCTCAAACTGCCCAGGACTCTCCCTACTCCCATTCCACCCGCACAGACCAGCACACCAGGGTCAGTCACTGAGGTCTAAATTCTCCCACTGCTCATTCCACTGAAGGTATACTTTTTTTTAGTTAAGTAGTTCACACTCTCCCCTTAGCTTTTTGATATGTAAATTATCAAGACAGTTGTAACACCTGAAGTTGCTTCTCCAATTAGAGGGGCAGACAAATCCCCCTTACAGTCCTGCTGAAAGGTAGAATCCTTCAGCAGCTCAGCTGAGTTGCTGAGAATACCACTTCTTAACAAGCTCCCTGGGGCTGCTGCTGGGCCACAGAGCACACTTAGAGAAGTAGGGCTGTAGGCTGTCTACCTGATGCTTTCCCCCACCTAAGCAGACACCCACAACACTAAGAGTCCAGAGTGTCTGGGGTGAAGGCACCTGTAGGAAGAGGCTACTGGGAGCCCTTGTCACCAAAGACATGTCACCAACTTCACAGCCATGGTCTAGCCCAACCGCCACGCAGAGAACCAGGCCCTAAGAGGTATACAGAAGGATGCAGTCTCTGGGATCCCTACAGACCATTTGATTTTAGTCTTTGCAGCAGCCCATGATAGCCAGATGATACAGAAATAGAGTCCAATATCTCCATTTCCTTGGTGAGTGGCAGGAATTAATGGACCGCAATCACTGGGGTCAAGAACAGTCTGTACAGAAGACCTCCCTTGTCTCCCTGGCGGAACATTGCTGACCAAAGAGAATTGGCCCAGCAATTCCATTGCCACCTTTTTGTGTGGCAACTTGGAGCAGGCATTTAGCTTTTCCAGTTCCATTTGCTTATTATGTAAAATGAGCAGATTATACTAGATGATTTTTCAGCCTGTGTCCCAAACTATAAGTCTATAAAGATCTCTATGATAATAAAAATTCAACCAATTGTCTAGACTTCTAAATATTCTGATGCCATTGCTGCCAACACTGCACATCAGGGTATCAGACTGAGCCAGTCTCATTTCCAGTTGGAGGTTAAACATTATAAAAACAACTTCCAAAAGAACCTGGGCATCCCGTTCCCAGTGTACATATTGATAAGTAGATATAGGAAGTTCATTTCCCCCAAGTTGCCAAGCATACTGCTGGAAACCCAAGACTAGCAGGCAGAAGTCTAGGGTCCTGAGCTTCACCTCCCATACAAAACACACCACCCAGTGCTCCTCCCAGCTCTGAAAGTCTTGCACAGCCAAAAGAAATAGACATTGGAGAACAAGAAGGGGCTGTACATTACTCCTGGCCTGCTCCTCTGTTTCTGACAAGCGGCCTGTTGAGGTCAGGGAAGCCCAGCAGAGAGACAAGCCCAACAGAGCAGAACCCAAATCCTAGCTCTCTCATATGTGAGCTATGAACTTACAATCTCTGGGGTCTTATATGTTACTGTGTTATTCCTTATAAGACTAGACACAGAGAAAGTGGGCAAAAAGGTAAAGCCATTCCTGGAGGTCATTCCTAGCCACAGATCAGACACCCCAGATCTGCTTTCCAACTCGACAAAGTGACCCTTTTGTACCTAAATTGCCAAACAGCTAAAGGCCCAATGTTCTAGGACCACAACTGAACAAAAGTATAATTAATATGAGCCATCAGTGTGAGTCAGTGTGAGCTAGTGGGGAGGGCATAGGACACTCAGCCTTCCTATCATCTCCTACAATCCCCCAAAATAATATTATTAATAGCAATAAAACCCTAGAAGTAATGTTTTTAAAGATGTCGACTATGCATGTTCCTGATCTTATGTAAAGGGGAATAAAAAGATTCTAGAAAACTTCAAACCTCCAGTCAGGACAGGCTTCCAGCAGGCAGCCACCAACCCTCCCCAGGCCCCTGCACCCACATACGTACACACACGGTGACTTCCATCCCTGTGAAACTTCATGACACCCCACAAAGGACTGCTTCTTTCTCCAGAACACATTCTTCTCATCTTCCCAAACCCTGCTCAGGCTTACTCCCCTACAAAACCAATCTGCATTTAACCATTACAAAATCTGAGCATCTCATTTATGCAACCATCCTTTCCACATGTTTGCCTACTTGTGAAATGTCCTTTTTAAATGATTTCCTTTCATTACAAAAATAACAATATGCTTTCAGTGCATTTGTATATTTGTTAAGACACTAAGCATACTGTTCCGCCAAAGGCAAGGCTTTGGAAAAATGAGCTAGAAAACCATCTTCACTATGTCTGTGTGTAGAAATAGTAACAGTTAATGTTTATTTAGCACTTAGTGTGGCCAGCACCATGCTGAGCACTTTATATGCAGTATCTCATTTTATTAATAACCTTGTGAAGAAGGTATTACTTACATTCCCATGCTGTAGTTTTGTTTTGAAAAAGTTGAAGCATAGAAAGTTCTAAAACATAAGGCAGTCTGACCTCTAACCCCACATGCGCTAAACTATCTATCCACTTTTTTATCTGTATTAAATTTATTGGTACCTGTTAAGTATAACACAGTTACATTCATCATTGAGATCTTGTACCTCTACAAGACTTATCAGGTTCTTATTTTTCCCCATTCCCCAGCCCTCTCCTCAGGCCCTCCACCCTTCCCTGTTTACAAAGACATTGTTTCCATGTTTTACCCTTTCACAATTTTTTCTTTTCCCTTTTTTCCTTTCCCCTAACCCTCCTACTTCCTCTGCTACTCTTTTAGACTTTTCCTCCTATTACACAATATCAATTTTACATTTTAGGGCAGGAGATTTAGCTCAGTGTTTCTGCTGACTGCCTCGCAAGCACAAGGACCTGAGTTCAATCCCTGGTACGAAAAAAAAGATCAATTATACATTTTAATCCTCATTTACACTTTTACTTTTTCACACCAGAGAAACCATTCGCTATCTACATGTGTGTAACTTATTAATTTCTCTTAAGAGTGTTGCCTCAATGTGTATCCACTTGCTATAAATCTCTCTAGTTTCTCATTCTTTATGGCTGAGTAGTATTTCATTTTATTAAAAAAAAAAACACATCTTCTTTATACAGTCTCCAGTTGATGAGCAATTGGGCTGTTCCCAAGGTTTACCTATTACAAACTGTGCCACTACAATCATGGGTGAGCATATATCACTGTGGTATGATTCTTTTAATTCTTCTTGAAAGAAACCCAGCAGGGGGATGGCTGGGTCAAATGGAACCTCTAATCCCAACTCTTTGAGGTATCTCCATATTGATTTCCATAGTAGTTGCACCAGTCTGCACTCCCACCAACAATGGAGAAGTGTTCCTTTCCTTTCTCCCCACAACCCTGCCAACATTTGTTATTTGTTGATTTCTTGATAGCAGCCATTCTTTGTGGGGTGAGGTGGAATCTCAGTGTTGTTTTCATCTGCATCTCTCAAATGACCGGTGATGTGGAACATTTTTTCATATATTTATTTGCTGCCTTTACTTCTTTGTCTGAAAAATGCCTGTTCATTTCAGATGCCCATTTTTGAATCAGGTCTTTATATTTGTGGGGGCTGGTTGTTTTGAGTTCTTTATATATTCTAGATAATAGTCCTATTTACTTCTTCCTTTCTATCTTTATTGCTTTTATTTCTTTCTCTTGTCTAATTGTTGTGGCTAATGTTTCCAAAACTGTATTGAACAGGAGTGGTGATAGTGGACATCCTTGTATTTTTCCTGATTTTAGTGTGAAGGTTTGCAGTTTTTGACCATCCACTTTTAACTAAACTGAGGCATCCCGACCTTCAGTGAGTGTCTCCAAGGCACATGGAGCTAGAACCCGTGTACTTTCCACCAAACCCCATGGTCTCTTTCAAGTTTTTCAACTAAATTCTCCCTTTTATGTATACAGAAAACAGCAAAAGCTATAATGGTAGAAAGATCTTGTTTCCATTTCTGTAAAAAGAAATGAGTAATAATTCCTAGCAGGTTTTCTGTGAGGGTTGGGATAGAAAAAGATCTCCCACATTACCTGGCTGGCACCAGGTGCTTAGGTAAATGGCAGCCTTTGGCTTCTTCCCGTCCTCACCGCTTGCCTTGCTTTCACACTCTGAATCTTGGATGTCCTTATGCAATTTGCCTAATCAATCTCTGATATTTGGAACCAACATTAAACTAAGTCAGCTGTCTCCAGCATATTCGTTAAGAAGGTTTCACCCATGCCACACATACACTCCTCTCTCTCTCTCTCTCTCTCTCTCTCTCTCTCTCTCTCTCTCCCTCCCTCTCTCTTGAAGATGCAGCACAGAAATGAGTCCTGGGGCTCTCATTGCTCCTGCTTTGTAGATCCCTCCTGCAGAGAGGTGCAGATTCCATTCCAGAACAAGAGAGCCACCCAGGATGGACTGCAGGGAGGCACCTGCCCTTAAGGATCCTTCCTCCTTTCCTCCCCCAGCCCTCCTTTAAATTCCACAGCCCAGCTATGGGCTCCTGTCTTGCTGTGGTGGCATAAGGCTAAATTAATTACTGTAGGTAAAGCCTGTGGAAATATCTGACTTGCCAAGCGCTTTTGATAAGTTTGGAATACTACTGGAAGCAGTGAAAATTGGCTTAACTACTCAATATAAAATTAGTCTCACCCCCAGGACTCCGGAGCTGGATTTTGGTTAATGGAGGCATGAGCGCATAGAGCAGGATCCTCACTCAACATTCTACAGATACATTTCTAATCACTGGGAGCACAGAGATAGCAGAACTAAAAGAGAGGGGAAGAGAGCCAGAATGGGCATTCCCTGTGAGTTGTTATACCCAAAGGACTTGCCCAGGAGTTGGACAAAAGAACGTGGTGACTTACAAAGTGAGGGCACTGCGGCTGTGTTGGTTTGGGTCCCCCTGGAAGGCAAAAGTCATCTTGCTGTTGAGTGTGTGTGTGGATTTACACAAACACAGGCACATGTCTACTCCCCAGCAAACATGTTTGCTGCTTGCTACTCCACATGGGTCCTGATCGAGAGCAGAGCAGGTGTACTCTTATCTGGGAAGCACAATTAGCTGCAGGGAACCAGAAGGTCTACCCAAGGCAAAGACTGGGTTTGGATCCTATGCTGGCTACTGCATAGACAGGGGTCAACCAGAAAAGCTGAACCAGTAGGAAAGATATGTGTTAAGAGATTTATTGTAAGGGACCGACTTATGTGATCCTGCAGCTGGCCAGGTGAGCTTGAGTCCACTGGGCAGGCCTGGGGAAGGTGGGCTGCACTTCTTGGGTACAGAGCAAGCTCCTGTCCATAAGCAAAATCTCTCTTCTCTCAGGAAGCTGCAGACATTTCTACTGATTGCATGAGGCCCATACACATCATCACATGAAGGATGACCTTCCTTTCTCCTTGATTTCTTCTTTTATTTATTTTTTTTTTAATCTGCTACTGGGTATTGAGCCCAAGACCTTCACACTGAGCTACATTCCCATTCTTTTTTTATGTTTTATTTTGAAACAGGGTCTTCTGAGTCACCAAGTTGCCCCTCGAACTTGTAATTGTCCTGTCTCAAATGATTATAGGTGTGTAATATTGACTGATGACCTCCCTTTCCTAAAGTCGCCTGGTTCTGGGCCTTAGTCACACTGACGAAGTTCACACCAACTCCTTCACTCATTAAATGCCATCACTACTCAGCACCACCTACCCTCTAATGTCAGGGCTTCTACAATCTCTTGAGGCAGCCTCTCCTCATTTGGCTCTCTGGTGTCCCAGTAGTGGCCCTTGTGCCATCTGTCACAATCCTACCCTAACATCAAACAGGTCTCCAAGAAAGACTGACAGCATATTTTCTGACTGGCAGTTATCACTCCTCAACTAAGTCCGTAAAGTGGCCTCCAGCTCAGTCTACATCCTCCAGATCCACAATGTCAAGTGAGTGTGTTTGTGAGCTGCAAACCTAGGCCAGCTCTTTCAGTGCTAAGACCCCTTGTGGCTGCCAGCCAACCACACAGGCTCCGCTCTCAGTGCCAGGCATTTTCCTCTGACCTTGGCCCATGCCTCTTAGTCCATGGAGATGAATGGGCTCAGAGCACCCACAGCAGCTCAGCTTCTGTGGGGCTCAGCTCGCCTCTCTGATCTCAACTCCACTAGCAATGAGTGAGCACCGCACCCCTGACCCCATCCCGTCAGGCTCCCCACGCACACTCTCTGTGCTTAGACTGAGGTAAATGGCTGCCTGTGAAATGGTCCCGGCTTCCTCCCTCTCATCTCCGGTGCTCCCAGCCACCTGCCTCCCTTTCTTCCTCTTCCCGTGGTTCAATCTGAAATTTATGGAGGCAAGGGAGTGATCTTTTCTTCCCCCTCTCCCTTCTCTGTCACTTTGAGGACTGTTTTGAGCAGTAATCATGTCATGATAATTTATGGTACAGAAATTATGGCTGCAGAGTCAGAGCTGCTGCACAAGCTAGAAAAGTGAAGGCTGCTCAGCCCAAGGTGGAGGGGGCAGCCAGAGGGTGGGAGGGGGCTCCTGTAGGAGGGTGAGAGTTACCCCAAAGGCTCAGGAGCCTTCCCTGGGTCTCATCCAGGGCGGACACGCCCACTTGTATGTTAACAAATGTCCTCCATGGGCAGCATGAGGATGGGACAGGGAGAACACCACTGCGGGGTGGTTTCTAGAAAGCACCTCCTAAGTGATGAAGGCAGAACTGGGGGCGAGGGGAGGAGAACAGGAGGAATCAACAAGGTTCATCAGAGAGGAAGATCCCAGTCTGAGATGAAAATGGAAAAGCTGCCTATATGAGGCAGATGTGCAGGCATTTTTTAAAGAGATTATTAAAGTCACAACCTTCCATAGTCATCCAACATATTTGTATATACGACTTGAAGCAAGGTCTCACTAGTAAGATACAGTCCCTGCCCTTGGGGAGCCTTGTTCCCAGGGGGCATATGAAGGAATGTCAAGTTGTAGGGAGTGCTCTGAGGACAGTGGTGGGTACAGGGGTGGACAGTTGCAGGGAAAGAGAGGTAGGGATGTGCAGGGACGAAGGGTGGTGGCTGGAGAACACCTTTCTGATGAGAAACCATGAAACTAACCAGCAAGGGGATAATAGGTGTAAAGGCACTGGGGCAGGAATGGATATAACGTGCTCAAATGAGGGGAAATGACAAGAGCTAAGAGAGGACCTAAGAGCAATATCTGGAAACCAGGCAATAAAGACTAACGGGCCATCAAAGAACTCTAGCTTGTGTCTGAGTGAGTTAGGAAGTCACTAGAGGGGTTTTCAGCAAAGGACTCTTGCCATATGTTCAACAGATCATCCAGGCTGCTGTATGGAGAATGGACTGAAGATAGGATGAGGAGGAAGCACAGACACCAGTCCAGAGGCCATTCAATAATTCAGGAGAGAGATGGCAGTGCTTAGGCACAGCCACTTTTAAACATCTTTTGCAGATATGATTAGAGGTGGCGCCAATAGGAATTGCTGGTGCACTGATGTGTGCCCAGTGTGAAGGAAGAAAAGCCTGAACAACCAGACACATGGCAGCCCCTTTAACTGAGACTGGGGTGCCTTCCAAGAGATGAGGCTGAGAGACAAAGGCCATTTCGGGGTACACAGTAGGAGGTGTGCTGCACAACTTGCGTTTTGTGTGGGACTTTCCGGGTGGGCCATGGTACCATGCTGACTCCAAGACCCAGAGCATCCTCATGGGCCTTCTGGTCAAGCCTGAGTCCCTTGGGCTCCACACTCAGTGTCTGTCCACAGAAGTCATCGCTGCTGTGCTTTCCATCAGGATGGGGAGCCCAGAGACTCTGGTCACCTTGTGAGTGAGTTCTCCGAACAGAAATGGATAACAAGATGTTTGAGACATGGGAGCTTAAAACAGTATAGGGGCTCAGAGACAGGGAACCAAGACCTGGTTCTAAGGGGGTGGGATATTCAGGGGGTTCTCAGGTGGCTGTGTCAGCAGAGCCATACTATGACTTGTGAGAGCCCCAGACACTTGGCTTTTGTAGGTTCTTTCTTCCATAAAAATATATTTAAAAGTATACTTTATGAGTGTATTGGTATCGAGACAAATATGCTAGCTGGATCCTATGCATTTTTTCTGATTTTAAAAGAAATGAAAGCATGTTTATGGACCCCTAAAAGTACTACTGGCAGCCCAGGGTACACAAAGGACAGGAGGGTTTGTTATAGCATCAGGAGACTTGGGCCTGAGCCCTGATTTCCCAACAATTGCTCTGAGACCTTGAGCAACTCTACCAGCCAAGGCCTCTACCTCTCAGCTCCCTGATATGCTGGACACCAGACAATGCTGTGCTGCTTCGGAGCCCTGACTCCCCAAGATGCTAACTAGGATGTGCATTTTCCACTCTCCTACCCAACAGGAGGACTCTTCCCCCACCTCTAACATTAAACTTATTTTCCTACTCTGGATCCCCTACTCGTATCAAATCATGACTGGCATGTGCTGCTACTGATTCCCAAAAAGCAGCCATAAAACCATAATGAGCAGGGAGATACCAAAGTGAAAATGACAGAGAAAGCCATAAACATTCAAATAAATATATAAATATAAACAAGTCTATAAACCAAACCCTGGAGGTATTTTAAACACATAATGTAACATTTATATCTCTTACTTGGCACAGCAGAACTTTCCAAGGAAATTCATTTAATTCTATTGCTCACACCCCTAACCCCTAACCAGGAGTAATCGCTAATAACTGGCACCATTACCACCTCCCCCCTGATCTAGGGTTCATTTCAGAAGCTCATTCCTGAATTCATTATCATGCTGCAATGAGCTGAATCACAGTGGATGTGGCCGCAGGAAAATTGGGTTCAGCAAGATGCCTGACACAGGGCTGACCCCACCCTGCTCTATCACAGAGGTAGTTACCTCTCCAATACCTGGCTAGGCAGCTAGGAGCAAGACAAGACAGAGCAAGAGAGATCATTTTGCTCTGCTTTGGGCTTGATGGTTGGACTGGTGCCCTCTCACATAGCAAGGCTGTGGCCTTCCCCTCTGCAGAGTGAGGAGGACATCGCAGGGCAGTTCTCCCACAGCCACCCAGACACTATGCAGAGCTTTTTGGATACTTGTTCACCTAATCCCCATGACAGCCCATAAGGTAGATACAGCCAGCTATAGAATTTGTGCAGTTCAGTGCAAAGTAAATATGTAAAGCCCTTGTTCAAAAAGGAGGGAAAATGAGATGCAGTTAAAAATATAAAACCTATTTATTTCTTCCCCTTGGAGTACAGGGATGCTTCCTAGTTGACTGCAGACCCTCCAAGGTCCCCAAGGTGCTTCCAAAGAACCCACTGCCCTCCAGGTGCCCCATGCCACCAACCATCAGACTGATGTACCATATTCAATCAGAAGAGGCAGAGTTGAACTGGGAGCCTGCTTTTCCCCATAGGCCCAATCACAGTTCACAGACAAGGCCCAGGCATGTACCAGGATCCACTTGATACCAGAATTGGGCTGTTGTGGAGTCCCTGTCTGTCCCCACCCAGGCACACCTAGATGTATGCTCCACCATGCCCTGGAACAGAACCCAAAGCTGTCAAGCCAGTGCTCCTCAGTAACTGCCACAGTGCAAAGATGACAGAAAACCAAAAGCTCCCTTGATCCACTCTGTGGCCATCCATGGGATGGCTCTGGCCTCACCCCAGCTATAAGGTCAGTTATAAAGTCCATGACGCAGTGTAAAAAATATACTCACCCTCACCTTATTTTCTACCACTTCTCCCTCAGAGACTGAACATGGAACTGCACTGTGGCATCTAAACTGGTCTTTTCCTTGAGAAACTCAGGTTCTTGGAAGAAATCAGAAGATGCAAAAATTGCACTCAATTTCTTTCAAAGAACACTCTTCTTTCAAAGAAATCTCCTCTTGTTGGATCCCATGGCCAAAAAGGCTTGTGCTTCCACACTGTGAAACTCAGATACTGGAGTACTTTCTCCAGAGCAAGACTTGGTTGACACTCCCTGCCGATAGACTCAAACATTTTGACTGAACTCGTTCAAATTCCTGTCAGTTTAATCAACTGGTGTCATATCAAATATCTGTCAGCACCATCAGCCAAGTCGATTAGACACCTGGTCTTCTTAGTTAGCTAACTTGTTATTTCCAAAAACAAAAATAAAAAATCAAGATTAAAATAACCCTTCAATTTAGTTAGCAACTGACTGTTAAATTCAATAAAAAAAAGTACATTTTGTCAAATGGCTGATTCCTCCCCCTGAGTCTACTAAGATGAAGAGATGTGGGGCAGGGATGGTTCTGAATAGTTGTATCAGCTTGTCGGACAAGTAGGGAGGTGAACACTAGAGATGAATCATCAGAAACATCTTTTAGAGAGGCCACTGCTCAATCACCTACAATAACAGGGAAATAGGACCCTACAAAATGTGGGACAGGTAATCCCCAATCATAGCAATTTTGTGCTTTGCAGAGCATTCTTCTATTCTTTCTAGAAATTCACCCTTTTCTGTCTCTTGTTTGTCCATAATTGATAAGAAAATGGGTGTGATTTCCCAGAGAATGATCTAGTCTGTGCCCTGGACTGCCCCCCAACAATCGACAAGCAATGACACAGTACCTTAAAATGGAGGCTGTGTCATATTTATCGGAGTCCTGTTAATGTTATATTATCCTGAATTGATTCAGAAAGATGTAGTTTTTACCCAAGTCCAGAGGATTAAAATATATTCAGTGATTGACATAGTCCACTGGAACTAAATGGTTAAAATTAAATATATTGTCAAAACTTAAACAGCTAAAGCTGGACTTCACCACTCCCTTCCCTCAGTCTTTTACTCTTTTCCCAGCTCTCAGCTCCTGTCATCTCCTCATACACCCCTTCCCAAGTTACCCAGACTAATACTACCCCAGAGCTCTCCCAGCAAGGTAATGGTTTAATAGATAAAGTCACACTGAAGGATCATTGATTTGATGTTCTCACTCTTTCCAGGAAGGCATGTTTCCCAAAAGAGGGCACCTGAAGAGGTAGACGTTTAGACCAAAGGAGTGACTCACTAATAATATAGTTTCAGATGTCAGGCAACTAACTGGAAAGGATCTAACGGGAGGCAGATATGGTTTTAACAAAATCATGTATTTGAGAAGCCATCTTGCTTAGAGAACCAGAACATACTTCCTTTGAATGCATTCATACAGAATTAAGTGGCCACTTTTCCAACTTAGATTTCTCACTAGTCAAATGTCCTCCTGGTCCCAGACATTTCTGTGATAGGAATAAGCTGATTATTTATTACTGGTCACTCAGCACCTATAATTCACTTTTCCAGTTTTCCTCAGTTGCCTATACTGCAACACTTTGTCAACCCCTATGGTTTATTGACTGAGTTCTGATGGATAGAGTAAACAAATTATTTCAAAAGTGACTATAGTGCAAAAGGGCATGTCTTGCTGGGTTCTCACTAGTGGAATTGGTCTATGACCCAATTGATCCTAATGTCAAGAGGCAACTCACCAACACAAGGATTCAAGTTACCATAACCCATGCTATCAAGCAACATAATTTTATCTGGTACATATTATTTACCATTGTTGTTATTATAAGTAAATATCAAATCATTTTGTGGTTAAAAATTCTAAGTCAAGGGCTGGGGATTTAGCTCAGCAAGTGGGGATTTGCCTGAGTTTGACCCCTGACACAAAAATTTAAAAACCACTCTAAATCATAAAGCCCTTTAAGACCCATTGAAAATGTACCTCATAGAAACAATCTTGCTATATAAATATAACAGGTGCAAGAATGGCCAAGAAGTCTGTATTCTTATGTTACACCAAAGGATATGTACAGAGTCTAGGAAAAGTCTAAGACCCAAATCCAAGTGCATGCCTAGCTCAGTGGTCTTCAACTTCTTTGCCACATAATTCTACCAGAAAAAAAAAATATATATATATAATACATCCCCCTTGATATATATGTTTAATTATAAAATTATATATATATATATGTATATATGTTTTCATATATATATATATATGTTTTCAGGTATATTAATCAATATATCAAAGTAAAATATACTTAGGTGAAGGTCGTTTTTAACAGCAATAAATGTAAATGTAAATAAATTTAAACAGCCTTATTTAAAGTAGAGGTTGACAATTTGGGGTACCTAATTATCTTCATGGTTGAATAGACTGTCATTGACTCTACTTCATACTATGGCTGATGATGAGCTCATAATCAGAATTGAGAAAACAACAGTCTCACCACTTTCTTCTGAATTATTTGGGCTTAACATTAGTCTTTGTTGCAAGAATATGCCTGAGTGTCATTTTGTGTCAATCTTTCTTTCTGCATCGTGAGCCTACACTCTCTATCCTCTCTATAGTGATCATTATAATAATATGAATAATGTATTAATAAGCATGTGTCTAGAGCCTGTATAAGCAACCACCATCCTCTTAATGTTACAGTGTTGATCTTGACACGATAGACAAGGTCCATATGTGACAGGTGACGACCTGAAAGGTGATCTGAGCAAGGACACACTATATTAAATGCCAGAAAAGTTCATTTTTCCCCTTAAAATATGCATAAACAATCTAATCATTTCCTCCTATGCCCCAGTGAACTGTCTAATGCACCTATCAGACGAACTCTCCACTTGGAAGGCTGCTGGTTTTAGTTCACTTTAAGATGCAGCCTGTTCTGAGAGAGGAGGTGAGAGAACCACTGAGGCAAATCAGACTTTATGCCCTGCCCAGGAATTTTGACATCCTAAGGGCACCAGGAAGCATTAAAGAGTCTTCAGAGATAGGGGATATGACCTGACTTGTATTCTTACAAGATTATGCTGGATGCACTGAGAAGAATGGATCGTGGAGAATGCACAGATAACAGGAGTTTAACGGGGAAAATGATCATCATCTGAGTTAAGGTTACAGACTTTAAGCCAGAAAGAAGTGAGAAGATCCACAAACTGGAAGAGTTTTGCTTATCAATTATACTTGCCCAAGGTTAACCATAAATAGGCTGCAGAACTAAATTTAGATCCCTGGTCTCCTCTCTCTCCCTGCAATGATTTTTCTTCTGATTTGCTGTGGCAAAGAACACCTGGTCCCTCTGTTTTGTCCTCCCTCAGGGAGATCAGTGATCAGGAAGTGAGTGCAGGGCAGCAGCTTGCAATCTCCAGCAGGGTGATGAAGGAAGGCCACGGGAAAGGAAACGCATGGCAAGATGCAAGAGGGGACTCCATGAGAATCTGCTGTCTGAGTATTGAACTCCACCATGAAATAACACATTTACCTGTGACAGCAAACACAGACTCTTCATTCAAGTTTAGATTTTAATAAAAACCATAACCCATCCAGCTGGAGGGTGGAAGGAGATGAGGAAGTACCAATCGGGAAAAAAGAGGAACAGGCTTTTTTAATCACTTCCACTCAGGAACCCTCATCTGTCTTTCTGGGATGTTTGAAATCTGTACTCTTTTAGGCTAAAAAGTTTCCTCCTCCAAAACATTCTTCTGTAATTATCCCTTTCCTGCCCTACATCTTACAAAACACTTTCTGATACCTTTCTTAGGGCATCTGTCAGTTGAGTTTTAGCACAGGAAAAAGAAACTACTATATGTATTACAAGCAAAATAAAAAAAGATTATAGGTATATAACAGCATGCAACATTCGAGACTAGTTTGCCAGAGGGGGCTCCAAAAATGAGTCAGAAATTACTCCTGAAACTCTGATCTATTATAAGATCTACTTCATCTGAAGCCACCACTAAATCTATTTAGCTGAAGAACCCACCATTATATTCTGGGAATCAGGAAGCCAGAATCACAACCCACTGCCTCTTCCACCTTTCACACCCCACAAAGTTGGTGACCAAGCACCAAGTGACAAGAACACCCTACATCTATGTCTTTCCGTTATCCTAAAATAGCCAAACGGCAGGAAGAAGTCTTCTGCTTCACCTCCACCTTGTACATTTTGCCTCAATGCCTATAAATGACAAAGCCTGACTTTCTTCTGAAACTCTAGCTGCAAGGAATGTTGAGAAGCACAATATCTAGCTGTCCAGTGCCTTGAGTCTTAAAGGCTACCCTAGAGAAAGAAGATTGAACAAGCCACATTATAGGTTCCACCACAGAAAATTTCCACATACAGTGATACTTGCTAAGTTATTTCTATAGGTCTAACCACCCCTTGGTTTTCAAAGTAAAGGGAGTATGAATCATATCCTTCAACTCCAAGTTTTGCAAATGAGAGGTCCTTACGAAGGGTCTAAAAATAATAAATGATGGAGCACTTTACCTGTTCCTGTTTTTCTTTGTTTTTTTGTTTAATACAGTTAAGTGTTGCCTTTATATGCAACTTCCTTGAAGGAAATGTTGATTAATACTTCTAAGCAATGTCCCAAAGGAACAGCCAGAGGCCTGGGTACATACATTCCTCAATGAATGTGTTGACTGGGTCTCCAAAACTAGCTTCCAGTCAGGTATTTTTCTCAACAAGAGATATTTCTGCCCCATGAGACTCAAACAGTAGGAAATTATTATCCTATTTCAGCAGCAGATGGCTTCCAAACAGGTAGACAAATGCTCATTACATTATTGTTCATGGTAACTGGAAAGATTAAATAACATAGATAACAGTACTTACCACATGGTAAATATACAACATTGGCTTCCTTCCTCCCAAGAACCCTTTCCTCCAGAAGAAATATACATGTCTGGGTTCCTACTAGGAAACCAGCTAATTTGATCCTTGAAGAGATATTGATGCCTAATGTATTCATTGTCCTTTGGCATGTGGCTGATTGTTCAAATTTAGCAGCTTCAAACAACAGTACTTGTTATCTTCTCTCTGTTCTTGGCTAGGAATGTAGGCACACTGTAACTGGGTCATTGTGGCTTAGCATCTACAGTGAAATTGTAGTAAAGATGTCAGCTGGGAATAGTGTCATTTGTCATTGACTAGGAGCAAAGGGCTCTGAGAATGCAAGAGGCTCAGTTGCACAGCTGGCAAGCTGACATGATTATTGGCAACAAATTTCAGTCCCTCCCCATGCGGAACTCCACAAGGCTGCTTGAGTGTTCTCAGGACATGGCCACAGCAGGTGACCCAAGTGTACGAAGCTGAAGTGGCAACGTCCTTCATAACTTAGCTTTAAAGTCACAGACCATCACCTTACGGTGGGTGTCCCGCTGGTTACACAGTTCAGCTCTGTGAACACCAGCAGGCAAGGATCACTGAAGGTCACCTAATCATGTCATTGTGAGATAGCCTTAGAGATATTTTTATCTTTGTTAGTACTTTAGCTCTGACGTACATTTGTGACACACTCAGAAGATATGTGAAGAATGAACAAATCTGCCCTTTAAATAACATAAGTGTAAGCAGATACAGACATTTCAAGGAATATAGCCTAAGAGCCTTTCTTTCAAACACAAATGTATGTGGATACCTTAAGTGTAGGTAGGTATGTGATAAAATGTTGTCATCTATAAAATGATGAACTTGGGAATAGTTTAGCATGCAGGAAGCCCTGGCTTTGATCCTCTGAAGTGCAAAAAGAGAAAAAAGAACTAAGGAGAACACAAGCTATGATAAAAGAACTAGGAGTGATCACTGAATTTCTTTATATATGAACTATAGATAGATAGATAGGTAGATAAGATAGGTAGATAGATATACATACATTATTCACCTATCACTCTCTGGGTCAGAGTTGTGAATTATACCTGCAGAATAAAATCATATAAACCTTGGTAAAAATAAAATATAAATAATATATAATTATATTATTATATA
>NW_022900942.1:38727293-38791549 GCF_012274545.1 Fukomys damarensis | reverse complement strand
AAAATTAATGTAAGTTAAAAATATGATGCCAATAGTTTTCTCATTTTGTTTGGTAATGATTTGCAAAATAGTTTTTTCTGTTTTCTAGCTTATGGGACTATAAAAACTACAGATACTTTTGTAATGAATAAACATTTATCTGAAATTTAGTAGTTTCTTTGCTTTCACTTTAATTCATTTTCCTTTTGCTAAATCCATGTAAAATAAAATATAATACATTCACATTTTTTAAATAGTTCAGATGGCCTGGTCTTGTATCTAGAAAATTATTTTTGTCTATCCATTTCTCATGCTGCTGTGAACACAGGCAAAGAGATTGTGGAAAAATTGCTCTCTGGTATTTATTAAGGCCATTTCTGCACTTCAGAAATGGTACTCATGTTCTTTCTTTTGTACTCTTAAGTAGCTGATGCTTCACAGTAAATACGTAACTCTATGAACATGATCCTGAAGGATGTGATTATTTGGTGGCCTGTATTGTCATCTCACTCTTATGTGCATCCCCCCAGAATGCCTACATCTTAAAGCCTCCTCCAGTTCCTGTGAAGATGACGTGGAAAGGCCATGCATGTTCAGAGGCTGCTGTGCCTGCCAGTTAGACAGCACGCTTGCTGAAGCCACACATGAATTTGTGCCCCACTGGGCTACTTATCCCACATCTGTGATCCTTGTCTACCCCCCTGACCAGAGCTGTACCATCTGTGAGGTGAATCAGTGCTCACTGAGGTTTGCGGTCCCTGGAATCCTGATCGAATGCCACTTTTCCTTAGTTCACAGCCAGCTGCATCAATCTCGTGCATGAAAGAATCAGGAGCATAACAAAAGAGCAACAGAGTCATAGTGTGGCAGGAAAGGCCCTAGGAAAAGAGGGATGTAACTGTAACAGTGGAAAAATAGGACGGGGGACCATTTGGCATCTAGTTCAAAGCTCTCATAAAAATTGGTCTCAAGAAATTGATAGTATCAACTATCTTTCTACCAACGGACAAGTTTTGGGTATTCAGGGCTGTTTTCCTCTCATGCTCTACTGGAGTTTCCCACTAAGCAATCCAAGCAGGACAATCTCTTCTTGTATAGTCTTGTCCAGCATAATTGCAGGATATTTAGTCTCCCTGGGTTTTGCTTTCAGCAGTCACTGCTACTGCTGAAAGATGCTCACCCACCTCTCTATCCCCACCTCCAGCCAGAACCCCTGCAGCCAAATGGTGGGCATTCCATTGTTTTCTGGTTTCCACTTGGGCAATAAGAGCTTCTTCTTGCTCACTCTTACACCCTCTGTGACTGGTACATAATAGGTACTCAACAAACACTTAGAAATACATGAATGGTATGCAACTCAGGACCTAATATGGAGAAATTAACCTTCCTAAATACTAACTTCAGCAAGTCTACTCTTTAAATCCCTAGAGTTGAAGCCTTTAGAGCTTGTAAAGAACCCCGGAAAAGACTGGAAGGCATGGCAGAACGTGGCCCCTGTTGAAACTTCCCAGTTGCTGAGAGAGGTAATTCTCACCATCCCTGCCTCACAGAGTCTGTGGCACCATAGTAAGTGGCAGAGTGTGAGTTTGGCTGTGCCTCTGAGTTCATGGTCTTTTTGTTCCGCCCACTCTGACTGTCCCAGTGGGTTTTGTTCATCAACACTCACCCTCCTTTTATGAAACATATCTTCAGAGATTTCATAACATGCCTAATTTATTTTCCAGCAATGTCCAGGCAAATTTCATCTTTTCAGAACCTTGGCTGTTTAAATATAGCCGACTTATCTGTCCCGTTACCTCAGTCAAGCTTCTGAGGGGCCAGATGACAAGCGTCTTGGCAAATGCCTTCAGCAAATGCCATGCATCCCTTAAGATCAACTACTGCAGCCCTAAACAGCTTCTTTTTGAATCTAAAGAAAGCTCGTTTTGTAAGTCTGGTTAGGCATAAGTGAGGGGAAAGGATGAAATAAAGCTAAAGTTGTTCATTTGCTGTCTCTATGCCAGGTTTTCCTCCTTGAGTAGCTGAGTCCAGACACTATTTTGAAGCCCAGTTGGTTTGCCAGGAACCACAGGGGAATGGAAAAGGCCAGCCCCTGTTCCTCTTCCCAAGGAGGTTGGATGCTCTCTCCTTAAGAATTTGTGGAGAACAAAAAGGGAAAGAGGAGGGGAAGCAACCTCTCCAGGAAGTCTTTGCATCTGGGAGATTGCTGCCCCTTCACAGCAGGGACACGGGGACACGGGACACATCTCCCCAATGCCCCTTCCCATCTCCCCTTCAGCCTTGGCTCCTTCCTTCTCAGCACAGTCTTTATTATCAGCACTCCATCCTCTTCTCCTATGCTATGGTTCTCATTTTCTCATCTCTTGTCTTTTACTGCTTTTCTCTTCATTTTTTCTTTCTTTCTTTTTCTGAGTCTATTATTTCCTGATTCCTCCCCTGCTTCTTTCCTTTCTACCAATGCAGCTATTATTCTTTTCTCACAACCTCCGTATCCCTTTCTACTCCAAGTAGGTCTTGCTCTGTACTCTCCTTCTTGGTGTTACAAGAACTCATTATTCAACTAGTTATGGCTTTTACTAGTGCTCTCTGGGCCATCACTCACCATCCACAGCAATCCCAACTGAAGTTTAGAGCAAAGCTCTGTGAGGCACCATTACTAAAGACTCCTCACTCAGATTCACACCAACAAAGACTCAGAACACTTGTGCTTCCAACTTCTCCAGAGTGAGCAGATCAACTGCTCTCCTGCCTCCTCCCCTATGATCATGTCTGGACTTGCAGAGCAGAAGCAGGCATGCCATGGACAGACGTGTCAATGTCTGAGGGGCTCTCTACGTCCACAGGCTACACATTTTCACTTGCGAAATTTTACACCACCTGCAGCCAGCTTCCTCAGGAGCATGCCATTGCTATGACCCCGAGCAGGCTATGGGGGAAACAAAGATTTAGCTTCCTCAGGCCAAGCTACACACTGAAAAAGGCTGGGGTGTTTGCCACCTTTTTTCATCTGGAGATAGGGGATATAAATGCTGTTTAATTAAAGTCATAAATCCAGCTTTTGTCATATTTTGGCTTTGCTGTTGCTAAATCTAATCTGGTTTTGCTTGTTTACTGAACACTCTGACCACTAAGCAAATTTCTGAAATCAACAGAGATTGTTTCCCCGCCCTTGTCTTCCATCCCACCCTTTCTTGGTGTACAGGACACTTGAGGCAATCTTGCAGCAGCAGCATGGCCCAGTGCCATTCACGTGTATGTGCTTCTCAGACCTGAAGGAGCATGTAAATCCTTTGTGTCTCTTTCCAATGCAGACTCTGCATCTGAGGGTGGGGTTAAGAGTCTGCATCTCTAACTGCCAGGTGAAGCCAATCAATCTTCAGCCCTCACCTGGAGCTGCAGGGAGTGACCTGTGCCCAGCAGGAACACGTACATACATGTGCACAAAGATCTGGGTCAGAACTTTATCAGTCTTGGCTACACATTAGCACCACTTGGGGAGTTTTGAAAATGCCAATGCCCCATCCAGATGTACCCCAGAGCAATTAGGTCAGAATCTCAGGTGAGGAGCCTGCACATCCGCATCATCTAAATATCTCTAGATGAAGTAACCATGTAGGCCAAGCCTAAACTCTTGAGGCTTAAAGGAAGGAGGGTCACATCCAGCTGAAGGAGAAGGGCCTCTAAAAACAAGGCTCAGAAACTCCTCAGAAAGGAATAGCCCCATCAACCTACAGTGGGTTTCAGTCAGCGCTCACTAAGAAGCAGCAGGAGACATGATAGGAATGGTGGACTTTGTAAAGCTCTGTAGATCTTTACAAAGATCTGTATAAGGGACGTCACTCCCTTGAGTTCCAGGCTGGTCCAGTGTAATCACAACCAGGCCACTCATAGACTTCCTTGCCCTGAAAGTGTGTGTTGCTTTACCCTGACGCCCCACCCACTCACAGATCATCAGCAAAGCAGCCACTTGGTCCACTACCCAGCCAGTGCATTTTCCACCAACTCTGGATAAAAAGGAGGCCAGGGTTCATCAAGGGTAAAAAAGACATTATGTGAAGCTAGGTTTGAAAGATTGTAGATCTGCTGGAGTAAGCCCCCACCCGGAAGGTCACATGAGTGTGCTATATCATATGGAAGCCCACGTTGCAAAAGCACAGAGAAGGGTCAATCCTCCCCACAGCATGCTGCAGTAGGAGAACCCAGCCCTTGGGGTTCTCTTCACCTGCTGCTTAAAAGAGACCTGAGATTCAACACCACCCATTATCTGCTGAGCCTCCCAACCTAGCACCACTCTCATCCCTTCCTAAACATCTACACCCTGCCTGCCTGCTGCCCTTCCCCTACCAAGAGGAACTTCACTGGTCACCTGGCCCTAGGTTTTCCTGAATGAAGGGCTGCTGGGTCAGTGCCTAGTGAGCTCTGTCCCAATGTCCATGCCCTCCCAGGAATGGTCCATCCTACCCACTCCACACTGGTGTTGCTCTTAGAAAGCAAACTTCTTCACAAGGGAAAGGATCAAAGTTCTATTGAAAAAGAAGAACCTGAAAGACATGTTAAACCAAGTTCTGGAAGAGGTCAAGCACAGAAGGACTGTGTATCCATATGCAAGGAAGGAAGAGGGTTACCCATCGCCCCAGCTTGCACATGGAAGATCTTTCACCAGTGCCTGAAAGGAGATGTGTGCTCAGACATATGGAACCCAAGGCTATAGACTTCAACTACAAGAAGCTGGGAATTAGAGAGCATCAAGGACCCATCAGTGTAGTCACAGCATGAAGGGTCTAAGGAAGGGTCTAAGGCCCTCCGCAAGGGGTTTGATACGAAAGAGCCAGGTCAGAGCATGAGAAGCCTGGGTCAATCCCAAGTCCTGGGCCAACTCACTGTGTGACTTTAGGCAGGTACACAACATGGGATCACTTGAGGAAACACATACAGTTAGAGGAAAGAAAGTGCTTTGTAGCATAAAACATACTATGTGCATGGTGGTTCAAAGCAGGGCAGAATTTGTAGCCATAGTCTCTAATCTCCAGTAAATACTTCATTCATTCATTAAATATTTACTGAGCACATACTCTGTGCAAGATACTGTACTACAAGGAAAACAAAGAAACTCTCTGTAAAGGGCTCCCAACTGTCTAGTAGAAATGGGATGTGTACACACACAGCAGTGATGGACAAACAACCCTAGGAGATAGGCACAATTTTTGTCATCTCATGGATGAGATGAACAAACAAAGGCACAGAGAGTTTTCAGAACTTCCCTAAGCATGCACAGCTCATAGGTAGGAAAGCTAAAATTTGAATCCAGGAAGTCCGGCTATACAACCTTTAATTAACTACCCAAAGTCACCTAGGGGCAGCTTACAGAGCAAGTGTGAATGAGGGGAGAGAATGACAACCGCAAACAGATCCTAACCACTACACAGGCCAGAGGACAAGCCAGGGTGCCTGTGTGAGGTCAGGAAGGCACCATGGCAATGACAGGCTGGGGCATGTGATCAAGATTTGGGAGGATAAAATAGTGCTACATTCCTAGAAGCAGAGTCAAGCCAGAGGCAGCCATGGGACGAGAGTAGATCTTTTTCCCAGGCTGCACATGAGCACATGCTACAAAGAAAGTGGAAACTGGCTTAGGCATTTATGGAAACCTGCTAAGCAGAACTGTGGGAGATGGAGAACAGTTGCTATCTTCAGACTATCCCAACTTTTCCCCCTTAAGCAGTCCCAGCTGAGGAGGAGAATTTTCACATTACATCTTGTAGTCTAGGTCCATAGTTCCAAACAGCCACCTATGTGCACAAAATTTCTGACCTCAAATTTTCACTTTGAAAATAAAAAGATTTGCACTCAACTGTTTCATAAGCCAGGTTTGCTCAAATATGCAACTGTTTCTCTCCATTGTTTTCCTCTGAGACTAATTAGCATTGCAAAAAACTGTTTCTCTCTGCCTGGGCCTAGGCCACCCCAGTTTATAGTCATGCCCAGAGGTAAATGTCTCCAGTCCAAGTAGCAAAAGACTCAGATCTGGAGCATTTTGGAAGATTCCAATGTTGGCATGACCAACATTGTCTCAATTTTCCCATCACCGGTGGCAGGGTGGAGAGGAACAATGGAAGTTAGGGAGGCCAGCGAGATGCTAACCCAGGCAAGGGAGGGAGTGGCCCAAGGATAAACTGTGCTGACCCAGGAAGAGGCACTCCAAAGGAAACTGGTGGTGTAGCAATGGCCCTCAGTAAAGTGTTGTGAGGCAGGAGAACCATATGTACACCACTGACAGGTCAACCCATTCTGGAAGTGCCAGTTGAGAAGGATGTGCCCACTATGTACATCTACCTGCAAGCTAGGTTCTAAGGCTGAGCATCAAAAGAGGCCTGGTCTCCACCCCCACAGCCACATGTTCAATATACTCTCAGCTGAGGGCCAGAGACCCCTACCACACTGGGTAGATCCTCAGCTGCAGTGCCTCAGCCCTGGTCCTGCAGAAGAACCCAAAAAGATACAGCCTAGGCCCACTGCCCAGACAGTGTACAGATGGTCCAGGAGAGGCCATACTGCCTCCGACCCCTGCCCCAACCAGCCTGCCCCTCTGGCCCAGTGAGTCAGCTCCTCTCGGCTCAGATAGACTTGTTCGGCTGGAACTGCCAAGAAAAGCTGAGAGCTGCCCCTAATAAAAGACAGCACTGAGCCAGTCTCTTACACAATCCATCCTGAGAAAGGCACCCTACATCTATCCCAGCTACCGGCCTCTTCGCCCTTTCTGCCTAGCAACTGAACCTCTCCTGGCTCTACCCACCTCCCTGTGTCTGACCCCCCAACCCAGTCTGCCCCCATTCTACTTGACCAAGCATCCTCTCAGCTCCCAAACTTGATTTCTCTCTTCCAGTGCTGTCCCCTGG
Source organism: Fukomys damarensis (assembly GCF_012274545.1). Taxonomy (NCBI): domain Eukaryota; kingdom Metazoa; phylum Chordata; class Mammalia; order Rodentia; family Bathyergidae; genus Fukomys; species Fukomys damarensis. Next base: position 38,784,674 of record NW_022900942.1, on the reverse strand, counting down.
CTGGGGGACCAGCATAGCCCCTGCTCTCAGAAGCCCAGCCTGACTCACCAGACTCCTCTCAGAGTGATGCTGTCGCTGTGGTCCTCATGAACCAGACCAAAGGAAAGCAAAAGGGTTGTCCCCAGAAAAAAAGGAAGCCCTAGGATCAACCACTAAAGTGCTCTTAGGTGGGAAAGGGGGTCTAAGTGTCCCATGCAGACATGAGGAACAGAACTGGAACCAGCAAGGGGTGAATGTCCTGGGGGGTTCAAACTGGCTCTACAAATACAAGCGTTTCCAGTAAATCAGGGCCATTCACAGGAAGAACAGCCAGCCTCCTGGGGCTGTGGGACTCCAGCCAGCAGGAGAAAACATCCATCTGTCAGAGGAGCTAGAAAATGACAGAGAGCAGAGAACATCCCCTTGGTTCCTAAGGTTGTAAAATATTTATGGAAACTCTCCATGCATCAATTACAAGGTCTTAGACAAAATTAATCAGTTAATATTTGGGGAATCTGCTAATCACTCTTACTCTCTGTAACTGCTACAGCTCCCATAACTCAGTTAGTTAGATGACTTAAAGGATGAGAATGACATAGATTCACCCCCAAATGACCAAGTGCATGTGGGAGAGAGAGAGCTTTGACTCCATACTAATTCACATCAATTCAAGAAACCCCTCCATGCATAGGTCTCGTTCCATCCATGGCATCAGGAGCACACTGGATTGGGGCACAGACTCTCCCTTCTGCTCATAAACATGAGTTTGCATTTCCTCTAGGAATGGGTGGGCTTTTAGAGAAAAGAGCTGAGAGAAGAATTTATAAATTAGTACAATAGAGTAGGCATCACACATTTTTCTAAACATTGGAAGAAGAATCAGCATCCCTGGCTTCATCTTTGATTGCTACCAACACTCCCCACGTGCCACCAGGCCCACACTGGGATTTCCCAGGCATTGCTTTGGCCTAGAGTGTGCTTCTCTTATTTGCTTGCTTGGCCAAGTTCTGACATGATCACAGGGCCCTGGTGTCCCCACCGCTAGGTGAGCAGGTTGCTGGGCTTACCCTATGTCACCACAAAGCCCCATTGGTGCTGAGGATCTGCTCATTGCTCTCTCTCCCCAGCACTGAAAGGCCTTTCAGTTGTGTTCCTTCTAGGGTACCTCATGGTGCACAATAAGTACCCAACACAGAGGCCTCTTGCAGAGAGGATGGAGGAGCCACTCTGAGCAGCCTGACTTTCTGCAATGATGTGGGACTGAGCCAAATAGCTTTTCTGTCCATCTTTCTGAGGGAGAGGAGAAGGTGTGGGCAGCCAAGCAGAGCTCAGGAGTGTGCCAAGCAGATCATTATGTGTTCTTGGAAGCAGGTTTAATGGACTGGCTCAGAGCAGAGCTGGGAATGGGTTCTGAGGCCCTCAGACAGGACGTGGATGGGTCAGGGATTCTACGTTCAGTTCTAACAAGTGGAGATGCTTTTTGGAAACTTTTGAAAGACGTCCTGTTTCATACCAGCCAGCTTGTACCTCAGCTGGTAGCTCTAGCCATCTTTCCCTTCACTTTGGGAGCACAAGAAAGGAAATGAAAATCACTGACTGCCTACTGTGTGCCAAGAACTAAGTCAGCGATTTAACTGTCCTAAGAATCCTAGGTTGCCTTTTGAGGAGGACGACCCGGGGGCCAGACAGCACAAGTAGACAGGCTCTTTCCCAACTACAGACCTTCTCTTTACAAGACCATTTTTGCTATGCTTCTCACCCCTGCCCTTAAGCCAAAATTCCCCCTTTTCAGCAGGATAAACATTCCCATGGCAAAGGAACGCTGTGTTCCCAAGGGGAGATACAAGCACGTTGCTCCTGCTGAGGCCACGTGGGCTTGCGAAACAGTGCTGGGCTCAGGCTCTGCACACCCCACCAGCCCCAGAGACAGCCTGGGGTGGGGACCTGTGTCTAATCAGGACTCTGTAAGCTGCCTGTTCTTGGGGTCTCTCTTTCCTATCACAGAGAAGAAAGCTAACAACACAAAGTACAAGGAGCTACGGGAGGAACAATTCCTGTCTTGCTCTTGTGGGCCTTGATCTCTCCATGAATGGGAGTATTGTCTGCACACAAGGGTGGTGAGCAATGTGCCTTTCAGGAAAGTACTTCAGAGAGTGCTTTCTTTGTGCAGTCATTCGTTCTGAGTTCATTAAACATTTATCCAAGAGTTTTCACATAGCAGGTTTTCTGTCAGGTGGTACAAACACAAAAATTAAGGAAACAGTCCTTGGTCTTAAAGGGCTCGCAATATATTCACATTTCTCACCAAAAGAAAAATAAAAATATGTGAAGCCTTGTGATTAGGGAATAATTCCTAAATACATACACATTCTCAACTCCTGTCTGTATTCCTAGGCACAATCACTTGGAAGCCACTCTGCCCTTGATTATACAATATATATCTTTTTTAAAAATTAACATCTCTGAAATTAGGATGCATCTTACAGTTGTGATTGGCAGCGATTTCTTTTCTCTTGGTGATGCATAAAATAATGACATATTTTGCAGTTGATAATATTGTGAATTCAATGAAATATAGTTTTAAATGTTATCCTTTTTCAACTAGGCTTTTTTTTCCTTTTTTCTTTATTTGGTAAATTTTAGGTATACAGTACAGTTGCATTCATAATTGGGATCTTGTACCTTTACATGATATATGAATATCTGGATCAAATGGAACCTCTAATCCTAGTTGTTTGACATGTCTCCATATTGATATCCACAGTGGTTGCACCAGTCTGCACTCCCACCAACAATGAAGAAGGGATCCTTTCTCACCACAATCCAGTCAACGTTTGTTATTGGTTGATTTCTTGATAGCAGCCATTCTTTCTGGGGTGAGGTGGAATTTCAGTGTTGTTTTCACCTGCATCTCTTGAATGACCAGTGATGCTGAACATTTTTTCATGTTTATTTGCTGCTTTTACTTCTTTGTCTGAGAAATGTCTGTTTATTTCAGATGTCTATTTTTGAATTGGATTTATAAATTTGGGGGGAGTCTGATTTTTTTTTTTTGAGTTCTTTATATATTCTGGATAGTAGACCTTTGTCTGAGGAACAGCTGGTAAAAATTTTTCTCACATTGTAGGTTGTCTCTTAACACTGTTTGTGGTTTCTGGCAGTGCAAAAGCTTTTTAAAAAGATGAGATTCCAGTTCTTGATTCTTTGCACTAGTTCCCATGCTACTGAGGATTTGTTCATAAAGTCTTTTCCTATGCCAGTGTCTTCAAGAGTGCTACCTAACTTATTTTCCAGCAAGTTTAGTGTTTATGTTTTAATATTTAGTTCTTTAATCCCCTTGGATTTTAGTTCAGTGTTTAGTGAAAGATAGGGGTCTAGTTTTAATCTTTGGCAAGTTGAAATCCAACTTTTCAAGCACCATTTATTAAAGAGGCTATCTTTTCTCCACTAAGGATGGTTGGTTCCTTTGTCAAAGATGAGGTACCTGAGTATGTCTGGAGTTGTTTCTGCATCTTCCAATCTATTCCATTGATCCTTGGGTCTGTTTCTTTACCAGTACCATGCTATTTTTATCACAGTGGCTTTGTAGTATAGTTTCAAGTTGGGGGTTGTGATACCCCTGTCACATCTCTGTTGCCTAGAATTGCTTTTGCTATTCTAGGTCTCTCCTGGTTCCAAACGAATTTTTGGATTGTTTTCTCTAGTTCAATGAAATATACTGTTGGTATTTCAATTGGGATTGCATTGAATCTGTATAGTAGTTTTGGAAGTATGATCATTTTCACTATTTTAATATTTACTATCCAGGAATAAGGAATGTCTTTCCATTTCCTTATATCCTCTTCAATCTCTTTTTTTCAGAATGTTGTAGTTCTCAATGTCTTTTGCTTCCTTCATTAGATTGAATCCTAGATATTTCTTTTTTGGAGATGCTGTTGTGAAAGGGATTGTTTCCCTAATTTGACTCTCAGTGAGACTGTTATTTGTGTACAAGAAGGCTATTGATTTTTGAGTGTTGACCTTGTATCTAGCTACTCTACTGAATGTCAATCAAGACTAGAAGTCTCTTGGCGGAGTTTTTTGGGTCTTCTATGTAGCGTATCATATCATCAACAAAAATGACAATTTAACTTCTTCCTTTCCTATCTTTATTTCTTTTATTTCTTTCTCTTGTCTAATTGTTGTGACTAATGTTTCCAAAACTATATGTTGAACAGGAGTGGTGACAGTGGACATCCTTGTCTTGCTCCTAATTTTAGTGTGAAGGTTTTCAGTTTTTGACCATTTAGTATGATATTGGCTGTTGGTTTTTCATAGATAGCCTTTATCAAGTTGAGATAAAGACCATCTATTCCAATTTTCTGCAGGGTTTTTATCATGAATGGGAGTTGAATTTTGTTGAATGCTTTTTCTGCATCTATTGAGATAATCATATGTTTTTTTTTCCTTAACTCTGTTAATATAGTGTATTTCATTTATTGATTTACATATTTTGAACCATCCTTGCATCACTGGGATAAATCCAACTTGGTCAGGGATATGATCTTCTTGATTACCCTCTGTATTCTATTAACCAGTATCTTATTGAGGATTTTTGCATCTATATTCATTAGTGAGATTGGCCATAGTTCTCTTTCTTGGTTGGGTCTTTCCCTAGTTTTGGAATCAAAGTAAGTAACACTTGCTTCTAGGAATGAATTTGGAAGTATCACTTTCCTTCCAATTTCATGGAAATGTTTCAAAAGTAATGGCAGTAGTTCTTCTGTAAATGTTTTGTAGAATTCAGCAGTAAAGCCATCAGGACATGGGCTTTTCTTTGTTGGTAAATTTTTAATTATGTTTTCAATTTCACTGATTGCAATTGGGGTATTTAGAATTTTTATAACTTCTTCGTTCATCTTTGATAATTCATATGTATCTAGAAATCTGTCCATTTCTTCTGTATTTTCCATTTTATTAGGTTTTCTGAGTAGGTATTGATGATCCTCTGGATTTCTGCTGGATCTGTTGTGACTTCACCTTTTTCATTCCTAATTGCATGGATATGAGCCTTTTCTCTTTTTTTTTATAAGTTTTGCTAAGCATTTATCAATTTTATTCATTCTTTCAAAACACCAACTCTTCAATTCATTGATTTTTTTTTGTATCATTCTCTTAGTCTCCATTGCATTGATTTCTGCTCTGATCTTTATAATTTCTTCCCTTGTACAAGCTTCGGGTTTGTCTTTATCTTCTTTTTCTAGAAGCTTAAGATTCAGCATGAGGTTGTTTATTTGAGTTCTCTTTGTTTTTCTAGTGTGGGCATTCACTGCTATAAATTTCCCTCATAGAACTGCTTTCATTGTGTCCCATAGATTCATTTATGTTGTATTGTCATTATCAATAATTGTAAAAAGTGTCTACTTTCTTCTTTAATTTCCTTTGTGACCCATTGGTTGTTCAGAAGAGTGTTATTCAATTTCACGTGTTTGTGAAGTTCTTGTGGTTTCTTTTGCTGTTGATCTCCAGTTTAATTGCACTATGGTCTGATAATATACATGAAATAACTTCAATTCCTTTGCATTTACTTAAACATGTTCTATGAGCTAGTATGTGGTCTATTTTGGAGAATGACCCGTGTGCAGCTCAAAAGAATGTATATTCTGATTTTGTGGGGTGGAACACTCTGTAGATGTCTATTAAGTCCATTTGTTCAAAAGCTTGGTTATGTTCTAGTATTTTGTTGTTGATGTTTTTGTCTAGATGGTATTTGATGTGTTTGTGACAGTGGGGTATTGAGGTCCCCCACTACAGTTGTATTAGTGCTTATTTGGTTTTTCGTATCCCTTAATGTTTGGTTTGTATAGTTGGGGGCATTAGTATTTGGTACCTATATATTTATGATTGTCATCTCTTCCTCTTGGATTATTCATTTTACAAGGATATAGGGATCTTCGTCTCTCTTAATTAGTTTTGGTTTGAAATTTACTTTGTCTGCAAATAAGATAGCTACCCCTGCTTTTTTCTGTGTTCTTGTCACATGGAGAAATGTTTTCCTCCTTTTCTTTCAGTCTATGAGTTTCTATTTGAACTAGGTGCATTTTTTTGTCTACAACATATTGGATTTTGCTTTTTAATCCATTCTGCCTGTTTCTTTTGATGGGTGAATTGGGGCCATTGACATTGATGGTTATAACTGATATGTATTAACTTATCACCATCATGTTATTTTCCTGTTGTGGGCTCTCTTTAATTCTTTCCCCCTCTCTCTTTCATTTCTTGCCTTGCCTGCTGGATTTGCTCTGTTGGGCCTCATGGAGTTGTAATCTTCATTGTCTTTTTCTAGGATATAATTTAGAATTGTTTGGAATGCTGGTTTGGTATTCGTGAAGATTTTCAGGTGTTTTTTGTCATGGAAGTATCTTATTTCCCCATCAATTTTGAAAGAGAGTTTTGTAGGATACATCTGTCTAGGTTGGAGGTTGTTTTCTTTTAGGGCTTGAAATACGTCATTCTAGGCTCTCCTTGACTTGAGGGTTTGGGTTGAAAATCTGCTATGATCCTGATGGTTTTCCTTTGCATGTGATTTGTTTCTTTTCTCTAATTGCTTATAGCATATCATTCTTCTGTTGAGTTTCTGGGACCCTGATTTTTACATGTGTAGGTGTAGATTTTTTGTGATCATGGCTATGTGGAGTCCTATAAGCCTCACTTATATGTATGTCAAATTCTTTTGCTGTGTTTGGGAAGTTTTCTGTCATTAATTCTGTGAACAGTTTTTTATGTCACTTGTACTTTCTCCTGCTTTTTCATGGATTCCTATCAGTCTTATATTACTCTTCTTTGTTTCATCTAGGAGCTGTTGGACTGATTTCTCATGTTCCCTTATTTTTTAAAAAAATATCCCTCTTTTCATGGTCACTGACCAACATCCTGTCTTCTATATCCGATACCCTCTCTTCAGCTTGGCTCAGTCTGTTATGTAGAGTTCAATAGAGTGTTTAATCTCCTGGATATCTGCTTGTATCTGTTTCATAGATTCCATTTCTTTCCTTTGCTGGGCATTAATGAATTCTATCATGGTCTTGAGCTCAGGTATTTTTTATCTGTTTCATTCTAGAGTCTTTAACCACATCTTTCATTCTGCTCACCACATCTATAGTTATCTCAAAAATTATTTCTGTTCCGAATTTTTCTAGAGCCTCATTCATCTGTTTTATTACTTCCTGTGCTATCAGTTCACGATGTCCAGGTGGTTGATTATCAGACTTTGCCACCTCATTTCCTTCAGAATTTTCTTTTGATGAACAGGCAGCCTTTGTGCTTGTGCCTTGCTTGAATGTCTTCTCATTTGTATTTCCATTGTTGGTACTATGAGTTAATACTTCAATCTTCCTGTTCTAGCTTGTCTTAAGGTTTTGAGTCCGTAATGACTCTGAGGCAATCTCATTTTCATAATATCAGAAAGGACAACTGATTAAATCAATCACAACACCTTAGCCCAAGTAAAGTAAATACAATCAGCAACACAATAGCATCAAGCACAATTTAGGAAAATGACAATTTGTGGTTGTTGTTAATCTATTACATTTAACTGTGTGAATTAAATCAAAATTGAAGGTAGAGCTCAGAACAATGGCCTTTATGACCCCCCTCGTGCCTCTGTGGTATGAATCCAGGTACCAGCCCAGCCAGGAGGCCAAAGGTGCATGGGGGGCAGTGTGTGCAGTCCCCCATGAGGCTGCACCTCTCACTGTTCCTCTGCTGAGGCACGGAGGGGTGGGGCTGTGGACCCAGGCCTCAACTAAACTTTTAATGAATTTTACAGCCACAAAATTTAACACAGTTCTTTCCAGAACTTGTACAGTTCATCCAGCTTCCCGGAGTCACACAGCTTGTGTGTCTAGATATCCCACCACCTCTCAGAAAATTTTGCCAAGGGACCAGAGATGCTATGTCACCTTTTGGCCACCAAAGGGAGAGAACACAGAGGAAAGGGACAGGTTCCTAGCCTTGGCGCTGTGATCCAACCCTCCAAAACTTTCTTTCTTTCTTTTTTTTTTTTTTTTTTTTTTTTTTGTTACCGGGGATTGAACTTGGGTCCTTGTTGCAAAGCAGGCCACTGAACCGCTGAGCTAAATCCCAGCCCCTCCCAAAACTTTCTGATGTGGCCCCTCAGGGCTAGGTACCTCCATCTGTCACTGAACCCCCACCTGCAGGGTTGGAAGAGAGGGAAGAGAAAGATCCCCACTCCAGCGCAATGGCAGCAGCAGGATGGGTGGGATTTGAATGATGCTTCTAGAACCACACAAAATGAGCTATGGCTTCAGGAGCTGCTTGCTCCTGGGAATGAAGACAGGTTCTAGTCTTGGGCCTGCTTCCTGAAAATGCAGGGCTAGTGAGCTCTTCTGAAATCACTGGAGACTCCTAAGATCCACAGCAATTTGTAAAGTTCTCCAAGGAAGTGTTCCCCCTCTAGTAGTCACCTGAAGCCTCACTTACAATTCCTTTCTTCCTTCTTTCCTTCCTTCTTCACCCTACCTTCCTTCTTTCTTTTTAATATTTGTTTATTGAACACCTACTATATGCCAGACACTGTGTTAGGAGCCATGGCTACAGCAGTAAACAGAAAAGAAAGGGTTGCTATCCTTATGAATATCGAATTCTAGGTGGGGGGGTACACAAATAAATGCCCAAATCTACCCTGAGGAGGAATACTGAGTCCCATGAGATTGCGCAACAAAAGAGTGCTGGGAAGAGGATGGATCTGACAAGGTACCTGTAAGGTAGTCAAGACAAAGTTCTCCAGCTAAAGAGTGAGGAAGAGGCCTTCCAAGCTGATGGACCTGTGCATACAAAGGTCCTGAGATGGAAAGTGCCTTCCAGGTACTCCCGGGAGGCCAGTATGGTGCCCAGTGCCCTCGGAAAAGAGAAGCTCAGGATGAGCTACAGCTTGTGGGAACTTGTCAGTACAAATCCTTGCACACGATATTAAAGATGTGTGTTTTCATCTGAAACCCCTAGTGGGTTTTAAGCAGACAACCAACTCGAGTGGATTTGAGTATTCATATGATAAATGCCCTGTGGACTATGGGTTGGAAAGTGAAGATGGTTGGATAAAAAGCCTGAGGTGAAGGTCGCCTGCTGTTTTTGTGTGAGCATGAAGGTATTTCTCAGACATGGAATTTCTAGTTTTGGAGTGTGGAAGGAGGGAAGCATTAAATGTGACCCCTAAGCTTTCTGAAGGAGCAGCTTAGAGGTGGGGAACTTTTCCTGGGTGGGTATCTCTGAGGGATCACAGGACTTGGAAAACACTATGAGTTTTTAGCATCTTAACTTTAAGCTACTTCTGGAACATCCATGTGCAGCGGTAAAGTGGAGAGATGACTCCGTTAATCCACTGCCCACAGCTGGGCTGGAAATTGGATTGAGAGTCATAGGCGTGCAGATGGAATATAAAGCGACGGTGATCGCTGGCATCACCTGGGTGGGAGGATCATTGAAGACGGAAAAGATGCACCAGATCAGAATTCTTCAGCATGCTTGAGTGTGCAGGAGGCAGAGCCAGCCAAGGAGAAGTGAAGAAGCAGCCAGAGAAAGGAACAGCTATAAAGAAAAGCTGGTGCATGAAAGAGAGACAGTCAACTCCTAGAACACCACTGAGCAGTCTCCTGAGATGAGGAGTGGAACATGTTTGGATTCGCCAACCTTCAAGTCTTAGAGACATCAGCAAAGAGAGTGGTAACAGAAACCAGAATGAGATTAACTAAACTGAGGAAAAGAGGTGCCAAGTGTTCATTTGTGGTAGCAATGATAACGTGAAAGCAGTCTACTCTGTTTATGAAAGTGTAGTCACGGCTGGTGGCTTTAGGAAAGCATGGGAAAGTTAGGGCATTGGGTTTGTCCTGGCTGAGATTTCACCACACAAGAAAAATGAAGGGAGAGGGGAACATGGAGATGAAGAAATAAAATAAACTCTAAGCTGATCAAGGAGAGAAAGGAAGATAGGGAGCAGGTAGCACTAATAGATCAGAAGTCTCCAAGAAGTCAAAGGGCTGGATCAGAGAGGGTACACCAGCAGATAAGGTGAAATTACAGGAGATAGCAGCCAGAGGAGGGATCTGACTTTTGAGAATTTATTAAATTGTGTGATACTAAATCTATGCTGTGACTTTGGAAATCAGTGGTTGGAAAGAGGAGGCAGAAAGACTCCGTGGAGATGAGGAGGATGAGGATCTGAGAAGCCAAAGATGATGAGTGATCTGCCTGGACATTGAAGTTGCTTTGAATTTTGATGAGCACCTAAAGCCATACCTGAATGAGACAGGGACCAGAAAGTCAGTAATGGCAGTGAGCAAACAGAGAAGGGGGAATGTCTCAGAAAATAGGATTTCTGTACAAGCAAGGTGAGAGGGTGGTCTGGAAGCAAAAGTGGAAAGCAAAAATCCCCCTTATTGAGAGGAGGAAATAGCCCAAGGAAATGGCGCTCATGCAGGGGTAGGGGTCTTCATTCCCTCTGGAAGAGACCTCTACAATCTCTAGTAGAGTCTATGATGGTAAGTGCAAGGAATGGTTGCACCTAATTAGGGATCTTCAGTCCCTGCTCTAAGAAAGACTTTCTGTAACTCAGGGCAGGCAGTATGGAGCAGTGAGGTAATCTTTAGAACATAGTGAAAGATCCCCAGTGTTTTTTACACCACTTCTGAGAAGCACAGTAAAGTAAATAAAGACATAACTGAGCTGGATGAGACCAAAGAAGATTGGCTGAAGCAACTAAATGGGAAGGAGGAAAGTATAGCACCACCAGAGGGTAGAAGGGTGAAAAAGAAAACTGGAGGCCTTGAGCAGAGGAAAAGAACACGCTGTGTCCTAAGTCTTGGCCCTAGTGAGAAGGAAAAAGAGCCTCACATGGAAGGGAAAATGCCTCCAGCCTGGATACACACAGCTTCTAATAGAGTGCACCAGGGCCTTGTGCTGTTCCTAGAGGAGTAAAAAGGAGAAGGGACTACAAAGGGCACAGAAGAGAGCAGAGACAAGGGAGATCAGTGGTCATCTATAAACACAACAGTCTTCACAGCAACTTAGAAAAGGAATTTCCTTTAGCCCCTAAATCAGTGCTGGATCTATGTGTTATATATCAAGGGGGAATTATGCACACATCTAACTACCACAATAAGATGGCAGCAGGTAACATGAAAGGTAGAAAAGGGTTTTCTTCAGTGGTTAGGAAAAAAAAAAGATATGTCTAAGTAGGTGATCAGGAAGTTATTTGCAGTGAGAAGAGACTTCCTTCTGGGCCTGGAAAAATGAGAATATTTGGAAAAGTCAAGCTCACATGGGTGAGGAATAGCTCCGGGCTCTTCTGGCAGCTCCAGCTATAGCAACAGTAGGTCCCACAAGTAACACTGCTCATGTTCCAGGCCAGAAGCCTCCTGAGGTGTCTTCCAGCCTCAGCCAAGTCCCTTTGGCCCTGCCCTCATTACCTGTTCTTTCTCTTCCCCTCTCACCAGTCACATGACAGATGAGCAACTGCCCCCGAAAGAGATGTCTGATAACAGCAGTCCTCTTCTGCCAGAGACCCTTTCGAGCAGACCCACCCTCTACGAGTCAGAGCCGAGCAGCCCTACCTGGCCCTTGGGCTCCCAGGCCCTGCCCTTGCTGGAAATGCCTGAAGAAAAGGTGAGCAACGTCCATCTGCTCTGGGATGCCTTCCAGGTGGGAAGCTGAGGGAGGAGGGAAGCGAAGGGTGCTGCTTTCCCAGATTGCCGATGGACTCAGTATATACCAGGAAACACCGCTGCCCAGAGGGATTCCACCCTACTCATTACGTGGTCACAGCTGTGATTGGCCCTACCTAGCCTTCCACCAAACACCTGGCTCTGAGCGAGCTATGGTTTGAAGGACAAGTAGAGAACACACACACTGCCATACCAGAGAGTCTTCCAAACTCTCTGCCCTTGGACCTGCTCTCCTGAATCATTCCACGGTGCCCAGAAGAAAGGCCGTTAGGATGCAGACTATTGGCACTGTCTAAACCCAGGAGCACCGGGACGGGCTGGTTAGCTGCTGAATGAGTAGAGAGGAACAGAGACTGCTAAGGATGAGATATACTTCATATACCCTAAAATTTATCATTTTAAGGTATACATTTAAGTAGTTTGAAGTATATTTATAGGCTTGTACAAGCATCACCACAATCTACTTCCAGGATATTTACATCACCTCAAAAAGAAACCCCATGTTCATTAGCAGTTACTCTCCCCCAGCCTGTGGCAATCACCAGTCTGTTTTCTGTTTCTGTGCATTTACTTACTCATTCCAGATATTTCATACAAATGGAATCATATGATAATCTGTACCTTTTGTCACTGGCTTCTTTCATTTAGCATAATGTCTTTAGGTTCGTCTATATTGTAGCATGAATCAGGATTTCATTCTTTTTGAATCAAATCATGTTTCACTGTGTGGACACACCAGTTTATCTGGTCGTCAGTCAGTGGAGATTTAGGTGGTTCCCAACCTTTTAGTTTTCATAAATAATGGTCCTATAAACATTAATGCTGTGTTGAGTTGGCATTGTACAGAAATGGACAGCCATATTGGTCTAGAAATGTTAATTTTTTATTTTTTATTTATTTTTCCATTTGTACGGGGTAACGCACTGTATTAAATATGTAAGGTCATATCTACGTGGGTTTGATTACAGAAACTAATAAAGTATTCTCTAAATAATGAAAAAAAGGAATAAGAAGACTACAAGAGCAAGAAGCAATTTAAATATGTTAAGGGACCATATTCATCTTCAGAATTAAGGATTATTTTAATCTTATATCATTGCCTTTTCTCTTTTACTTTCCTTTTTAGTTTTATTTTAGGATTCCCTATTTTTAATGTTCATACAGAGATTTCTTTAACTGAAATACCGAATAGTTTCTCTGGTGTGGAAAACTATAATAGTACACAGGATCCTAATGAGATAATTAATAATGTGAAATAGGAAGTAAAGGGCTAAAGGTGTAAGGAAAGTGGGAAGGGTGGGGGAAAGGTAATAAGGGAGAGAAAAAAATATGAGAAATTGAAAAAATGGAAATAAAGTGTTTGTAAATGGGGAGGGGAGGAGGGGGTGAAGGGAGGGCAGGGACAAGGGGAAAAAATGAGAATCAAGACCTGTTATGTAAAGGTGCAGGATCCCAATAATGAATGTAACTGTATTGTATACTTAGATTGTACCAGTAAACTCAATAAAAAGAAAAAAAAAATTTATGTACAGGCCCATGTATGGCACTATGTTCTTATTACCTTGGGTATAAACTTAGTGGTGGAATTTACGAACCCTATGACAACTCTATGTTTAGCATTTTAAGGAACTGCTAAATGTTTCCCCAAAGCAGCTACATCCATGTGCGTTCTCACCAATAATATATAAGGTTCTAATTTAACCACGTCATCAGCAAAACTTAGTATCTTTCTTTTTTATAATAGTCTAAATGGATGTGAAATTGTGATTTTAAATAGCATTTCTCTAATGGCAAATGAAGTTGAATATCTTTCCAAGTGTTTATTGACAACTTATATATCTTCTTTGAAGAAATGTTTTTCAAATCCTTTGCTCACTTTAAAAATTGAGTTGTCTTCTTGTCATTTAGTTGTGACAGTACTGTATATATTCTGTATACTAGACCCTTACCAGAATATGATTTGTGAATAATTTCTCTTGCTACATAGGTTGTATTGTCACTCCCTGGACAGTGTCCTTTGAAACTAAAGTTTTTAAAACTGATTAAATCCGGTTCATCTAATCTTTCTTTGATTGCTTATGTTTTTGGTGCCATATCTTAAGAAGCCTTCTTCTTCTACAAGGTCATGAAGATTGTGCCCATTGTTTAATAGCTTTAGCACTTAGTTAGGTCTTTTACTTATTTTTAGTTACTCTTTGCATATGGAATAAGATAGAGGTTCACCTTTTATCTTTGCATGTGGAAATCCAGTTGTCTCAAAACCACTTTTTGAAGAGTACTCATTCTCATTGTCTTAGCACCTTTATCAAAAATTAATTGGTTATAGCTGTATGGGGATATTTCTGGACTCTGTTCAATATCACTGATTTATATCTTTATCTTTAAGATGGTACCACACCATAATTACTACAGCCATCTATTTAAGCTTTAAAATCAAGAAGTGTGAACCCTCCCATTTTGTTATTTTTTCAAAAATATTTTGTTTGAGACTCTTGCATTTCCATATGAATTTCAGGACCAGATTTTCCATTTCTTGGGAAAAAGGCAACAGAAAATCAATTTGGGGAATACTGCTATTTTAACAAGATTAAGTCTTGTGTAGACAGAGGATAACTTTCAGTTTATATATGTCTTTAATTTCTTTCAATGGTGTTTGTAGTTTTTGGTGTACAGATTTGCACTTTTATTATTAAATTTATTCCCAAAAAGTTTATATTTCTGTTGCTATCATAAGTAGAATTATTTTTCTAATTTTATTTTCAGATTGTTCACTGCAGGTACATGGAAAAAAATTGATTTTTGAATATTGATCTTCTATCCTGTAACCTTGCTGAACTTATTCCTTTAATAGGCCCTTTTGAAAACTTCTTAAGAATTTCCAAAATACAAAGCCTTTGTAAATCGGGGAGGGTGAAGGGGGTGAAGGGAGGGCAGAGGTATGAAGAAAAAATGAGAACCAAGATCTGTCATGTAAGGTGCTTTAAAAGTACCGATAAACTCAATAAAAAAAAAGAATTTCCAATATAAATCTATAAATTGAGATAAGCTGACTACTTTCTTCACAATAGGGGTTACTTTTGCTTCTTTTCCTAGCCCAGTGTATGGGCTAGAAAATCTAGGATAATGTTCATAGAAATGGCCAGAGCAGACATCTTTGCCTTGATCTTAGAGGGAAAAGAATTCAATCTTTCACCAATAAGTGTGACATTAGCTGTAGGTCTTTAGTAGATGTTCTTTATCGAGTCAAGTAATTTTTCTTCTGTGATTAGTTTATTGAGGGCTGAATGCATTTCAAGTGCTCAATAGCTTGTCCTTTGGACTATCATATGAACACACAGCTATAGGGCAAGAAGTTCTGACCAAGGAGTCCACAGATTGAGGGCAGTATGAACTCGATGGAGAAAAACAATTTATCTTTGTTTTCACTAACTTCCAATGGACTTTAGCATTTACTTTAGCACAAATTTAGGCAATGAACCACAGACATATTAACAGTACCTGAGTTTCTATCACTGTCCTAGGTTGGGCTCCAAGAATCTGACTTTTACATGGAGACTTGCACATAAGGTTACTGGGGTGTGCCTTTGGACTAACACAGAGAAAGGCAGCAGGATTAGGAAGGCTACACTGAGTTGTTGTGCAGTGACAAAAAAGGCCTCAGCAGATTCCCATGGTGAGCTGGGCAGCTAAGATGGCCTTACAGAATCACCCTGAGTTGGGATGAGATGGTCCTGTATTCACTCATTGTTAATTTTAAATTATAACCTATATTACATCTATTTTGAATATATAGATCACAGTTTCTTCAATATTGTGATGATTATATTTCAGTATAATTGGTTTTCTTTATAATCTTATTTACTTTATACATCTGTGACATTATTCTAAGTTTCCAAAATGAACCCACGGCATGAAATGTTAAGAAGTCTGCTACAAAGAATACACAGTAATCCTGGGGAGGTCAGGTTTACACAGTACTCTGGATGGCTTTAGAATATGGACATAAGTCTCTCCCTTTGTACTATGATCCTTCATCTGTATCATAAGACCTGGCAACCTCCTCTGTCCCCAAATGATCCTGCTCTCAAAAAGGTATATTATTTAATATCGTCTCATGACTTTTCTTGGAAGGATCTCCGGTCACCTAAAGAAGATAGCCACATTGTGAAAATTGAAAAGCCCAATGAAAGGAGTAAAAGGAGAGACAGTGAGGTACCCCACAGGGGCTCTGCAGCAAAGGGAGGCTTCAGCCTCTTCCAAGCAATGGGCTATGTCACAGGCGACATGAAAGAGTACAGGAACTGGCTGAAAGGTAAGCAAATGCCCAGGAAAGAAGCATAGGCCAGGCAAGAGACAACCATCCCTCCTCTACTCCCACTCCTGCTTGATAAAGGCCTCTACAGATGAGGTGGAGACTCCAGCCCTGAGCTGACTCCAGGCAGGCGCAATATATCCCACTAACCTGGAATTCCCACATTGTAGAATTAAATGCATTTCACTGATCTTAGTCCTTGGCAAAATTGCTCATTCCTATGTGTAACAGATATAGACAACCACATGAGCAACACGCAGGACATTTCCCAAACACATTGAATGGCCATTCCTTCTTCTGTTCCACAGACTTATTGTGTGCCAAGAAAATATCGGCATCACCCTCGCCAAAGTTTCAGAGTTCTTTCCTTTTAACTTTCTCCTGAACTAAACTAACACCACCCTTCCCTGCCCCAACTCACCCCCCACCAGCACAGATTGTCCTGGAAACCAAACTAGAGGAGGAGGCAGACAGAATGTGTGTCCCTTTTTCTTCAACACCTGGCTTCCTCTGGGCTCTGATTCAATAATGATTTTCACAGCTGGGCTAAAACGATTTCTTTGCCAGTTTCCTTTCTTCTGGCTACTTTCTTTGCTGCTCAGATCCCAGCCCTGGACTGAGTCATACAGCACTACACAAAAAGAGTTTCTTCCCTCCCTACTCCTTCCCTTAAAGCAATAAATTTCCCTTGGAATGCTCCTGGGGCAGCCTTACCAACCCAGCCGATGGCTGGAACTGAGTTAAATTGGTCTCAGCTTGGTGCCTCAGTCTGTAGAGCAAAAAGTATCACCTACTGCAGATTGACTGCTGGGCCATTCAGAGATTTGAACTGGGTGCCATCCCCCACACCCTACCCGGGCTAGATGAGGAGCAGTGTCCTAACTCGTGCATTCCCATGTGCCTTGCTTGCAGCACCAAGCAGTGGTCCAGCAGGGCAGCAGGCAGGACCCTGTTGATGGCTCTGTCTGTCTCTTGCAGATAAGCCCCTGACCCTGCAGTTCATAGACTGGATCCTCAGGGGGACAGCTCAGGTGATGTTCGTCAACAATCCCCTCAGCGGCCTCATCATCATCATAGGGCTTCTGATCCAGAATCCCTGGTGGACAATTACCGGGGTTCTGGGGACAGTGGTCTCAACTTTAACTGCTCTTGCCTTAAGCCAGGACAGGTGAGTTCCTCCCCACAGACCTCTCGGCAAGACACGTGGAGCAGACAGGTGAAGCTTTTTCTCAACAGGTCAGCCAAACTTGGCCTATAGCCAGCCAGTCTCCTGAGTGCCAATTTTGAGCAGGTCACTGATGGTCCCTAAAGAAATAAACTGTACCAACCCAGCAGCATCAGACTCTGACTGCATCAGACTCTGCTTGACTCTGGAGGCTAGGGAACTCCCTAGTGCTGAGAAATGCTTAAGGTGCTCCTTCCTCATGGAGTCTATAATCTAGTTTTAGGAGACAAGGTTAATAGGCAATGAATTCAGAATAACACAACAGACATGGCTGAGCAGTGGGAGAGTAGAAAGGACGGCCTAAGAATAGGCACGGTGGATACAGAGAATGGGAGAGAGGTGCGAATAAAGGGGAATAAGACAGGGACATCAAGGAAGGGGACACAGAGGAGTGTCAGGATGCATCAAGGCAGCATGGGGGGGGCCAGCTCTGCTGACTCTGAGGCATTAGTCAGTGCAAAGTCAAGTAACAGTAACAACTACCATTTTGTAGAACTCAACTGCTTCTTCAGACTTTGCTATATATTATTCCAACAGTTCCCAGATTTCCCTGGTAGGCTCCCCTAATGCAATATTAAGAAATACAGTTTAAAAAAATAAACACAGTTTAAATCTGGGTATGGTGGCTCATACCTGTAATCCCAGCATTCTGGAAGGCTGAGGCAGAAGGACCACAAGTTAGAGATCAGCCTGGAAGAGACTTTGGAAGACCTTGTTTCAAAAATTAAAATTAAAATTAAAGGGATGTCACTCGGTTGGAAGGCCCTGGGTTCAATCCCCAGTATGACAAAAAAGGGGGGATATAGTTTCAGCCCACCTGCTCTCCCTCCTTCCTGTAGATAGATACTCTCATTCAGTGAATCTGGGAGAAGTATTTTTGACAAGGTCCTCCCAGAAGCTTCTGATGGTCAAAGAACATTGAGAAATAGATACTAGATTATCCCATATCTTACTGGTTTTTAATGTGGAGGTTTGCAGATCATGAATCAAATGTTGACAGCATTTTAAAATATTAAAACAATAGAATAAAACAAAGCCAACTAGAGCAATCGATGCATAGTGAAGGTAAATATGATTTTGTAAAATTTGGTTTGACTTATGTTGGGGTGTGATGGAGGACTAGATCATAATATAAGATGCATTTCTTACAGTGGGTTTCTCTCCAAAAACTTACAAAGTACCATCGGGCCTTGTTCCCTGGGAGCATTGCTGATGATGGGACCCAGGGATACAGCAGCGAACACAGACAGGCTCCAACCCACCCCCCATCAGATGTACAGGCCAGTACAGGAGGACAAACCTCAAGCACATGAAGCTCATTCTTTGGTTGGGACCTTGCAGAAGATTTGCCCAGTGGGCTTCCTAACCCCTCCCCACTCTCCTCTCCCAGTAGAGCTATTGGAAAAGTCAAAGTTGTGTTGATCAGGCTCAAGGAGACAGGTTTAGTGAACACAGGTTTCTCCTCTAAAACAGTCTGAAGCAATAGATCCGAGTTTGATGCTACACAGTTCTGAGCACTCCGACTGAGACAGGGGATGGGCACACGGGCATCCTAAGTGCATTCAGTGGGTCTGTGTGGGCACAGACACACAGAGAGGGAAAGCAACAAAACTTCAGCCAGGCAAACTGTACACAGGACAATATGAAAACACTCCCTCTCTTCCTCACCTTCCTCCCTCCTCTCTGTCCCTCCTCCCTTGCCTTACACACACACACACACACACACACACACACACACCCATATCCCATATCACACACAAGACTTCTATGAGATTTCCCTACACTTAACAGTCTGAAATGTCCCTGAAAAGCAAAGAGCTTAGCCACTGATAACAATGAATAATTTACTTCTATACCAGCAAGAATAACCAAGTGTGTGTGTGTATGTGTGTGTGTGTACACCTATGTGACTGCTCAGTACTCATGCAGTGCCCTCTTTTGTAGTGCTAGCAAAAGAATCTTCTTGATTATACAAGTCATCTAAATTAACCCCCCCCAGAGGGGAGGGCAAGGGGGACCACCAAATTCCAGTGCAAAACACCTGTCTCCTCCCCAGGTCAGCCATCACCTCAGGACTCTGTGGCTACAATGGCATGCTGGTGGGACTACTGGTGGCCTTGTCCTCTGAGAAGTTAGATTACTACTGGTGGCTTCTGTTTCCTGTCATCTTCACAACCATGGCTTGGTGAGGCACCCACTTCTGCTTACAGATTCATACGACACCAAGATGCTCATACTGTGGGATCCATTGTATGCATAGATGGGATGGTTTGTCTAGCAAGACACAGTGAAAGCCCATGAGGTCAGGAGCTATATGAGGGGATCATGCCAGGGTATGGAATAACAGAGACCTTTAAAAGCAGCAAATGACCAAGTTTTTATTGGGTGGATAATCTTCCTTGGATAATAGATTTAATAATAAAGGCTAAAATGTATTAAGCAGTTCCTATGTGCCAAGTGCAGTACTAAGCAAGGTAGGGTTATGTTTGTCCTCAATTTATAGAAGGAAAGACCAATGCAGACGTTAATTAACTTGCCCCAGGTCATATAACATAAAACTCTTTAAAACTGTGTTTTCTTTGTCATTATGTAAAAAAGAGAGAGAAAAAAATTAGTGCATTTGATACAGCCAAAAAAAGAGCTGGTTTATTATATTTTATATTATTTTGCTGCATTTTCTTCTTTTCTATTTTTTATTAATACAAGTTCATAATACTTAACACTGATGTTGGATTGGACAAGTGGTTCATGTATATAACAGATCCTCTTCATGTTCAATCCCTTTACCTGCCCTTTCCTTCCTCTTCCCCTCATCCCATCTCTAGACTCTACTTTCTCTTTTCCTATCATCTTTCCTATATTTCATTCCCTTATTTATATTTTAGGCTTCTCATATAAGAGAAAACATGCGATATTTAACTTTCTGAGTCCTACTTATTTTGCTTTTCATGATGGTCTCAAGTTTTGGTGCTGACTTTCTGAATCCAGAACCTGCACAATTAAGCCCCAGGATACATGGGAATCATCTATTGTGTGGTGTAACCAGAACCTAAAAGCTGAAAACTCACTTAGAAGGCCTTCTTGGAACGCAGGTTTACATGTAAAGCATAGAATCTTTGGACTGGAAGCATCCATTGAGGTTTTACTCAAGAAGGAAGGCAGTTAAGAGCATGTATTCCTAGATCACAGAATAGGTGTGAGCACTCAGCCACTCACAACGTGGTCCTTAGTTCATTTGATTTCACAGCAGGTCAGTAGCATGTCCAAGAGTCTCAGGAGTGGGCCTGCTTCATGGTGAACCCTTATCCCAGCCCCTGACTGCTCATGTACGTGCCGATCAGATCTCAACACTGCTCAGACATGGTGATTTATTCCTGTTCTCAGCAATAAATCAAGCATGGTGATTTATTTTTAACATCTCTAAGAAGTAAAAGTCTTTCTTTGGTTTCAAAGTCTGGAGTTACTAATTTGGCTTAAATACTGTTTCATTACTTTTTAGTAGTGCTTGCAAATATATTACTACATTAAGCATTGAGTATTTTATATTTCCTCTTGGGGTTTCTTCTTCATCCTTTGGGACAAAAAGACAATGCCATCGTTTATGTGGCTTTAACGCTACTCAAACATGTGTCCCCCCTGAGGAGCAGAACTTGTCCTCATTTGCATGTGTTTGGTTTGTAATTGCTTAGGTTAAACCTATCAGCACACCCCCTTCAGTCCCATAGCACTGGGTGGCAGTTAGGCTCAGCACTCCACCCCACCCTGCCATGCCATTTTCCAATTTAACAGACAGAAACTATTAACATCCTGCCCTAGGCAGAGCTCTCTGCCACCACTCCAGCACAGTCCTTAGTCCATTCGTGTACTCTTTGAAATGCAGTCCAGGCAGGGTGGGTATTAGCAGTGCCATTTTCCAGATTTATCCAGTGAACAAAGATCCGAGTGCCTGGGACTTATATGAGTACACAGACTATCCTAAACGCTGAAGATAGTTGTGAACAGGGAAGGAACTCTCTTCTCTTACATTGCAGGTAAAGATAGAGGTAAAACTCATAAACTAGTTAATAAAAGAAGGTCATTTCAAGACACCATAAGTGCCTTTAAATAAACAAAATGGCGTCGATAAGACCCGAGATTAATTCCAGGCATGTGTGATCAGGGAAGGCCATTTTACAAAGGGGACATTTGAGCTGTCAGTGAACTGATAAGAAGACATCTGCCATGTGAAGATGTAAAGACGTGGATGAAGGGTGCCACAGACTTTCCCACCAAGGGAAGGATGATGTGTTTGACAACAGAGGCAAAACCAGTAAGGCTGAGTCCCAGTGAATGGAGGAGCAGCAGAAGGTGAATGCAGAGAGTGAGGGTCAGCCTCACACACCCCATAGACCCAGCAAGTATTAAGATTTTTAGTACAACTAGTAAAAACAGGAAGCCCTTTAAGAATTTTAAGCAGAGTTGTGATGGGTGTAGTTTAAATTAAACAAACCCCTTTGTTTGCAAAGTAAAGGATGGATTTGATTATTCAGAAGCATAGTTGGGAATCTGTTGTAACGAATGACCCACAAAATGATGAAAGGAGTTTGGCCTAGAGTGGTACCTGTGAACATGACCGGAAGTGATTGAATATGAGGTATAATTTAAGAAAGATAGAAGCAACATGACTTTCTGGGAGGCTAAGGATCTGAAGGAGGAAAAAGAAAGAAAATCCAATGGATTCCCATAATCTGTCTAAGCACCTGGGTTACAAAGAGGACTAAGGGAAAAATATGTTGGAGGCAGAGATGGAGTGCAATGACTTCTATTTAGAAACATTACCTGCTAGACTTCCAAGTAGAGATGTTGAGAACATAAGTTCGAGATGTACAAATCTCAAACTTAGTGATATAGTCAAGATTTGAAAGGCAGAATCATATAGAAAGTATTCCATCCGGAGAACTAAAGAATATCACTCAAAAAGGAAGATTAAGACAAAGAGAAGGGGAGTTGTAGGGTTTTCCAACATATAGATGTCTGGCAGAAGAGGGGAAAGTCAGCTGAGGAAAGTAAAGAAAGAGCAGGCAAGAAGAAAACTAAGAAATTCCAATGTCACAGTAACCCCCTCAGACAATGAGAGAGCCCAACCTTAAGAAAAGTAGGAATGACAGTGAGTATGTCAAAATAGGTGTTATTGGTTCACTGGTGAACCGGACAAAGCTATTTCTGTGATGCAATGAGAACATGCACCTGACTGGAGCAGGTTTAGGAATGGCTTGTAGTAGAAAAATTGAGATAAAAAGATCACCTTGCATGTGTGTGTGTGTGTGTGTGTGTGTGTATGTGTGTGTGTGTGTGTGTGTGTGAATGCGTATTGAATCCAGGGTCTTCACACTAAGCTACATCCCAAGCCCTTTTCAGTTTTTCAATTTTTTGAGACAATGTCTCGCTAAGTCATTAAATTGCTCAGGCTGGGCTTGAACTTGCAGTCCTCCTGCCTCAGTCTCCCAGAGCACTGGGACTACAGGCATGTGCCACCTCATTCAGCTGATTGTCAGCCCTTTTGAGAAGTAATGCCATAAAGAATAGTAAAGATGAAAAGGGAAAAAATGAGAACCAAGACCTGGCATGTAGAGGTACAAGATCCCATTAATGAATGTAACTGTACTGTCTACCTAGAATGTACCAATAAATTAAATTTTTAAAAAAAAAGAATAGTAAAGATGGGCCGGGGATTTAGCCCAGTGGTTCGGTGGCCTGCCTTGCAAGCACAAGGACCCGAGTTCAATCCCCCATACAAAAAAGAAAAAAAAGTAAAGACATAGGGAAGAAGCAGGAATAGGCATCTGATTAAAGGATGGGATTTTTAAAGGTAGGACAAATTAAAGCATACTAGAGACAGATGAGAATGAGCTAGAGAAAAAGGTAAGATGAAAACAAGAAGAAGAGGAAAATATTAAAAGAGTGAAATCCTTAAAACTGATCAGATCCAAAGAACAGAGAAAAGAATTGGTGCGTGAAAGAACAGGGACACTTCCATCAAATGAAAGAGGCAGAGAAGCAGAGTATGTAGGAACAAGGCAGACAAGGTGCAGATTTTTACGGTTGGGAAAATGAAACATTTCTCATCTTGTCACTTCTATTTTTTTAATGAAGTAAAGTCTGATTGTTGGCTGAAATAAAAGGGAAACTGGCAGTAAAGATTTGAAGAGAAAGGTGAAAATATGAAATGGTTCTCAGCATCTTGGAGACTTAATGTGCTGGGAATGTACAGTAGCATTTTCAGGCAGTTCTAAATGCTCACTCAAGATTCATGGTCTTGAATTAAAGTTAGACCAGTCAGCCAGATCATGTGATTTCACGTTGGGTCCAGCAGCCTCTGAGCACAGAAGATGTGAAGTGTTGGGTATCGAGAGTGCCTGATCCCTTCCAAAAAAAACTGAGACTAAGAGAGATCAATGACCTAACATCACTCATTCAGCTGGCAAGTAAGAGTTATGACTGGCATTCAGCTCCCTCTGTATCCAAAATTCACTCTTTCCAAGGAAGAAGATACAGAGGGTACAAACTACTGAAGTTCCATTTTCACCTGCCAGTATCCAGTAGCACATGGTGTTTTTGCTGAGCTTAAGCCTGCACAAGACCTGTGTGTGATGGGAGGTCACCCTCCCACTCAAGGGGTTACACACCCTAGAAGGTTATCACAGCCCAGAGCAATAACTGTTGTATGTCTTTTTTCTTATAAGCAGCTGCCCCAATGTCCTGAATTGATTCAAAATGTTTATGGCAATTTCTGTCAAATAAAAATACTACATTGTATCCTTCTTCAATGGACCTGGCACTGTGCAACTTCTGGATCTTCCCTGAAGTCAAAATGACTGTGAAAGGTAAACATTTTGAATTAATTCATGGCATTGAAGAAATCATGGCAACACAACAAAAGACATGAAAGAGAATTTCCAAAACTGCGTCAGAAAGCGACAAGGATGATGGGTTAAGTGTGTTTTAAGTAAAGGGGATGTATTGATGAGAAGTAATGGCAATGTGGCTTTTACTGCAATAATTTTTAATTTTAACAATCACCATATTTTGTGATAACACCTTATATTTCCTATAGTATTCTGTACAAAATGTCACGTTTTTTACATTTGTTTCTCAAAGGTATAAACTCACATTGAACATCTTATTTCCAGTCCCAGATCAGAGGACCCCTGGATTCTTGGGAAAGCCAAAAATAACGATGACAAGGAGCGGGATGGTGGATGATACAGTGGTCACTGTTGATAAGACAAACGGTGTCTACCTAAGGATGCTCAGTTGATAAGTCAAGGTCAACCTAAGTGATTGACTCTTTGCCTTTCCATCTCCAGCCCCGTTGTTTCTAGTGCCTTGAGTTCCATCCTCAGTAAGTGGGACCTACCGGTCTTTACACTGCCCTTCAACATTACCTTGACCCTGTACCTGGCAGCCACGGGCCACTACAACCTCTTCTTTCCTGCAACACTGGTGGAACCTGTGTCTTCTGTGCCCAATATCACTTGGACAGAGATTGAAATGCCCTTGGTAAGTTACCTAATGCTGATGAGTTGAGGCTCTTAGTTTCTAGTAGAGTCCCCTAGATTCTCACTAACCAGCTTGTAGATTACCCAGGCTCTTGGCTTTGCTCGAAATCTCTCTACCAAATGATTGTCCTCAGCAGAGACCATAAAGAGTTAACTGCTACATCCATACCTCCTCTCAAAAAATATCTACCAACCATCTGAAATATGCTAGACACTTTTTCATTGCAGACAATACACAAGGACTAAGGCAACAATATCCCTGATTTCACAAAACATTTACATGGGAAAGTATATAACCTGCAAGTGAACAGACACTAGGTGCTAAATTGACATTAAACAATGTGATAAAGGACAAGACACTAAAATAAACATTTAAAATTGGGTTTTAATGCATCAATAGAAGACAGAGGGTGAATTTTCACAGACTTTCTATATCAATGGTTTTCTTTTGTTCCTTGTGGACATTAGGTAATGTCTGGAGATAATTTTTATTGTTCAAACTAGAGAGGTCTAAATCTAGTGAGTAGAAGGCAAGAAAGCTCCTAAATGGCCTACAGTGCATAGGACAGGTTCCTCCTGCCACCAGGAAAGATTATACAGTCTAAAATGTCAACTGGGTCAAAGTTGAGAAGCTCTGCTCTACATACTACTATCATAAATGTACATAATTATTTATTCTACTGAGCTCTATATTAATAATAACAATATAAGAAAAAATCAAATACAAGAGTAAATCTATAGAATTATTTTGGCTCTGTTAATAACCATAAAAATAGCTAACAGCTAAAACTAAATCAAACTTACAACTGACACTGATTCTAACCATTATTATATTAACTCATTTCATTATCACTATCCCATTTTACAGATGAGAAGACTAAGGCACAAAAATAGTTAGTTGCCCTAGATCAGTGGTGGTGAACCTCTGTCATACGTGCCACAGTGAGCTGTTTGCATCATTGAAAGCTCTAAAAGGTTCACCACCACTGCCCTAGATCAACCTGTAGCTAATGCCTGTGCTTAATACCTGGGCAACTAAACTTTGAACCATCTCCTTCTAGTCTAAGGCAGAATGAGTAACCTCAGGCTGGACAATCCCAGTGAGATGAAAAGCACTGCTTCACAAAGCAGTGAACCCCATCAGCAGGCATCTTTAAGCATTGGAGTGCTGTTTATAAGCCTGGGAAATCCATCTCCCTTTGTCTTTCACGAACTGCTTCTAGCTCCTCTTTCTAGGGTAATTCAGAACATCACTTCTGTGGCTGTCTTTTGAAAATTTGAAAACATATCCCACATCCTCAACTACTGTTTGTATGAAAGGATTTTTGAGCCCTTGCCACCCAGACCTGCTTGTTGTCTCTGTGTATCTGGACCTCAGTGTGGACTTCTATCAGCAATTAGCTCCAGAACTCCCACTCCAAGGTTCTTCAAGGAAACCATGTTCTAATCCTAAACCTGCCAGAGAAGGAAATGCTCCTGCACTTCCGGTGGAAATGCCCCTGCAAACTGTGCAAATGCTTTTTAAAGTTTTTGTGGGCTGACTCCAAAGAACTGGAAAAAACAGAGCCCCTCTCTCAGGTGGAAAATGGCTAGGGAAGGAGCAGAGACAAAACATTAACAGAATCATTAGGATCAGCCGTGTGGCAAGTAGGCAAATTGACCTTGGATGTACAGACCCCACTCTCCCTGATCTCAGCATTGTCCAAGTGGCAGCCACAGGCATGGGCCATGACTGGAGACAAAGATTCACTCAGCCCCTGACCCATGCTGTGAGCGTGGACATCCAGTGCCCAGGAGCCAGTGTGGTATGGCTCACAGAGAAGAGGTGCCTCTTGTTCATCTTCCAAATAAACGATTGGAAAGTGGTAGACCCAAATCCGGGTACCCCAAGGCCCGAGCTCACTCTCTCATTTCCTGACCGGCCCAGCATTCTGATATCCAGCATCATTCTCCCACACACTGTCTGGATCTGAATTTTGAAAAATCAATGCCTTTTTACCCTTTCCCTAAAACAAGTGGAGGAACTTCTTTTTTGTTCAGCCAGCTTGTTGTTTGTCCTGGGAATCACAAGGAGGACAGACTAAGCAGGGTGCTCAGTAAATTTCCACCCCACACCTGACTGCCCTTCACCCTCAGGTGTCAGCTTCCACCTGTCACCCCAGTACATAGTTCCTCAGGCAAAAATATGGATCCCGGCAGAAGAGCTTCATTCTGAAGCCAGGCTCCATTCCAAGGCCACTTGTTCCCTCATTCCTCTCATTCTTGCCTGCTTGGGCTCACAATTCCTGTTCCCAGACGGACTGGTGGAAGCTGGACTCTCCTCGGCATTCTGCGTTCCTCAGATATTGGCAAATCATGAGATATTTGTTGAGTGCATTTCCTGTCTGTTTCCTATATGTAAGCTGAGTTCCCTGGTCTGGTACAAAGTATTTTCTGGGTTCCTATAAATAAAACTGGGCCCTACCCTATCTTTCCTCTCACAAGTTTATAGACTCTGGTCCTACTGGTGTGTGGCTACTAAAAGTTCACCCATTTGGAGACAAAGGTGAGCAAAGATAGGAAGCACCCTGGAACTCCTCAAAAACTGCTCCCTACAGAAATCAAACTGATAGCAGAATCAAATCAAGTCATTAAAAAGAACAAAACCTCATGCAAGGGAAAGATGTACTTAGCTTGCCATATCTACAGCCGATCGTTGATACCTAATCCAGGGGTCCCCAAGCTCTGTTATAAATCAGATTCACTTAAGGCCAGGGAGAGGCCCCATACCTATAGATCAGATTGGATGTGGAGAAAGCAGACATCAGTAGGCTTTCTGAGGATTCCAGTATACAGCAGGGTTCGAGAACCACTGGACTGATCAGTATAGTTTATTAAGCACTTATTGTGAATCCAGCCATAAAGAGCCCTATTTTCTTAAGAGCCAGATGGGTCAGTGATGGAGAAAAGAACTACACAATATTAAAGCTGTAGGGTCACCTGCCAGATCAGGTGCCTTGTGTTGTAGAGGTGGACACCAGCCTGGGTGAGGAAGTGGCGGGCCCATGGTCACACAGTGAAGCTGTGCCGAACCTCCCTCAACACTGGAACCCTGAACTCACAAGCCAGGACTCTCACTTTCTCTACTTTTCTTGCTTTTTGCCCTCAAAGGACTGCAAAATATGGACAATTCAGCCAAGCCAAGAAAGACCATCTGACATCACTCCCAAGTCAATCACCCCTAATCCCAACACCACCAACTCACTCTCAGGCTCAGTGATGTTCTGGCTTCATGCCATCTTCCATAAGTTTCACACAGTGCTTTTCCATGTTCTTAAGTGATCCCCAAAAGCAGGGAATGTGACTTCATTTCCTTCATCTTTCCAGAGGCCCACAACCTCCAGGGTAACACTGAGGTTATGAGTGGACAGCACCTACCACAAGGATGCGTTGGCAGTGTCAAGATGGACAGACCGTAAACCTGAGGGGTTGAGTTCAGAGAATTTAGCCTAGTTGCATTTGGTAAAATCACCCATCACAATGGCCTAGAATATTTCTAGGATTTCTAGAAATTTAGAGGAAGTCTTCTAGTGCCCTGAAACCCTCAACAGTAGTGTAGGGAGGAGTAGCATTCTGGGCCCTTCAAAGCTTGTCCTCTCAAAGGGAAAGCCATGTGCCCAGCCCCACATCTGGTCCCCACCTGACTGCATAAGGGATGCTAGATGCCTGGTAGGTGGTGGAGTGAGGAGCCATTTGTTCCAGCTTATGCCCTCCCTATCTCCTTTCATGCTGGAAGTCACCATCATCCTCCTGTTCTGCTTCATTAGTGTCTCCAGAAATGGCTCAGTCCTGGCCCTGAGGCTGGTCTTTGCATTATCAGCCTGCACTCGAATGACTTGGATTCTGTTGACTTTGCAGCTGTTGCAAGCCATCCCTGTCGGGGTGGGCCAGGTGTACGGCTGTGACAATCCCTGGACTGGTGGCCTGATCCTGGTGGCTCTGTTCATCTGCTCACCACTCATCTGCTTGCATGCTGCCATTGGGTCAATTGTGGGGATGCTGGCAGGTAGGATGGAGCCCTCAATCTGCAGGGAGGTGCTGGGGATAGTTGTCCCAAGTCATTTTTCCCCTCTACATGGCAACTATCCTAGATGTATTCTCTTCATTGGAGTTTCAAAATGCTGTTAGGTTAGGGATTTATTTTTCCCTTTCTTGAACCTCCAAAGGGAGCAGGCTGCAGGAGCAGGGCATATGGAGAGCAGAGCCACAAGGAGTTGGGTACGGAGCCCTTCAGCTGAGGGTGGAGGAGAGTAGCCAGGTTGGGGAGAGGAAAAGGAATCTCCATGTTCAAGTACATGTGGCCCAGCACTTTGAATTTTTAAATAAGCTAAAGGGAAGAGAGTTTCCCCAAATTGGGTTGGCATTTCACACATATTCCCACATATATGTATATGTACATACACACATTTATATATGGATATGCTCTTCCCCATGATAGAGTCCAAAATGAGACAGAGGGTTTGGAAGTAGCAGCCTGTATTTTACTTATTCCAATGTTTTTCAAAGACTTGAAAGCAGAATTTTAAATTTTCTTTTAAACTGGAAATAATTTCAAACACACCAAAAAAATTACAAAAGTAAATACACGAAGTACCCATTAATTCTTTGCCTAAACTCACCATATTGCTCACGTCCTGCTTCTTGACCGTAACGTCTCATATCCATGTAGATCTGTGTAGACAGAGAATCTTTCTGAACCATTTGAAACAGGACTCTGTAAGTTGAAAATTTTCCTTGCTAAAAATGCAGCTGCTCTGGCTAAAGGAATAGGGAATGCCTGGCCTGCCTGGTAGGCTTCCCCTCACCCTACAAGCAGTAACACCTCTGGGTGGAGACTAGGGCTTGAGAATCCACTGCTTCTTCTCACTGTTAGTTTCCTAAGCCGGGGTGCCATTTGTGGAGGCTCCTGTAACAGGTAGGGGTGTGAGTAATGGGGTGAAATACAAGAAGGAAGTCACCCTCAGACATGGCATCAGCCATGAGGTGGCCTCTTTCCTGAGGTCCAGAATCACCCAGACATGCACACTTTGTTCCACAGCCCTAACCGTGGCCACGCCCTTCAAGACCATCTACATGGGCCTCTGGGGCTACAATTGTGTCCTGTCCTGCATTGCCATCGGGGGTATGTTTTATGCCCTCACCTGGCAGACCCACCTGCTAGCCCTTGTCTGTGGTAAGTATTCAGCAAAGTGACAACTAAGTCACTCTGGCTATTCCTCCCCTGTTCTAACCCATCCCCAAATTTAAGTAGGCCAAGCCAAAAACGTCCATAAACCCCTGGCAAGGCCACTATGGATGTGGGCAAGGGAAAGAAGGAAATGCAAGATTTAATCTCTGTTGCCAAAGAAATGCATAGTCTGGTTGGAGACAATTGCAAAGACAAGCAATGTCAGACAAGTTGCATGATGTCAGGGTATAGTACAGACTGCAGGCTGCAGCAAAGTGCACAGGTTCTGTGCCTTGGTCTGAGCTCCCTGTTCTGCAGGGCAGTGGCTGGGGGCAAAGGTAAGCTCTGGGGAGCTGACTCTGATCGTCCTTCTCCTCCACAGCCCTCTTCTGCGCATACATGGGAGCAGCCCTCTCCAACATGATGGCGGTGGTAAGTTTGGATTCTCCTGAGCACTACCCTAGCTATGGCTCCCCTGTTAGAACTTCCAGACACTTGGGGTCTTGTGGAAGAATTATGAGTGAGTTATAGAATTTGTGTACTACCCAATGTTTCTGCCAGGGTTTACCCAGAGAAGAGGGACAGATGGAGCTGTAAGACCAGATGTGAAAGACAATCCCTAGGCCAATTTTCAGCTCAACATTAAAAGATTTCTGTTGTGACCGAAAAACACCTCAAATTTTATGACCAACTCCCCAGACATTCTGAATCTAGGAACACTGATGCCTCTATTGGAGGAGGAGCCCCATCTTCAGCCCCTACCATATCCTTCTCCTCAGGTCTTGAGCTCAAAACAGAAGCCCAGAAACGTTTTTCAGACCCCAATGCTTTTATTTCCAGATTGGTGTGACTCCAGGCACCTGGCCCTTCTGCTTGTCTTCCCTTATCTTCCTGCTCCTGACAACCAACAACCCTTCAATCTATAAGCTTCCACTCAGCAAGGTCACCTACCCAGAGGCCAACCGCGTCTACTACCTGACGATGAGAAACCCTGAAGAAGCAAAGTCCTGCAGTGGTGACTAGCCCAGCTCAAGGCAGAAATGCTCTTGCCTGGATCACTGTGCTTTCAATTCTGGGGCAATCAGCACAGCGCTCACCTTCTTTGCCTCACCTGTACCAAATCAAACACACCTGTAACTCCCTATCCCTGAGCCTGATTTTCTCTATCCAAATCTTCAAATCCATCCATTGTAAATATTAAAAGAAGTTGAAGCCAGGGATTTAGCTCAGTGGCACCACACCTGCCTCTCAAGCACAAGGACCTGAGTTCGATCCCCCATACCAAAAAAAAAAAAAAAAAGTTGATGATGAGATTGCTGAAGTTAGAAGCAAGGAGTGTGGTTTACATGCTACTGGCATAAACCAAAAACAGAGCCCTTAGGGAAGATAAAGAGGAGGTGATCTTCTTGACGGGTTTAAGTGAATGACAGATGCTGTGGAATTGAACTTGGGAGAGGCTCCCAGGCATACATGGAGTGGGGAGTAAGTCGAGGTCATGTACTAAGAAGTGAAGGTACCCTCTGCAGAACTATCACCTGATGGGCACCTCCAGCCTAAAACAGAAAAGAGGAACTTCACTTGGGGTGTTGTAAAGTCAAAACGTGGACAATTGGGACACTGGAAGTATTCTTATAAGAAGAAGTGAACACTCAGGCTTTCCCTTCCACTGGTGGTTACTGCCCTTTCCCAACACACATGATCAGAAGCCCACCTCTCTACTGTTATATAAAAACAAGACGCCAGATGGCTTACCCTCACATATACCCCATTTCTCCAGTACTCCTTCCTTACCCCAAGGAGCTAAAGTCTCTATAATTCCTTCACTGTTTCCATCCCCAGTGCCTCAGTCCTAAAACACTAGTACTTCTCCAGCCAACTCCCACCCTAAATTTTACTGAGATTATTTATCATTCTTAATTTTCCTTGTAATATGCTTCTTCTTTCTGCCATAATCCTTACTTGGCCTATAACACATACTCCATCCTTGTTTGTTTGGAGTGTACTATTGTTCTTTTCTCTATTCTTCATCTTCCCTTCTCTTGAAATCTGTGTCCTGATTCACTTATTACTTGTTTAGAACTTTCTTGAGAATTTTCTTCAAACAACATTTGAGAAAATATGGACGATATATTCTGTGACTCTTTGCATGTCCACAGTGACAAGTGAATGGCCTCGTGGCTGGGTATGGGCTCCCTGGGGTGCACCTGCCTCTCTATTGTCTGTAGATATCATCCCTTCATTTTCTGTCACTCAGGTGCTAAAAATGGGAAACCCAAGACTGATCTTATTCTTTTCTTTCGCAAATAATCTGTCTTTCTTTCTAGATAACTTTAAGATGTTCTCTTTTTCTTTGGGGTTCAGGAATTTTATGAAGTTAGGCATCTGTCCTGCCTTTCAATCTGTAAACTCATTTTTCTTCAGCTCAGAGACTTTCCCTCTGTCATTTGTTTGACATTTGCTTTTTCTCCATCTCTTCCATCTTCTCTCTTGGGACCTCCTATGTCCCTGCATTAGGCCTCCTTGATCTCTGATCCAAGTTGCTTGTTTCCCTTCTTCACAATTTTTATTTTTGTTCTGCTTTGAGATATTCCTTCCACTTAGTCTTCCAGCCACTGAATCAGATCCCAAGAGTAAACTTTCCTTCAATTAACAGAAACATTGAATTTTTTGTTTTAAATATAGTGGTTTTAGTTTTAGAAAATCTTTGGGATCAGGGCTGAAGCTGAATCCCATGTGTGTTCATATTATTCTTTTGTTGTGGTCTGTCTCCTCTTGCCCTGAAATGAGATACAGGTTGTGGTAACTTACTGCCCTAAATTTTGGCCTGTTCCCCTTATTCCATCTCAATGGTCTCCTGTGTTGGTGGCCTGGAACTATGTGCTAATATTCATGACCTAAGAAACTCTGCCTTCTGACCTGACCTCATTCACTCATTTGTCTAGGAGACATTGCATGAGGAACTATTAATGTGTTACCTGGGCCCTAGGCTTGACAATAAACCACGAGAGAATCAGACCAACTCCTGACTTCAAGGAATTTATTTTATGGGGACTTACCTAGCCAGGTGAATAGTTTGATTTGAGATAAAGATGACGCTGGTAACTCAGATGTCCTGAGCCCATTTATGTTTACAGTATGTTTTTGTCTTGAGGAAGTTATCTGGTTGGCTTGGTCTTCTGTTTAAGGATTCCAGGAAAATTTTTGTGCCTCTTCTCCTGTCTCCTGTATTGCTACTACCTGCGGCCCAAGTATTACCAGCCATCCCTTTGACTTAAGGCTTTGAACCTGTTAAAATGTAAACAGTCCTGGGAAGCACACAGCAAGCATGATTGATCATTTGCATCTTAGGTTGGAGCAGTCATTTCTGAGAAAAGGTTTGATGAGCAATGAAGGGAGAAAACAGGCATTGCACATTTTGAGATGGTCTTTGCAAACAAGGGCATGCAGAGATGAGGGTAAGCTGGGTGAATAAAGTCTGGAGCCCCTTTTTCCCCTCTGGATATGATGGTGAAGCTGGTTGTACTAGCCTCCCCCACCCCATTAAGTTTGTTGGTACATTTAAAGCGAACGATACAGTTTCATTCATCATTGGGATCTTGTACCTTTACATGATATACCTGGTTCTTATTTTTTCCCCATACCCCTGCCCTCCCTTCACCCCCTTCACCCTTCCCTATTTACAAAGTGTACGAGTCTAGGAAAGAAGAAATGGGGAGACCTTGCCTGTCTTCGGCAGATGACCCATGTGGTAGAGGTCAGTTAAACGTCACTGCAGTGCATCGAGCACCGAGGTGGGCATAATAAGCAGACAGACTGAGTTGGTGGAGAGGGGGGACTGGCGTGCAGAGGTAAGGGCTGGAGTTCCATTGAGGACTGTTGCTTGGGGTGTGGGAAACTAAACCACATGACCCCATCGCTTCTTGGCCTTTTGGCTAAGAATCAAGTGTAAACCACATGACCACTGCAGCCTCTCTCTTTCAACTCCCAAGTTTCTGTGACTCTACAGCCCTTGGTTCCTATAGATGAAAAAGGAGGAAGTTAGCTGAGGTGGGAAAAAACGCAAGAACATAGTCAGGAAAAGTATACAATATACCATTAGTACCTTTCCAGCTTTTTCTAGAGCTTGGCCAGCTAGACATTTGGTTAGTTTACCAAAAGGCCTGGTTACTGTTAAGTACACAGACTGGACCCACATCACGCAGCTGGGCTTCGACCTGCTCCTCCCCCTTACTCTCCCTTCTGAGGGGTCCTTTTCCAGCCAACTCTCTATGACCTGACCATCACTTGGTCTCCTGACCTGCACTCATGGCCACATCAGACCTGTGGGCCACAGTTTGTGCTTCCTATGAGAGCCGAGCTTTGTTCCCTTGTCTCCTAAATGTTGTGCAGGCCCGAGGAAAGCTGTCATCTAAACCAGACGGAGGATGGCAGTTTCACTGTGGGCGTGATTCTCAATAATTGATAGTCTCATCTGGCAAATTTAAAGCATTTTATTTGAGTTATTACTATTACTATTATCATTGTTATTATTATACTGTTTTTTCCCACCTTTAGGCAGTCAGAGAATTCATAGGGAACTAGGAATTCCAGTGCCCCAAGGAAGAAGTGGAGGAGAGAAACACAAGTCCTTCTGGACTCTCTGTGAATTGATAACTAGGAGCCCTACTACAGCTGCTGAACCAGAATGTCGTAAAGGGAGCAGTACTTTAGAGAACTGCTAGGGCCAGCTTGCATTTACTACGCCTTGCACCCTGAAGGCCTCTGACATCCTGGTGTTTCATTCTGTTATCCTCCCTCTATGAGGCTGGAAACAATGAGGCTAAAGACATAAGTACTGTGAAGCAAACTTCATTCTGGATTAATGTAACTTCTGAACCTCCAAAAGAAAGATCCACAGTCACAAAGAGATCTCTTGGAGAATCCTTGGTACCAAGCTCTGGCCTTAGGTAGCACCTGTTGGGGACAAGATTCCATCTTGGCCTTTTGCTTTCTAAGAGAGCACCCTAAGCCTGCCATATTAGATAGATAGCTTCTTTCTAAGAACTATGGTTCTATTTAGCTCATGGACCCACTGAACTTCATGGACAGCTTCTTTAAAGGTGATTACTTCCTGTCTTTCCAATTTGGTTACACATTGTTTGCAAGTAGCATCTCCCTATTGAGTCCGGGGTAGACAGACGCTCAGAGAGCCAGAGTGAGTGCTCCACAAGAATTCAGGAGCTCTTAGGAGAGGCCAGAGCTAAAGGGCAAAGGATGAGCGCTCAGGGCTGACCTGAGAGACTAAGTAGCAGGGGGATGAAGAAGACGTGAATGCTCCGGTGTCAGCACAAGGCCATGAGCCCTAAACTAGCAACATCCAGGAAGGGGCCCTGTGCTGGGAATTGCTCTGCTCCCCACACACTCCCTGCCTCTCCCTGGAATTCGGGAGGCGGGAGAGGAAGCTCCCATGTCCTTTGTTTGCTTTGCTTCCTCAGAAGGCTCTTCCTGTTCAGGACCCCTCTTGCACAGTTCCAAAACACCTGGCATGGTGGGAAGGGGACCTTTGACGTCAGTGGGGATGACTGTCTACTCAGGTGTAGCTAATTCCCTCTGTGTGAGGTTTTGTTTCTGATCCTGGGCAGGCCCGCTGTACTCCACCCCTGAGTGTAGATTGGGGGTGAAGGTGGTACACCTTCATACCCATCATACTCACACAGCCAAGCAAAACAAGTTTGGATTGCTGCCCCCACAAACTCTAACCCACCGCACCCATGGCCTCATGGGACTTGGGAGGGCCAGAGTCCCTAATATATAGACCTCAGAATTCTTTCAGAACATGCCCTTCTTGATCTGAGATCCTGGAGAGCCAGGACCCCAGTCAGCAATAGTGAAGAGGCAAGATCTGAAAATTTCCACAGAACAAGAAAGACAACATCTAGCATTAGGCTGTGTAAAACTTTTCATGGAGCTACTGATGGCAACGCTGCTCCCCTGCCTAAACCCTGTCTGTACCAGGAGTTAAGGGAGCTTATTGAAGCTGGAAGGCAAATTGGCCCCCTGAGGAGACAGTACTTAAATAATTGCTTTAAAGGCAAATGAGGGCACTAGAATTCTAATGAGAGGAGGTAATGCTGGAGAGACAATAGGGAAGCTACTGGACAGTCTGCCCTTGAAAGGAAAGCTGCCTGGTCTATCCAAGTGGGGCACCATGGTAGTGGGAGCTCATCTTCCCCAAAGAGTTTAGGATATAGTCTTTCAGCAGGAAAGCCAAAGTCAGTGTAGAATTGCTGCAGAAGGGACATTTTTTTTCTCCTTCCTCCTCCTCCATGGTACTCTTCCTCACCTGGCAGGTGTGTGCCAGGCATGAGTTTAGGGGATGAAAATTAGGAAATTTACAGAGAGTCAGTAAGAGGGTGGGCAGGCAGAAGGTCTCAGGGAAACAAGCAGGTTCAGACTTAGGAAAAATCACAGAGCCTGGAGTTGAGGACCAGAGACACCACCCAACAGGAAAGAAGCTTCTTTCCAAGCCCTGATGGTCTAGAGTCCTCCAGCCCTGTGCAGGAAATCGAAAGAAGCCCAGGTAAGAGGGGCTTGGGGACACTAGCAAGCCATGTAGGCACCAAGCCAACAGAACAATCTGGCTTTTCAATGGGAAAGTTCTGCTTTGTTCTTCAGTTTAGCTGGATCTGGGGAAAACAGTTGTAGGATGTAACCTCACTAAGGACTCCAGAGAGAATCTAGACCTCGGAAGCTTCAACCCAGAAAGGCTCTTAAATATTTATAGTCCAAAACTCTATGTTTTATAGATGAGGAAACCACATTTTGTCCAGAGACTTAATCCAGGTGATAAAAGATCCTAGGCAAAAGCCCAGGCATCCTAAAAACAACTCTGACTGAGTTCTACTGGCTCTATTTCCAAGTAAATCAGTCAGCCTTCAAATTCCCTTCCCCACCACACCTGCCCACTAGGTGAGCCTTCAAAATAGTCATCATCCTTTCTACAACTTGGCAACCTACAGCTCTGACATCAGTATGGTTCCCAGGGCAGCATCATGTTGAGTTGAACTCTGGAGAATGAGATAGAGCTGAATGCCTTTTGCTGTCTCCTCAGGTCTTGTGTCCCTTCTGCAGAAACGCCAATAGAGCTGGACTAACCAGTCTCCAAAAACATCTTAACACCCCAGCTCCTCAACAGTCCTTAATGGCCCATCTTAACATATCCATCTTAGATTACCATAGACTTATTCTATTTTTTTAGTTTATTGGTACATTTTAGGTATACAGTATAGTTAAATTCATCATTGGGACCTTGCATCTTTATATGACATATCATGGTTCTTCTGTTTTCCCCATTCCCCAGCCCTCCCTTCACCCTCTGCACCCTTCCCTGTTTACAAAGATGTTATTGCGATGTTTTTCCCTTTCTAATGTTTTACTTTTGCCTACTTAACTTTCTCCTACCCCTCCCACTTCCGCTATTCTTTCAGACCTTTTCTTCCTATTACACAATATCAATTATACATTTTGATCCTTATTTACATTTTTTAGTCTTTCATACCAGAGAAACTATCCAGTATTTACTACTCCTCAAGTGTGTCTTAATAATTTCACTTCAGAGTATGGCCTCAATGTGCATCCACTTAGCTGTAAATCTCTCCAGATTCTCATTCTTTATGGCTGAGTAGTACTCCATTTAAAACACACACACACACACACACACACACACACACACACACACATCTTCTTTATCCAGTCTCCAGTTGATGGGCAATTGGGCTGTTTCCAAGTTTTAGCTATTACAAACTATGCCGCTATAAACATGGGTGAGCATATATCATTGTGGCATGATTATTTTAATTCTTTTGGGAAGGTACCCAGCAGGGGAATAGCTGGGTCAAATGGAACCTCTAGTCCTAGTTCTTTGAGGTATCTCCATATTGATTTGCACAGTGGTTGCACCAGTCTGCACTCCCACCAACAGTGAAGAAGGGTTCCTTTCTCCCTACAACCCCGTCAACATTTGTTATTGGTTGATTTCTTGATAGCAGCCATTCTTTCTGGGGTGGAGTGGAATCTCAGTGTTGTTTTCATCTGCATCTCTCAGATGAACAGTAGTGTTGAACATTTTTTCATATGTTTATTTGCTGCTTTTACTTCATTGTCTGAGAAATGTCTGTTCATTTCAGATGCCCATTTTTGAACTGAGTCTTTATATTTGGGAGGTCTGACATTTTTTAGTTCCTTATATATTCTAGATAGTAGACCTTTGTCTGAGGAACAACTAACTGGTAAAAATTTTTCCCATATTGTAGGTGGTCTCTTAGCTGTTGGTGATTTATCTTGCCATACAGAAGCTATTAAAAATGATGAGATCCCAATTGTTGATTATTTGTGCTAGTTCCTGTGCTACTGAAGATTTGTTCATAAAGTCTTTTCCTATGCCAATGTCTTCAAGAGTTCTACCTAACTTATCTTCCATCAAGTTTAGTGTTTCCATTTTAATATTTAAATCTTTAACTACAGAAAGGGAATGTTTCTGGAAGACAGATAGCAAGGTCATTAAAGACATAACCTTCTAGAATATTGGAGCTATCTGATCAGAGACTAGATAGCCTTTATTAGGTCTTTGATTGCCTCCAAAACTGGCACCAGAGGATATGATCCCTGGAAAACTTGCTAAGGAAAATCCATCCTGTAAGGGTGTATACCTACTGTTAGTACCTTTGTCTACAAAGTATACAAAATCCACATCCTTCTGTAATATTCGAAGGGAAAGACAAATTTCCTGGCACGGCCAACTCTGATTGTGATTTATTTTCCAGAGTATTATGTTAAGAAGGATTCTGATATTGTGTCTACTATTGGGAAGGAATTCTATGACCAATTAGTTATGTGTCTCACAGATAATGAGAATGGGGGCATGGAAGAGGATGTTGGCAAAGGGAGTACTGAAATAGTGCCTCAAGAGAAGCATCTAGGATACAGTGGCCCAGACCTGCCCTTGACCTTTCAGTGGGTGTCACAAATGTGATGATACATAGATGTTTGCTATTTTTTGTCACTTTTGTTATCCTTTGAGGATAGGAAATAATTCATGATTTTTTAATTTAAAATGTCATGGGTCTGCTGATGTTGTTTGAAAGGCTCCAACTATCTGTAACACATCCACATTGCAGGAACAGAGAATCAAATCAGGAAGTCAAAACCTAGCCCCAAAACTGACTGTGTGGCCTCAGGTAAGCTACTTCTCTCTGAGCCTTGGTTTCCTTCCACTAATGCCAAGACTCAATGGTCATTCCACGTAGTTTCAGTATGTTGGAAGATACTGATTGAGCACTTTTCAAGTGCCTTGTAACTATCAGCATAAAACTCTACTATGGCCTAAACCTCAAAGCATGTAAACTAGCTCACTCCCTGCAAATGCAATGGAATTCAAAGAGTGCACTGACCCATATGGCCAAGTAAGCCAAGAACAGCTTCATAGAAGAAGTAAAACATATATCAAACAATGAAGGGTAAGTAGAACTTAGACAAGAAGAAGGACAGAGGAAGCACAGTGAGCCAGTGAGAAAGCCATAGGATCACAGCGGTGCATAATTTGCAAGGAAAAGGATAGGATGATGAAGTGAACCATACTGTAGAATGTCTGGAAAGTCAGGCAGAGAAGTTGGAGCATTATACTCTTGGATAAAGGGAGATGTAGATTATTGAGTAATAAAGTGAATCA
This sequence comes from Fukomys damarensis, assembly GCF_012274545.1. Taxonomy (NCBI): domain Eukaryota; kingdom Metazoa; phylum Chordata; class Mammalia; order Rodentia; family Bathyergidae; genus Fukomys; species Fukomys damarensis. Next base: position 38,744,991 of record NW_022900942.1, on the reverse strand, counting down.
AAGTAAGGCTGAAGCACAGAAACGACTAAAAGAAGAATGATGAAAATCAAGAAAGGCCAGGCATATATAGCTCTTGGCATTGCCACCTGCCTCACAAGCACGAGGTCCTGAGTTCAATCCCCAGTATGGCCAAAAAAAAAAAAAAATCAAGCAGACTGGAAACACAGACATGCAATTCTGAGGATGTGTTAATAGTGGAAAGAGTGAAAAAGTATTCTGGAGAAAAATGCACCAGGTGTTAACCTGGATATGAACAGGGTGCTCTGGCCTTTGGACTGTCTTTAATCTCATTTATGAGGTTATGATGAGGTTAAATAAGATATCTATTCATTTATGCTTGTTAATCTCTCTCCTGTGGGGTAAGCCAAAGATACGGAAAGAAACAAAATATGGGGGGAGGCCCATTGGCCAACTAGTGAGCCATGTAAGAAGAAGGTTTACAGCACTGACTATAAAGGTGAATCTCATTTATTTCAGGGTTACAGTGAGTCATACCCTACCTTTTTAAATAACTGGCTAATTGATTAAGAAGCTAGGGCTTCCAAGTAATTTATCTCTAAGTGCTCCTGTGGCCCCTCCCCTCTTGTTTGCCTCATTTGTCTCCCAGCCCACCACCCAGTCCAATTATATTTGGAAAGTATAGGAAGATTTGGAGATTTTTCTTAAGGGAGCCATAATTTAGAAAGAAAGTGATTCTAAAATACCTAATTAGGCCATTGCATTCAAAAACAGAGTTGAACCTAAACCAAAAACAAAGCTTTTATGATAAGGCATAGGGAACTAAATCATAGACCTCAAGGCAAGAGAAAGAGCAGAGCTATGTGATATCTACTCTTGGCTTTGCCAATAGCTATGTGGCCATGGGCAAATCACTCCGTCTCTCTAGTCCTGTTTCCAATGTGTAAAATGAGAAGGCCAAAATAGAGAGTCTCAGAAGCCTTTTCCAAGGCTCAGTGGGGGCTGCCTTTCGAGAACATGCTGGGCAGTCACCTCTCCCACGCTGCCCACAGCCCTGATCTTTCCCACCTGGAAAGAAGCTGCCCTGAGCCAGGTGGAGAAGCACTTCACACTCCTCTCTCTTGTCCTGAATGGTGTTTGTGTCAGTCTGCAGCTGTGTAAGCTATTATGTCTTATACTCCTGTGTCACGTCTATCCCTTCCAGTCATGTCTAATGTCGAAAATCAGTTTCCAGTCCAGTGAGAGTAATATGTAGCCTTTTATGATATTTGTGTGCAATATCCCTTCTTCCACTGAGGATATTTGATGTAAAGAAAAAAAAAAACTCAGTCCCACAATAAAATACAAAAGTGGCAAAAGTTTAAAAAAAAAAACAACCTTTCCAATTTCAATATTTAAGGCTTTGGTAATTTACAAGATGATCTTTGAAAATGTCAACAAAGCACAACCTCACAGAAAAAATGGGTCACCTCGTTTACCTCCCACAAGCATCCATACACACATACCACATATACACACACACCACAGTGTAGCTCTAGAAATTACAAGTCATGGTACAAAGCTTCTATATAAAGAAAAACTCAAACTGTGGCTAAAGCATAATCATGTAGAACTGATTGTAGAAAAAACTCAAATTATACATGTTTCTTTTCTTTTTTCTTGAGACAGGGTTTCACTATGTAGTTGAGGCTGACCTGGAACTCACTCTGTAGCCCAGGCTGGTCTCGAACTCGCAGTGATCCTCCTGCCTCAGCCTCCCGAGTGCTGGGATTACAGGAGTGCATCACTACGACCGGCTGTTTCATTTTTTTTAAAAAAGTCACTCTGATGTGATAGCTAAGAGATTGTCTTGTGGTATGTGGATGTGTCCACAATTGCCAGGTCAAAGGAAGAAGAGGCCCAAAGAGATGGAAGGGATGACAAATGTGTCTTTATGGTAGATTCAAATACTCCATGAGTGACACATGAAGAGCCGTCACTCACCTCCAGGAGAAAGTAAACCCTGAGAAGGACACGCTGTAGAAGTTATGTAGGCCTGGGCCTGTTTGGGTTGATTTCCAGGCAGGGTTGATCATGTTTCCCTTCTGAAAGATGGCAGATAGAGTCAAGGTTTGTTTGGTTCCCTTAAGGAAACTGTAATAAGCTTTAGGTTTTTATCTCACAACAGAAGTCTTCTACAAAATATTTTCTCATTACTGATGATTTGAATGGTTAGCATTTTCTCTGCATTAGAAGTCAGTAAATGCATGAGTTCTTTGGGATCACTATGCCCCCAGAAAAGAGTCTATGTGCAAATCCTTATGACTCAGAACTATTATTTGCTTCGGGTTGATGAGAAGGAGACTCTTGCCTTCCTAAACACAGGACAATGGCAATCTTCAGAGGCAGGAACCATGCCCCTGAAATGGTCCTGAATGGCCCCGAGCTGGAGCCACAGGCTCTGGGACGTTTAATAAGGCTTGTTAGAGGAGGGGAGAGCAGCGCTTCCTACACCAGGTGGGCATGCCAAGGAGTTACTTGGCTGTTGACCCATAGGTGACCGAGGACAAGACTTCTTTTCTTTTTCTTTCCTTTTTTTTTTTTTTTTTGTAGAAAAGATAGATAAGAGCTTATTTAGTTTAGAAAACACTGTCAAGAGGGACAACAAACAAGCTTCCGAGAGAGAAATAGTGTGGTTAGGGTCAGAGATTTGGGCTTTCATAAATGTTTAAAGATATAGGAAAAAGGTCTAGACAGCAAATGCAATTATCTAAAGAATGAGGACAGAGTTTCTTAACTGTGTGTCACAGTGCACATCTATCTGTGCCAAGACAGCAATGCCCCTGGCAATTCAGGCACCCACCGGGAACCCACGGTAACCAGAGTCCCTGGGCCCAGCATCTGTTTACTGCACTGTGCCGCACAAGTTCTGTTTTCTATGTGTGCCAGATATTGCAAGAGATGAGAAAGGCACTTCCTGAGTGCCTAGTGAACACAATTTACTCTTGGCCTATGGAAGGCCCAACCCCATCTCCAAGCAGCCTGGCTTTATGGCCAGGTGGAATAGACCAATGTAACATCCCGTAACCAAAACAAATCACATCGAGCAAGACTCTGTCTTCAATAGTCTGTTTTCTCCTCTTCATCAACTGAGCTATTCCAGCCACTCTTACAGAACTTCTGGGTTTCTTGTGGGTAGTTACGGATGACCAACCTCTTTACTACCATCTGCAAATTTCCACTGTTTTATCCAAGTAATGCTTGAAATAATCAGCCTCACCCTACAGCTTCCAAACCCTACAAAACTCAGCTAACATTTGCAGCAACCTGTGAAAGACCCTTACCTCTACTTGACTATTTTTCAAATATTTAACATTTCCCATAAGATACATTATTTTTAAAAGTACTTCATACCTTGGACTATCCAATGACTTTGTTTGTTACACCATTCAGAAATTAAAATTTATGGGATAATCCAATCTTCATTAATTTATTCAAAAAAACTCTTCTGAGTAGCTACAGTATACCAGACACATGATAGGTGCTGGAGGTATCCAGAGAAATTAATGTAATCCTGGCTGTCAAGACTCTCACCAGTCAAAAACACATAATTAACTCTCAGCTTGTGAGAGTCAACGCAGGTAGGTGTAAAATGCCAGGTGTCCCCTAAGGATAAAGAGCCATCCTGCATAGATCAGAGGGCCCTGGCACCATCAGATGGAAGTGTCCCCCCTAAGGAGGTACCTGATGTGTGACTAGTGCAAAATTACTTTCCAGAGCATTTTGAGAGCATTATCCCACTTTATTACAACAGAAGAAAGAAATGGCAGGTAGCCCTCTGAGATACCTGTCATCATTTACAGGGTGGGTTTGCAAGGTCGGTCAGCCCTACAGAGTCTGTAACTTTCTTCCCCAGAGAACTGTGCGCCTGCAATTGAGGACACTCTCAATGAGGTTACATAACTTGCAAGAGGTCAGGCAAAAATTAGTGGCTTCTCATTCCCAGCCAGTGTTATTGTTTTCTTTCTCTCCCACCACATCAACAGTGTATCTCATTTCCAGAACATTTGATAGACACATTCATAATATTCTTAAAATTGCCTTTATCCTTTATAAAAGTCTTGAGAATTTGTCCCAGAGGCCAGTAGCAAATTGCTACCACCTTCATTCAAAAGATTTTCCACAGCCTTGGGAAGTTGGTTATTTTGTCTCCAATCATCTTGCCTGATCTGTTTCCATATCTCATTCTCAGCTCTCCATTAGCACGGCTTGAGGGTCCTTGGCCCTCCATGGCTGGTCTGTAGCCCAGCATTCCAGTATCACACTAGTGTGAGAACAGTGATTCTTTTTCTGTTTGTTGTGATGACCCATCAACTCTAGGGATGCATAGAAATACATGTCCTGCCTCACTTTCCTGAGCTACGAGAGTCACAGAACCTACGCTGCTAGATATTTAGAGCAATGGAATGGAGCCTGATCTACTTGCTTTCTGTATTATCTGTGAGCCCTGCTGGATGAGGCTTGGCCTCACTCACTGAGACCTTATTGGCAAGCCCAGCTCTCTCTACCTCTGTTTCTATGGCTAACTCAGCTTTAAAAAATAACCTCTAGGGTATCTTAACAACCAGCAACTTTTTGTATTTCCAAAAGTTCCAGATAAATGTTTCCTCGGTGGTTAAAGTGAATCACCCTCTTCAGATATACAACAACTAACACGGTTTAGTACATGGAATTTGTCATGGCCTCTAATATCCCAGACTAGGTCCCAAGCTAAAAAGGAAAGCTTCTTCCTTGTACTAAATGGGTTCACACTGTACATTACAATGGAAAGAGCTGTGAATTGACAGGTAGGAGACCCAAAGCAATTTCTAGCTCTGCTGTGATTAATGAGCTGTGTATCTCAGTGAGTTGATTTCTCTAGACTATGGAGGTAAACTGATCTTGAAGCTCCCATCCAGTGGAGTTTATGAATCTAAAGTCAAAATACAGCTCTGCCAAGGGGTAATCTGGGGTTACTTGCACTTGGTATATGCAAAATGAGACGTAATGGTCCCCAGAAGTGCCCTGGCAGCCTGGCAGCCTGGGGGGTGGCACTGTGGGAGAACACAGATGGTGCAAGGACACGCCCTTACTTTGCATTCTGCAGAGGGGCCCCCGGGAAAGCTAAAATTCCAAGGGCCTCTGTGGTGCAGAGTTCACAGACATTTCCCAGCCTTGGGAGTCATAGCTCAAGGCTGAACCAGGGGCAGGATTCCAAAACAGTATCTACTTCTCCACCTGAGCCTGAGTGAAGGGACATGGTCCTTGTTCCATTCCCATCTGAAAGAGCAGATGAGACTGCTTTCATTCATTGCTCATGCATGCCAGCCCCACCCCACCCCCCAACTGTCAGAATGTTGACCCTGCCAATAATACCGTGAGCTTTGTTAAAATTGTCTCTACATAAGCAATGTGACCTCTGCCAATCTTTTCAAATTTTAATGTGCATATAGATCAGCAAGGGATCTTGTTAAAAAAACAGATTTTAATTGAGTAGGTCTGGGTTGAAGCCTGAAATTCTGCATTCCTACCAAGCTCCCTCGTGACAACCATCATGAAGTTATTCTAATAGCACCAGATTCTGAGTAGCAAAGATGCGGAAAAATAATTGGACACTGAGGGTCCCAGTTTCCACTGTTAGTAGAAAGCCACGGAAATCATGCTGGGCTTCAATTTTCCATCTTTTGGTGACAACACCCATCCAACCCATTTCAAGGTACTGTTTGAAAATTCAAAATGAGTTAACCTAAAGAGCGTGCAACTGTAAAAGTGAATAGTGGATGTTTTCTGCTATTCCAGGCAGCTGCTTGACCTCTGACTCTGGTGTGCACTAGAACCCCAATTTTAGATGAGCGTGCCCTGGTGATCACCAGATAGTCTATTTAATAAACCTTGGAGGGGCCTGCAAGCATGCACTTTAACAAGCCACACAGGGGATTTGATATTGTCCTTCTCATACCATGACTTGAGAAATCTTGTTCCTAGCAGTAAAGGTGGTCTCCTCCCCCACAGTGTGGAAATTGAAAACAATATGCTACAGAAGAGGGTTTCTTATAGCTCAGAATGTATTCAAGACACTTAGTTCCCCCTAGATAGGTACTTGTCAGATTTTAATATACACAGAACTCACCTGGGGGAACTTGTTGAAATACAGCTTCTGATTCCATCAGTCTGGGGTTAGGCTAAGATTCTGTATTTCTAACAAGCTCCCAGAGGAGGCTAATGCTGGTCTGAGGATCAAACATTAAGCAGCGAGAACCTATACCAATAATTCTAAGCCCAAACTGCACATGAGAGCCATCTTTTAAATACCATAGGAGTTGGAAACTTTAATCTTCCTCATTGATCTGGGGTAATCCTCAGGCTTTTTTTTTTTTTTAAGCACCTAATATGCAACTCTTTCAAACTCCCTGCTACTGGCTGTACTCAGCTCAGAATCCACTTCTTCTGGCCCATCCAAGGTATGGTCCAATGGGTCTTAGACTGGCTCACCCTCCTCTGGACATGGAAGATGTGTTAGTTACTTTTCACTCATTGCTGAGACAAAATACCCAACACCCAAAGTTAGAGGGGAAGGAGTTTGTTTGGCTTCCAGTTCATAGAAGTTTCAGACCATAATCTTCTGGCTCCGAGGTTGGGAGGGCAAACAAGCATCACAAAGGAGAGAAACAACATGGCGCACACAAGGCAGCAAAGGTAACAAGAGAGTAACTGCATCTCCTTGCCCCTTTATCTTATTCAGACTACTTGGGGTGGGTAGTACTCACACCCTTAATCCTAGTGCCCTTGAGCCTAGCACGGTATCATGAATCAATCCCAGTTTCACACACTCTAGACCAAGCCTTTGACCACATGAGGCTTTATGGGGACATCTAGACCAAAACCATAACAGTAGAACTTAGCTTCCTGCAGGAAGAGAAGGTAAAAGTTGTAACAGGAGAAAGGGAGCGGCCAAATGTTTTACACAAAGACAGGCGCCATTAATCCCTAAACGTCAGGCTGTACCCCTCTCTCCTTTCCTTTCTCCACTCTCTCCTTTCCAGCTTCTGGGTGTGGATTTCCTTGCACTCTGCTTGGCTTTCAGAAGTGTGGACCAGGTAGGACACTGACTTGTCTCCTCTTGTTCCCTGCTAGGTGGCAGTGGAGAGCAGCCATCCACAGTGGGCCAGAAGGCAGAGGAGGGCGCTGAGGCCGTGCTCTCCAGGCACAGGAGTGTGTTCCACATTGAGTGGTCATCTGTTCGGAGGAGGAGCAAAGGTGTGCACATCCTCCTCATCGTGCTGGGTCCCTACCTTCCTTGTCTTTGATAAAACTAGGACAGTGGTCTTTACCAGCTCCACAGGGTGGTGGGAACACCCATGAGGGCAGATTCATTCTTCTCGTGCATGACTGCTGGCCAAGGCCTCAACTTTCTTGTGTCTAGACTCACCCTTCCTAGAGTGGGGAAGCAAGCTGGGACAGGCAGCGGACAAAGGCAGGTGGTGTCAACTTGGCTGCCTGTGAGAATCACCTGGGTCCCATGGCCAAAGACTCTAGTTTAATTCATTTGGGAGCAGTCTGAACTGGCATCAGGATCCTTTAGAGCTCTTCACGAGATTCTAAATTACCACTAGTCCAAAACCATTGGTCTGGGAGGCTGAAGATGAATAGTTCTTTCCCAAGTGGGTGTTGGTGGGTGTAACCAATGGAACAGGTAGAAAGGAAAGCTGTGTGCAGGGGACTCCCACAGGCCAGGAGAGGTTCTGGAGGGCAGCCAAAGCTGAGCAGGTGAAGTAACCAGAAACTTGGGCTTGGAAGCTGGGATCAGGTTCTGGGAAACAGGAAGGATTTGGGAGGGACCAGCCCCATCGGCTGCAGGTTGGGACGGCTTACGGAGTGACAGCAGAGAGGGGTGATCTAATTCTTCCCCAACCCCCAGAGAAGGGAGCAGAACTCCCCAGACACACACAGCTGGCCAGAGGCACTGCAAGGGACACAACCAACTCCCAAGCTAGGGTGACCTCCCGCCAGATGCCTCTCAGAAGATGCATTAGTGACTTTCTTCGTATCTTTCATACTGAAAGTCAGCTAAGCCAGAGAAATGGGTCTTGAGTGGTTGTGGGGAGACCTACAAGGTAACGGGGCCATTGCAGTTACCTCAGGAACCCCTCAACCCCAAGAGTTTGCCTTTGTTTGGTTCCCATGATATGGAAGAGAGCATGGATTCCCTCGAAATGTCAATGAGTTCCCTCCTAACAACTCTGCACAAGTACGGGAGTGGAGTGAGGCCGGCACAATAAAGCCCCACTTAAAAGAGCCAGGAGGTGGAGGCCCATGGGATTGCTGCAGCACTGGCGGGCAGAGGGGAGCTCCAGCCAGGAGTCATGTCAGTCAGGCCATCGCACATGCAAGCCTCCCTCCCAGTTAGAGGAATCCTCTCTGCTTCCCAGTCTTCATTTCAAAGTTTCCAAAATTAATGTGTTTCTCCTGCTATTCTCACATTTAATCACCAGAGGGAACCAGAGCACCAAGACCAAAAAAATAAAATAGTCTAAGCGCCTGATTTTTCACAATGCATAAAATTCTACTGAAATTCGTCATTCTTTAAAATAAATCATTCATAGTACCAATAAATGTTTGTGGCTACATTACAAGAGTTTTAAAGATGTAAAAGGCATCCCAAAATCTGTCTTAAATAACTACATGTGTATCACTTTTCCTGATCCAACTAGCAGTTGGTATTAAAATGTCTAAAATTCAGAGACATACAGAGAAAGAGTGAGAGAAAAAGTTCAAATCCTGAATTGCTTGAGGTCATCCAGCTGAGAAGAGTCATAGCCCACATTCAAACCCACATCCTATATGGCTCAGGAAGACTACCACTTTAGGAGTAAAGGACTTAAACAACATCCACATTCCTTTCTTTGAGCACCTTCACATTCTCCCTATGGAATAAGAGAAAGAATCATCAGGATCACAGGCAAATCACTGTCCCTCTGGACTATTGTTTCCCCAGCTAAAAACTACTGGGCTTCTTAATTAAGGATTAGTGGAGTCTCTGAACTCTCTATATTCTTTGTAAAATGTCTTGTTTCCATGATGATATACATACCCAAATGGGCCCATGAGCAGTAAAGGAAAATAGGAAACTTTCAACTACAAGACTCCAGGCCTCTGTGCTTCCTCAGTGGAATGGGAAATACCAAGTAGACTAACGCCAGCATGGCAAGAAATTACTGCTAAGCTGCCAGAGTAGAGGTTCTGAACTGACGATTCTCTTTCTTCTAACTCCAGTGCTTGGAAAAGGTGAAAGCCAGGAGAGACAGACCAAAGAGCCTTTTCCTTATCCATACCGGAAGCCCACTGTGGAGCTGCCAGTGAGTATGGAGTGGCCAATCAGAGTTGGCACCCTGCCCCCTCAGATTGGGAAACTGAGAATCTATCAAGGAGGCTGACCCATGGAGGAGGAGTTTTCATTAGTTCATATTTTCAGAAATGTAATTACTAGATTAAAGTTTCTACTTTCACACTTTACTTTGCAAATTTTCATTTTTATTTGAATTATTATCAGGTTTCCTCTGAACCGAGTATTTAGGAAATAAGATTCTGGAAAACAGAATCTTCACATGTTCAATTTTATACCTTCATGTTTGTGGACAGTTAAATTTTAAAGACTAGATATGTTGGAGGGAAAACAGTTTCTTCTAGAAAAAAGTATAATATAGTGTAAGCAATAGTTTGTAAAACAAAAGTCTAGAAGCAAGGTAGTGCACACCTGCAATCTCAGCTACTCAGGGTGTTGAGACAGCAGGATCACAGGTGTAAGGCCAGCCTGGGCAACTTAGTGAATAAAATAAAAAGGGTAGGGCCATAATTCAGTGGTAAAATGCTTCCCTAGCATATGGTTAAACCCTCAACACTGCAAAAGGGGGGTAGGAGAAAATCGTGGTTGAATTGTTAATTCTGCCATTTGACCCCAACCTTTACAAGTAAGAACCTGTGCGTGCCTGGATCCTCATCCACAGAATGAGTATGGAGATGTCATGTTGTTCCTCCTGGCAGTTGCTAATATCAAAAGAGTGACAAGTCAAATGAAACAAAAGGCTCTAATCTACAGAAACAGGGAATAGAAGTTTAACAGAACACCAAATGAAAATCTTAGCTTGGTCCTCAGAGGACCACAAGCATCACTCAGCATGAAAGCCACAGAATATGGCGGGTTCATGCCCATCTCTCATCCATGGACAGGATCCTGACACCATGGAGGAAAGTTCAGAGATAAAGGTGGAAACCACTGCATCCAAGATGTCCTGGATCCAGAGCTCCATGGCTGCCAGGGGGAAGAGGGTCAGCCAAGCCCTCAGCTACATCACAGGAGAGATGAAGGAATTTGGGGAGGGACTTAAAGGTACCGTGCTGTGATGGCAGCCCTGACCCTACCCCTAAAAAGGTTGCCTCTGTCATCCCAGGAAACACATTGTAACAAAGGTCCTCTGTAGAGTAGAGTGAGCGCTAGAGTAGTGTGAGTGCCATCTCTGGGGTCTTTGTGAGAAACTAGGAATTCTGCAATTGCAACAGTCTCTTGGATGTAAAAACCATATATATCAGTGATGAGCTCCTGTTTCTGAATAGAAGAGTCCTGCTGCCCCGTATGTCCCAACCAGATGTTGCAGATAAGCAATTCAGTACTGGGGTTCTAGAGCCAGCATTCTAGAAAATGGACCTTGGGTGGCTCCAGGAGAAAACTGTCTACCAGGCCAACAAGTCTCCTCTGGCAGTCTCTCAGATCTGGCAGCAAGAGTTTCCTGGAGACCCAGACAGCTCAGAATACTCAATGCCCACCACAGCAAAAACAGCCTAGAGCCTGTTGGACGATCAAATACTGTCCCAGGTTCTCTGTGTACCTTCTTCCATGGCAAGTGGCAGGAGATGGCCGGCTCCCTGAAAACCCACCTGGGATCTGCAGGGAGATTTCTCACACCCTCAGCCCATCCCCAGGCCTTGCCCAGGGCTACCCTACACAGAAGCAGTTGCTGACTTCCTGGCCTGTTCCGTTTCAGACAAGTCCCCCGTGTTCCAGTTTGTCGACTGGGTGCTGCGGGGCACATCTCAGGTGATGTTCGTGAACAACCCGCTCAGCGGCATCCTCATTGTCATCGGGCTCTTTGTCCAGAACCCCTGGTGGGCCATCTCAGGCTGCCTGGGCACCACTGTGTCCACCTTGACAGCCCTTTTCCTCAGCCAGGACAAGTAAGTCCCCAAGGGGTAAGCACAAGGCTTAGGAGCCACTCCCTAAGGGGACCACTCTGCCCCTTTGCACCCCCTTTCAGCTCAGAAACCCCTCAAAACAAGGGCACTGGAAACCAAAAAGTGACTGTTCCTTTATTATCTTTTCATAGACACATTGTCTAGAGAAATGTGAGAGCCAGTAGGGCTGATGTGTTTCCTCCCCACTCCCAGAATGGTGGCTGTTTAGAGGTGTGTAGTCAGGACCACCACCCCAATGAGAAAAATCTGACTCCAAAGGAAAATTTTAAAAGGCATGGAGAAGCCCCGCCCACCAGCCCCATCCTGGTCCCCCAGGTCAGCCATTGCAGCGGGACTCCACGGCTACAATGGGATCCTTGTGGGGCTGCTGATGGCCGTGTTCTCAGACAAGGGCAACTACTACTGGTGGCTTCTGCTCCCGGTCTTCGTCATGTCCATGTCTTGGTAAGTTTGCTTTTGAGGTGAGTTCAGATCAAAGAGCCTTTGCCTTTCATATCCTGGGCCTGTGACTGCCTGTCTACCCTCCATTTTAAAGTGCGTTTGCATGGCTCACACATCAGAGACACCACTGGAGGTAATAACTGACATTATATCACGCTGGGACACCTGTACACAGTGTCATGAGCTCCCATCCTTTTCACTTCTTTGAAGATCCGAAAGGGTTTCTGGCCTCACCCTGCCACAACACAAAGCAGGAAACTGAGGCCTAGGCAGGGTGAGGTCCATGCCACAGGACTATGTCAGCTTCTGGAAATCCCTTCCCTTTGCTTCATGCCTGGGAACCCTGCTCAGATGGAGACAACTCCTGTAATAGTCAGATTTTCCACTGCTCAGACAAAGTACCCAACAGCCATAACTTAAAGGAGGGGAAGTTTAATTCGTCTCATGGTCGTAGAGGATTCAGTCCATGGGTAGTTTACTCAAGGCAAAAATGGCCTGGTAGAAGGGCATGGTGGAGAAACTCTGTTCACCCCACAGCAAGCAGGAAACAGAGAGACAGAGAGGAGATAGGGAAAAGAATACAGTGTTCCAGGCCACACCCTCCAGTGTGCCGCCTCTAACTGGACCTCACCTCCTAACATCAACTAATGCACTGATGAGTATAGGGGCCCCTTGATCCAACCACCTTCCAAATGCATGGGGCTGGGCCAGGGGTTTAGCTCAGTGGCACCACGCCTGCCTCGAAAGGTCGAGGTGCTGAGTTCGATCCCCAGTACCACACACACACACACACACACACACACACACACACACACACACAAAACAAATGCATGGGGCTTTGTGGAGGCATTTTAGATATAAAACACAACTTCCAAGGATAGGCTGAAGGCCAGACATAGGGTGCAGCCCTCAAGTGCCAGGCACCTCCCTCTTCACAAAGCACAAGATGCTCTGACCAAGACATAAGTGGGCCTGGTCACTCAAAATGCATTAGTTTAATAACTGAATGACTAATTCCCTCTGCCCTGCTCCCTGGACCTGTCCTCTTCCCTCCTGCCTGGGGCTATAGTTCATTGAGCCTTCTAGGGAGTTCCAAGGCTCCTGGCCTTAAATGTCCCCCAGTCTTCCTTCTGAGAGTGAGTACCCACCCTGTCTCTGTGCCCTGTGCAGGGAAGAGGTTGCCAGTCAGGGGGCAGGGGTGGGGGCAGCAGGGGGGGTGCAAGGGCCCCCAGTACTGTGCTGTCTGGAACCTGCTTCCCAACCAGCATCTCTCCTGGTTCTGCCACCAGCCCCATCCTCTCCAGCGCCTTGAGCACCATCTTCAGCAAGTGGGACCTGCCAGTCTTCACGCTGCCCTTCAACATCATCGTGACGTTGTACCTGGCAGCCACAGGCCACTACAACCTCTTCTTCCCCACGACGCTGCTGCAGCCTTCATCCTCTGTGCCCAATATCACCTGGACAGAGATCCAAGTGCCCTTGGTAGGTGTCACAGAAGAAAGGGCAGTGTATGCACAGAGGTAGCATCAAGTGGCATTTACTTGTTTAACACATCAGAAGGGTGGTAGTTATTAACAATGTCATGGTCGAGGTATTCGCCACACATACATCATGAGCTCCCATCCTTGCCTCCTTGTAAAAAGGGCTATTCCTGGTCCCACTCTGTTATGACACAGAGGAGGAAACCTAGGCAAGGTTAAGAGACCCACCTGAGGTCACACAGTGGTTTAGTAAGGAGCAAAGTCCGGCTTCTGGACTCCTGGCCTGGGTTCTTTGCTTTCCTTTGATGCTTTGTTCCAATTTTAATGCAAAGTGAGCTATGTGTTCTCTTTCATTCAGTCACACCTAATCATTAAAGATGTCCCCATCATGCTGCCATCTAAGGTTTCAGAAATCACTGTTGCAGGCTCCACAACTTACTGTATTCACTCTCTAAGGCTTGCTCATGCTTTAAAGCACCTGTATTCCTCCACTAAGAAATACATATACACCCTTGTGTGGTGGTGAGCGCCTAAAATCCTAGCACTCAGGAGGCTGACATAGGAGGATTGCTGTGAGTTCAAGGCCAGCCTGGGCTGCATACTGAGTTCAAGGCCATTCTGAACTACATAAAGACAACCTGTCTCACAAAAAGAAAAAAGAAAAAAAAAAATATATATATATATACATAACAGAGCTTCTCATGGAGTGAGACAGGGTCCCATAAATCACTAAGTTGCCCAGGCTGAGCTCGAGCTTGTACTCCTTTGTCTTGACTTCCCAGATGCTGGGATTACAAGTATGTGCCACTATACGCAGCCTAACAAGGTGTGTGTGCATGTGTGTGTCCCAAACTGAGGATGGAACTCAGGACCTTGTGCTTGCCAGGCAGGTGCAGCACCACTGAGCTACATCCCCAGCCACAGTGTTTTTTTTTAACAAGTATTCTGTACATAATGCCAACCTCTGGAAGTCTGCCAAGATAATGAATAAGAAGCAACACTGAAAGCATCAAATTAGCGTGGGGCAATGTGTCTGTTACCTTGTTATACAGCCGGGCACAGTTGCTCTGAGGCCTCTACTCCCTCTTACACAACAGAGCCCCACAGTCTGGTGCTCACCCTGAAACTTCATTATGGGCAGTTCACCACCACAGACCCACGTGAGCTTGGAAAGGAACTCCAGAAATAATGATGCCTCGTGTCTCTTAGCCTTCCATACTGTGATTGAAAGCACTCTGCATTTGTGCTAAGAAGCATCATCATTAGGAAAGGAAATGTTTGTGTTGGCACCATCCTTGGTGATTGCTTTGTATGTGCAAGGACCTTCATGGGCCAGAGGTGAGAAGAGGTGTCATGTTAGTGATTCAGCAACTCGGGCTCCTCATTCGTGGTGTTAACACAACTGATATATTTCGGAGGCAAAATTGGTAATTGGTGTGCTATGAGCAGATGTTGTTAGAAATTACAAGTTTAAGGGGCTGCGGATTTAGCTCAGTGGTTCCTCCACCTGCCTCTCAAGTGCAAGAAAGAAATTACAAGTTACTACTTCATGACACATTTTCAATTTCAAAAAACGTTTCAGAATTTTACGGAAATGAAAAAAATTAAATAATCCTGTACAAACACTTTAGAATCCCAAAGTTTTAGGAAGAAAAAAATTCCAATTTTTGGTAGTTGTTCTTTAAGAAATAATTTCCTGGGTCAGGGATTTAGCTCAGTGATTCTGCCATCTGCCTCACAAGTGCAAGGACCTGAGTCCGATACCCAATACCAAAAAAAGAAAGAAATAAATAACTTCCTGTCCAATTGACTGGATTAGGCAAAGATTTATAGGTTTGTGTGTTCTTGATGATTATAGTTAGAGCCTCGAGCACGTGGTGAAGGTCAGAGAGAGGTTCTACAACTCCCAGCAACACTGAGTCCCCACCCACAGGCTCCTCTTCTTGTCACACACGGAGACTCTCTCCAGATGCGACTAGGGAGAGATGAAACTGCCAGCGCCACTCCTTGTGTAGAACTCACAGCTGTCCCCTCCACGTGCACGACCAGGCCAGAACCCCTATTCTGTTCTCTGTCCTGGTGCGATGGAAGTCTGAGCCAAAGGGTGTTAGCTCAATAGGCCTGTGCCCTGTCCAGGTACACTCTCCCTGGGTGTGAGGCCCTGAGCTGCAGGTTCTCCATTCCCGACACCTCCCACCAGGAGCAGGCTCCGCCCCGAGGATGTAGACCTGCTGCTGTGATACACACAACTCATGCCAGACTGCTTCTGCCCCAAGGTGGGATGAACCCATTGTGTGCCAACACAGCCCACAGCCACGTCCCTTGAGCACTTAATTCCAAAGGCTCAAGGGCCCTTGGACAAATCCTCTGGGGCACAGGACCCAGTCTGCGTAGCAGGGGGAGCCCACAACTTGGGACCTTCCCTAGTTCCATGTGTGCCAGCAACCTCGAGATATAGGAATCCCTCTGATGCTCTTGCACCACAGACATCCTCACTGAGCCTTGAGATCCGTGGAACACTGAGGCAGGTGGCGGGAGGGGCTTGGGTTTATCAGCCAAAAGAGCAGGTGCTGGCCACACTGCCTCCTCCAGGCCCCTTCTGCAGATTTCAGGCCCACTGCTTGCTAAACAAGAGGGATATCTCCACACCCAGACTTGCCGTTCTTGGAAATATGTGAATCCATTTGTCCATCTAATATTTAACCTTCTCATTATATATATATTTTTTTGGCTTTATATCATATGAGAGTTTTGGTTGAAAATGTATTACTCTTCTCATGTGTGAAACATTTTCAGTTTCTCCTCTTGGGGGTTAAGTGCCTTTCACTCATGTTTATAGATGAAGAAAACCCAGTACCCTTGCCTCACTAAGAACTCAGTTAAAATGGGAAGAATTTGTTCCTTTTAGAGATGCCATACTTAAGCAGAAACCTTCAAAATCTGTGGCAAAGTATCATGTGGAGAGTTTGGCACCGAATCTTGTGGACTAAAGTTTACGTTGACTCTTTTACCTTCCTAACAAGCATGTGACCCTGTCGCACCTGCAGCTTTTGAGAGCCATCCCTGTTGGTGTCGGTCAAGTGTACGGCTGTGATAACCCCTGGACTGGAGGCATTTTCCTCGTCGCTCTGTTCCTGTCTTCACCTCTGATTTGCTTGCACGCAGCAATTGGATCCGCCATGGGCATGTTGGCAGGTCTGTGCCATTGCCTTCCCCTGTTAACAGGCTGGGGATGTTAGTGCCAGTGGCCAACCCCAAAGAAAAGGGTGGCGTGTGTCTTTAATGCTGCAGATTCCCCAAAACTCTCCCTCCTTCCACAGCACCCTGTTTCTCTGCTTTTGGTGCTGTGCCTTCATGCTCCTCCCAACAGCTGTCCTCAAGAAAGTCTTTGGCTTTTGGCATTTGCACCTTTTTATAAATTCAAAGTTTGGTTAAGGTTTCTTCAGGGTGTATTTGTATTTTAAGTCTTCTCTCCAGTGACAAAAAGGAGTAGTTCTCAGAAGAATCGTGTGTGTGTGTGTGTGTGTGTGTGGCGGGGAGGGACAATTTCTGGACTGTTTTTCTTCAACTCGTAACTGCTTAGCCACTAGTATTCATGTGGCTCCATGACAATCCATCTCCTGCAGATGTATTTTTGCTGTATAAAATCAGAAGCCCTATTTTGTATAAGCACCTTGGAGAAAAGCTGATTCTGAGCTTTGAGACTTATGGTAGTTTTGAGGGCAGCCACGTGGGCCCTGTAAGATCTCACGTTCAAAGCTGACTCCGGCCCGGCCCACAGCTCTCAGCATCGCCACGCCCTTTGACTCCATCTACTTCGGCCTGTGTGGCTTCAACAGCACCCTGGCCTGCATCGCCATCGGAGGCGTGTTCTACGTCATCACCTGGCAGACACACTTCCTCGCCATCGCCTGTGGTAGGTGCTCTAGAGTTCCCTTTTACGCTCAAAGGATCACCGTTTTCTTTCTTCCTTTTTAAAGTTATCTCTGATACCCTAAATTACTCGATGTTAAGGCCAGCATGCTATGGTTACTTAAGAAATAGTTTGCATATTGGCCAGAGAAAAGCTTACCATTTCCCTTGCACCTGCCACAAAAAGGCACTTTAGATACCTCATCGGCCCCCTCATCACAACTCAAGAGAGCTAGTATGTGTGATAGTCAGTTTTCATTACTGTGACAAAATACCCAAGATACATAACTGAGAGGAGGAGAGAGGGTTCAGAGTTTCAGAGGGTTCAGTCCATGGTCACCTGGCTCCTTGCTTAGGCCTGTGTGGAGGCAGAAACACCATGGCAGACAGGCGTGGCAGAGGAAAGCTGCTGCCTTGTGGCAGACAAGAAACAAATAAAGTGGGAAGGAGCCTGAGAGAAAGGGACCAGGGCTTAGATCTAGTCCCCAAGGTCACACCCCCATGACCCACACCTTTCAACTCCTGTTTTCATGACCTCCAGATGATGCCATCAAAATGTAGGGCCAGGGATTTAGCTCAGTGGTGCTGCCACCTGCCTCACAAGTGCAAGGTCCCAAGTTCAATCCCTGATGCCACAAAAA
>NW_022900942.1:38714296-38727118 GCF_012274545.1 Fukomys damarensis | reverse complement strand
AAAAAAAAAAAAAAAAAAAAAGACCTCCACAATGGATTAATCTACTTGATGAAGTTATAGTCTTTGTTATCTGATTGCTTCCCAGAACCCATTCCCTGGTAACCAAGCCTTTAACACATGAATTTGGGGAGATATTTCAAATCCAAGCCGTAACAGTATTATTATTCTGCTTTGAAAAAGAGGCAAAGAATATACATCACAGAGCAGGGCCAGGACTAGGGTGAGACAAGTGAGACAGCTCAGATGCAAAATTCAAGGAGAACCTCACCCTCAGGGCTGTGCAGGTGATGACTCTGACATCTCCGTGCTCCTGAGGTAGGGGACTCCTACTGTGTATCCCATCTGCCTTGCTCGCCAACCCCAGCTCCAGCCTTACCAGAGAAGTTAAGTCACCCAACCACTCGTGGGATGTTACCTGGGGGGCTTTAAACCAGGAAGGATTTCTCCCTTTCCTCTGAGAGTTTTGGCAGTGTCTGGCGTGACTTTATTTGTAACACCTAGGGAAAGAAGTGCTTTTGGCACCTGGTGAGGAGAGGACAGAGGTGCTGCTGAAGGTCTCTCAATGCACAGAACAGCCACCCAGCAGAGAGCATCAGTGGTGCCATGCTGTGAGCCTCACATGGGACACCTCATTTAATCCTCACTGCAACCTAGAGAGTTTTCCATTCATACATGGGAACTGAGGTTGAATGGAAAGGAAACCAAACTGCCCAAAGCCAGGCCTGTAAACACAATGGGCTGTAGAAGTCTGTGCTCTTTGCAGGACATCGTGCTCCTTCCTGAAGCCAGTGCTTTCCCTGAGGTCCAGCATAGTGGGGCCTTTTCCACAATCACGCAGCTAGTGATGGACAGGACCAGGGAGAAAGAAGGTTCCTTCCTTCTCTGTGTGTCCTCTAGAACAGGCGATTTCCCCTGAGGCCCAGACAGGCTGCTTGTACTGTTTCCTTCTCTTCTGTCATCTTCCTCCTCTCCTCGCTCTCCAGGCCCTGCAACCACAGATTAGCACACATAGGTTTTCAGAAGTTTTCCTGTCGGTTACAGATCCAATCTGTAAGATAACAATGAGGTCAGGAGAACTTGAGAATAAATCCTTCTTCTCTGGACCCCGGGATGATGGATAAGTTGGATGGAGTTGGGATCCATCCAGGCCACTCCAGGAGCCTCCATTCGTCACAGGCCGCGCCTTCTTATCCCTCTGTGTTTGGGGATAGTGGTATTTAGCTCGGCCCCTCCATCTGCCTCCTTTCCTAACCTCAGTTCTGAGAGGTTAGAGTGCATGGTGATTAAGAGCCCACTCCTGGATCCAGATGACTGCAGATCTGCCACTGGTCACCCATGTAATCCTGGTCGAGTCACTGAAACGGTCAGTGCCTGATACTAACAGTATCTACCTCATAGAGCTATTGTGAGGATCAAAACTGATAATCCATGAAAGCGATGGAAACAATGCCTGCACCTTCGGCATGCCCAGGAAGAGTTTCCCTTGTTGTCAGTGGTCAAGCAATGTGTACTGATACCTGAGGGTGCAGCTGACACAAGGAATGCCTCAGGCTCCTGGTCCCTGGGAGAGAGATCAGCCGACTGGTGCGACCCATGAAACTGTCCTACACCCAACTCGTATCATTCATCCTTAATCTCCCCCACTTTCCTACCTCTAAAATAAGAGTGGCTTCTCTAACTCAAATACAGGCAGAACCGTCACAGCATTTAACCTCTCTGAGCCTATTTTCTCATTTATGAAATTAAAGCAGTAATCATGCTTACACTGTCAGAATGCCAAAGGATACGGTTGGCATTGCTGCTCATGGGGTACACAGCAACCCTCTAATAAAGGTGAGCTGTTGTTGACAGCCTAGGGACAACTGGATTGCTCGCTGCTGAGAGATTAAGGGTTCAGAAACAAAGCCCAATTACATTGGCCCATTTTCATTGCTTCTCACCTCTTGCCAGCATTTAGCTCCCTCCCCAGTGGTCAGCCCAGCCCTGCCCGCTCCACAGAGTCTTGAAGACAAGGCAGTGGGCACTGATCTCCCTCGAGCTCCCAGAATGCTGCTTCTCCCTGGAAACCCATATTATGTTAATACCTTGTGATGAAATATTCCAGCAGGGAGTTCTGGGACTCACTTGCCTTTTCTGTATAGTAAAATTTTCATTTATGGTTTATGCTGTTAAATGTTCCTTTACTGGAATGCAAGGTGGTGGGACCCAAGAGAACTGTAGCAGCTAAATTCTAGCCCTTTTTAACAAAGTTCATCTGCTGTCTTAGCTTGGTCGGCATTTGCGTGGAATTTAACACTTCTAAAGCTGCCAAGCAATGGAAACATAACTCTTTTTTTTTTTTTAATCTGAGAGATAGGACTGTGTCGTAAAATTAATGAAGACAGAATATGTAGACAAAGCTTCTTGAGATGCTGTTACGTAGTTACTGGACCATTTATTGTTGGTTTTTCCCCCCCAGCTCTGTTTGCTGCCTACCTAAGTGCTGCTCTGGCCAACATGCTGTCTGTGGTGAGTCAACATGGGGTACGCATGTGTTCACAAGCCCCCTCTTGGCTTCCCAAACCCTACTCAAATGCCTCCTCCTGGAACCCTTCCCAGTTCATGCCCCTTGTTGCAAATCACACTGTGCACCTCGGCACTGCTGGCCAGAAGGAGCTCAGGCTCCAAAGTTTAAATGGCATCTGGGGGTCAGTCAGATCCCACTGTCAATGGCCAATGGACTCTTCCCAGAAGGACAGTTTGAAGAGTGCTACCTTGTAAATGCAACTCTTTCTATTACATCATTCTCTAGGTCTATGTTTAAGTCTTTATTACCTAACTTTTGTGTGTCTGTAGATAATCTGCCCACCTAGTTTGTGGGTCAGTGTACAGCTTTGTTCCATAGCAATTTCATGGAGCAAGGGGACACTAGAAAGACTTCAAGGAACAGGGGCCATCGAGCCCTAGCCAGCCGGAGAGAAGCCCAACCCAATGGTTTGTGGCAATCATAGCAGTCCCAGAACTCCTTCTTTTCTGGGCTCCAGTATAGGACAGAGTATAGGAGGAGCTGTCTGGTCAGCCCCAGGCCCAGCACAGGGTACTCAGGGCCCAGCTTGCAACTGATGCCTCCTCAAGCCTTACATGAACAACTAGAGAAAGTCCTATTGATCCTGAGCATAGGGCTGTGTTGTTGTCCCTGGTTTGTTACTAAGAAAATAGATCTCCAAAAGTGTAAGTGATTCTTATAAGGTGCTCAGTGCTGAGATTTGAACATACATCTATAGAACTCCCATATCTCCACTGTGGGACTTTAAGGAATGCTTCCTGAAACACTTTGTGCAGTCTTAGAAGATTCATTGAGTGGATCTCATCATTCATGCGACTCTTTACAGTACTGTCCTTGGTCTTCCCTCAAGTGTCATCCAGGAGAACCACCTCTGGCCATTCACATGACCAGCATCACTACCCATGGCTCCACCTAAGGTTTTACACCTTATAGTAAAATAATGTCTTAGGATGAGGGGCCATTTGATCTGCCTCATAGTTGAATCATGGGCTCTTTTGAGTGCAAGCCATCCATAAAAGCTCTCTCAAATGAACAAGGGGTATATTAAAATGTCCCAGGGCATCTCAAGGATTAAAAAACAAGTCAACATCATAAGAAAGAGATGTGAGGCTAGGAGAGCCCTTGAGAAGAGACGCAGCTATTCTTCACTTGCAGCTCCCTGGGACAAAGATGCCACTCCTCTGCCTCTCTTCACATATCCTCTCTGTTCCCTCTCTATAAAGTGTTTCTCTACGACACACAGCTTCATGACCACTCTCACTGGTTCTTCAGACCTCACAGTTCAAGAGCTCTATGAACAGATTCTTTGTACCTTTAGTTTGAATTCTCAGAAGAGGAGTTGCATTGGCCCAAGTCACCTGCCTATGGGAAGCTGTGTTTGAGTCAGATGCCTATCTCTAGTCCAATGAACTGTGAGCAATGAAAAAGTCCTGATCTATAAAGTGGCTTCCAAAAACATTCCTTCAGTGGGAGCTTGGGAAAGGACATGGGATGGCCACAGCTCTGGAGTTGGAAGTATGGGCAGCCCAAATTCCCCATGACATACATGAAAGCTTATCAACCGCTACTAGCTCTCCAATGGCTGCATTCTGAACAGTATGGGCTCACCTGTTATAGTACAGACTAATCACACTGGCATAATTTTATGTGATTTCAATTAAGTATTATCTGTAACAGTGCCTATAGAGTATGACTTTAGATGACTGATAAGGGCTAATTAAACCAGCAGGAGCATCTGATGTAATTGATGCTTCATTTATGTCCCCCTCTCCCTCCAGTTTGGATTACCACCCTGCACCTGGCCCTTCTGCCTCTCAGGGCTCACCTTCCTGCTCCTGACAACCAACAACCCAGCCATCTATAAGCTCCCGCTTAGCAAGGTCACCTACCCGGAGGCCAATCGCATCTACTACCTGACCCAGGAGAGAAACAGAAGGGCATCAACCATCACAAAGTACCAGGCTTATGACGTCTCCTAAGCTGTCTTTTCCAAAACATGTCACTGTAAGTGCGCCCTCCCACAGGCTGTCTGGGTCCCCAGGCTAAAGGCCACCTAACCTCCCCTTCTGTCTGTTTTGTGATCCCGCCTCTAAGCACAGGAAATGTGTGTGTGGTCACCTTTGCAGAAGCTCCCTAAGATCATTTAACCTAGGTTTGACTCCAATAGCTGTCTCCATGAAAGCCCCCCCACCCTTAATAAGAACTTTTCCCATTCTGTAAGGAAATATCACCAAGGAGGGGACAGAAATGGATGACATTTCTGCCAGCTCAGTTTTTTCATACAGGAAAGCACAGTGCTGGGAAATGTTCACCAGCCTGGAGGGCGAGAGGCCTGGTCCCACCCTCCTCTAACACTAATGGGCCTCGACACCCCCTCTCCATCCTTCCCTAGCTTGGCTTTGACTTCTTAGTGGCAGGAATTTCTTTATGACAGGGAGGGACTCTAAGATCCCTCCTACCTTATTATAAGAGTTGCTTCTTCTCTGTCTCCTGTAACCTGATCAGATCAGCATGATCAGAAAGTAATTATCTGGAGCTGAGCACCAGCAGG
Source organism: Fukomys damarensis (assembly GCF_012274545.1). Lineage (NCBI taxonomy): Eukaryota > Metazoa > Chordata > Mammalia > Rodentia > Bathyergidae > Fukomys > Fukomys damarensis. The sequence continues at coordinate 38,722,022 of NW_022900942.1, read as the reverse complement.
AAGTGCTACCTACAGAAAGTGTAGGAAGAGTTGATGCCCTGTGGAGGTCTATTTTGGGGTCATGAGAGACGGTCTCCAAAATGGACTTAGGAACTGAAATCTACCGAGAATGCCAATGTGCCTTCCTCTACAGAACTGATATATTTCCAGAAACGTCACCAGGGGAACACTTATCTCTTTCAGCATTATAATCATATTTTAAACAAATGTCTTTCCCGTTTTAGCGGTCATAATTATACTCTCATTAAACTGTTTAAATTTACAAGTTGGTATCAGGGTTTTCATAACATGGTTCCCACCGACATACTCATACGTTGCGCACTTGAGGGGTTTCCCACAGGCCAGCATGGGTCTGGAAAGAAACTAGAGTGGGTTAAAAATTATGGGAGGGGGTAGGCAGGCATGACAGCACACTTATAATCTCAGCACTCTGGCAGGCTGAGGCAGGAGGACCACACATTCAAGCCCAGCCTGAGCAATTTATCAACTTAACATGACCTTGTCTCAAAACAGAAAATACAAAGCACTAAGGACATAGCTCAGGGTGAAGGCCCTGAATTCAGTACCCAGTACTGAAAAAAGAAATCCTCTGAGTTACATATCAGAGGAGGATTTGATTTGCTCACAAAAGGAATTATACAGAAATTGCTATCGATGTTGCTTTCTCCTGTTAACAATTCATGTCACTTTCTAGTGACATGGAAAAGCTAAAGGCCACCTAACCTCACCTTGTACACCAACGTTACAAATCCAGTCCCTCTTCCCTGGACAATAACTCTTGTTCCTTGGTGGCTCTGGGAATAGCTCCTCTTAAACTCCTAAACCACCACACTCCTTTGTAGGAGGCCAAGTGGCCCAGCTTTCCACCCCCTCCCTGAGGAGGCTAAAACTCTTTCGCGCACAGTGAGACCCTCCCCGAGTCCCCATTTCCGGCTTAGTATAAATGGGTGATGACAGAAGCAGGAAGTGGGAGGAGGAAGGAAGGAGTGGGCCAGACCCTCAGTGAGCACAGCTTTAAGGAAAGCCATACAATCTGACCAAAGTCCGTTCTTTGCAAAACCTAGTTTCTATATTCACTTTTTTGCTTCTGTGCCCTGAGGTCTTAGCCATCTTTTCCCAGCTCTGGAGTCTGGGGCTGTAAACTCATCTTCCAGATCCTGTCCAGCTCATTATGATTCCTCCAGGACAATGGGGCACATCCCCTGCAAAGGAATCCTCCATGTAGAAAAGATCTACCTCTCGGTTTGCGATCACACCTTGAGGCCAAGAAGGTCCCAGGCTGTATTTTAATGGGTATAGAGTGATGGCTCTCTGAGGACCAAGCATCCAGGAATTGCACCATGCACTGTTTATGCTCATAGCACACTCGGCTGCCCCAGTCTCCGAGTGATGCTATGGAACTATTAAAGCACAGGTTCGTGTGCATTTTCCACCTAAGTCCTATAATCTGGTTTTATTAAGAGCAGGAAACCCTCCACATGCATGCCATTCTGATTATTGACCACTAGTAAAACCCTTCAGCTGTTCTAAGTGTTTCAACCTCCTCACTTACAAAACAAGCTGAGTTGGCCCAGGATTCCAAGTAAGGCAGAGATAGATGGGGTAAGAGAATTCAACTTACGAAAGCATATGCTGTCTATGGGATGTCAAGTAGCCACTCTAGTACAGCATCCACAGGGAAGGGCTGGAGGGGAGCCAGGGTGCAAGTGCGCACATTCCTCCCAGCCCCTCAGCAACATCAAACTGACCGCTTGAGATCAGCCACAGTGGGGGTATTTATACCCCAGAAATCGGCAAGCTCTACAAATCTGGGCATGCCCACAAACAACACACATTTTACAAACATGCATACAAAACAAAACAAAAAATACATTGGAATGTGGAAAGAAAAACAGTGAGGTATAAAAATAAAAGAACATGCATAAATTCATAAATTCAATAGAGAGGCCTTGCATGGACCAATGAAGATAATACACCAAAGACTAAGGCTCATGATGAACTCAAATCTGTGTCACAAAAAAGTTTTAAATGGGTAGACAGACACACAGTTCTTTCTGTTGTCTTTTTCCTTCATAGAACTGGCCCATTGGTGGCACATAGTGACTCTGAGAGGTAGTTGTTGGAGTAATTAGCTGAAACACACTCTCATCCCCACTTTCTCACCCTCTACAGAGCCCATTCACTCATCCTAGTTGGAATTCGAAGTCTGTTTCCCACACACATACTTATAAGAGACACGAGAATCTCAGGCAGGCCAGCCGACTGAGTCTCCCCCGGAACTGACTGCTGATAGCCTTCTCTCACACACACGGTAGTGTTCAAAGACAGAATGCTTCAGAATGGCCCACACTGCCAGCTCTAAACTTTTCACCATGTCAGGGGCAATAATTTTGGGCCCCCTTACACAGCTCTTTCCAACCACTCTTCCTTGCAGAATGCGCTAGCTAATTTTCCATCACTAAAACAAAACACCTGAGAGAAAATCAACTTAAGGGAGAAAAGACTTATTTTGGCTCAAAGTTTCAGAGACTTCTATCCTTGGTCACATGGCACCCTTGGTCACAGGTCTATGGTGAAATAGAACATCACTCAGCAGAGGAGAGAGAACAGCATACCTTCAGGGATCTACTTCTTCCAACGAGGCCCCACCTCCTCAATTTTCTGCTGTCCTCCAGCCTTAATAGGATTCATCATTAAGCTCTGAATTCATCAGTGGATTAACCCATTGCAAGATCAGAGCCCTCATGACCCAAACAGCTCCCAAAGGTCCCCACCTGTGGAACAACCCTGCATTGAGAAACCAAGCATGAATTTTAGGAGATACATAAGACTCAAATCATAATTAGGGCCTCTGCAGTTTGGATTCCCCAAGCCATGTAATGGTCTCCATAAGGCAAGAAGATGGTATACCAGTGATTCTCAAACTCCAGCAGTATTGGAATCATCTTAAGATCTAAACACAGAAGACCAGGCCACACTCCCAGAGTTTGCCACAGTCGATCTTGCTTAAGTCCGGAGCATTTACATTTTCAAAACATTCTCTGGAGATGCTGGTGCCGTGGGGTTGGGGCCACACTTTAAGAACCACTATGTAGACTTAGAAACAAGCCACTGCCTCCAGTCACCCTTTCCCCCTTCCACGCACATTGTAACACACAGGTTGCAAATTCATGTGCACAGAGTAAACACCAGGTCTTATTAAAATACAGATCCCTGGGGCCAGGGATTTAGCTCAGTGGTTCTGGCACCTGTATCGCAAGTGCAAGGGCTGGAATTTGATTTTCGGTTAAAAAAAAAAAAACACAGATCCCTAGGCCTCTGCCTCAAAGATGTAGATTCAGTAGATTTAGGTGGAGCCAAAACTCTGAGCCTCCCAAAAACTCTTAGATTACACCAAGGGCCAGACTTTGGGATCACTGCATAGGCTCTTAGTCCCAGGCAGAACAGAATCACCTGATTCTGACACCCAGGCCCTCCTGTAGACAAACTTAGTCAGCAGTGGGCCTGGGTGCAGGTATATTTTTAAAGCTCCTGGATGGGTTCTGATGTGCAGCCAGGGTTGAAAACTCTGATGATGTTGTCTATTTCCTGTGCCCCAAGCTGTCTCCAATCAGAGTCACTTGGAGACTGTCAAGCTCTCTGTCTCCAACCTCAGGTTGTAAGAGGGTTTTGCATAAGGGGAAGAGGACCCAACAGGGAACTAGCGAGGCCTGTGGTCACCTGGAGGCAGGAGGAGCATGCACAGCACAGAAAATTGATAACACTGAAGTCTCTCCCTTCCTCAGAACTGAGGATGGCGGCGGGGGTGGGGGTGGGGCAGCCCTGCACACCAGAAGAGACTAAACACAGAAAACTGAAACCACTAACCAGAAACATCCTGCTCAGTAAGCCAAGGAGACAAACAGAGGTTTACCTTGGCGCCAGAAGCCTCCTGATTGAGCACTTGGGCCCTAGTAAGGAAATGTGAAGCCGTAATGTGGTCAGCAGGCCTCCACCCTGCTCAGCTGGACAGTGCAGGTCTGGTGCAGAAGTGGGTGCAGGGGAGATAAAACGGGTCTGCTGTGTGAGCAGATACAGGATGTCCCAGGGGCCCAAGAGTGAGGGTTGGGGAGGTGGTGACAGCAGCAGCTGCTGCAAGGAGACAGGCAGGTGGCAGGTGGTACAAATAGAAAAGGAACCCCATGGAGACCTGTGCACAGGAAGCCCTGAGCATGGAGGTGAAGGTGGTAGAGAAAAGCAGAATACAGAGACATGTTGGGCCGGGTGGCCCTAGAACAGGAAGAAATTTAAAATACAAAAATGAGACAGGTTTTGGTAGAGAAACAAACACTCTGGAAACTGCTTAATGAAGCCTGAGACACAGACAGGGAGGGGGTGTTCTTGCTCCTTCCCTTCGCACCTGCTTCTTGGGGGGTCAGTCTGGGTCACAAGGGAGACTGCCACATCCAGCATGGCCTGAGCTGGCAAGGAGCACCCCAGGGTGGGGAGGAGGAAACTCACAGCAGAGCATCCTGTGTCCAGGCCACAGCCTGGCCCCATCATTGTCTCTGGGGGAGCTCAGCAATTAGTGGTTTTAAAGCTCCGGGGTGTGCCAATGTGCACCCCAGCTTGCCGGCACCTCCACAGACAGTGGAAAGAGTGTTCCATCCAATTAGCACCGGGCTGCAGGGAGAAGATTCCTAGAGAGGTCTCAGGTGAGAGGGACCCCAGGTAGCATGATTTTGTTGAGTGAATGTGGCCCCTATTCTGAGGTGACCTGTTACCTTGCAATTTTTAAGCTCTGGTTCTGGAAATTTATGTCGTGATCTTGGCCCCTCTAAATTGCTGTGGAATCTTATTCGGCTCATCCACAGGTCGCTTCTGTTCGTAAACTCTCTGAGAGACATTAGTGCTCAACTAATTTCTAGCAACTCTGAGGTACAGAAAGACAGCTCCAGACACAAGACCAAGGGGCTGCGCTGCAGGGTAAGCAGGGGCCCTGGGCTGGGCTGACACACCCACCACCCTCAGTACTTGACAGGAACGGACTCTGAGTGCAGGGATGGGATTTTCTTAAGTCCCCAAGCCCCACGCTCCCCTTAGTTGCAGTGAGAGGGTGACATCTCCAGGAGCACCCTTCCAAAGAGCTCAAGTTTTGAATTCACTCTTTCATGAGATGTGCTCATTCACTTCACTGCTATTGGAATGTTTTAACTTGATCCTTGAGAACTGGGCCAACAGGCCAACTAGGCTTTGAGTGTTTTGTAGAGTTGCATCTTTAATCTTTAACCAGGTCAGAGCAGATATGAGACAGCAACTGGTGAAGTCTTCTGGGCCCCTTTAAGCAACTGGATATGGGAGCCATATTTTTATTTTTCTGCTAAAGTATCAATTTTTTAAAAAGAAACGCTAAATATTAAACATTGTGTTGCATTGTGTTGTATTGGTCTTTTTGGAAGTGTCATGTAAGAACCACTTTAAAAAATTTTTTAATTAAAAATTTTAAAAGAACCACTTGAATCAGAATCAAACAGGTGTGGTTAACAACGAAAATCCACAGAGCACCCTTAGACCAAATACTCAGAAATTCTGGGGCTGAGGCCCAGACACTGCACTCTGATGCTTCCTGGTGATCCCTACGAACATTCAAATTTCATCCCTCCATTAAGATGAGACCCAGGTATCCTTAGAGAGATGCGGACAGAAGCTGACATGTACCTAGGGCCAAGAAGGCTCTTCCTGTACCTTTCCCCACTTCCCATCTGCAATGACCACCTCTGTGACCTTTTGCTTTTTCACAGGCTCCCCTTATGAGTATTGCAGAGCGCGCCTTGGCTTGTGGAACCTTCAGGTGGTCGCCAGAGGGCGCTAGAGCATCTCTAAAAGTATGTGAGGATTCCCCTTCCTGCTCTTCTTACTGCAGACTTTACTCTAGGCATCTAAATGTCCCGGTCTGTCTCCACTTCACTGATTCTGCAGAGGACCTCGAGGTTCATTAGTGTACGATGCTAAGAAAAGCACTGATTAATTGAAAGGCCTAAAGAGTTTATCTGATGCTTCGAAGTTCAAATTCTCATCCTAACCAAGAGTCAATACAGATTTGTTATTGTAGTTCAAATCTCTGGGCTATTCCTCTGCCACAAGGCAGTGATTTGCATTGCTAGCAATCCAAAAACCTTGAATTGCAAAAATATTATTTTAACGTTATTAACAAATGATTGACAATTCTAAGATTAGTCATTGGCTGCCTTTCATCCATATAAACTCAGAAAATTTCCTAGCTCTCGGATTTTTGGTCTCGGCCTTGTAATTTTGCCTGCACCACAGTTCATGACACTAATGGTGAGCAGAACACATGTTAGAAGAGAAGAGGCTCCCCGCAATGGGTCAGCCGAGTCGCCGTGCCACACATTCAGCCCACTCTGCTTGCTTTCCTCAAACCCTGTTCCCTGCTCGCTGTAAGCATTACAACAATGCATCCAGTGAAAACAATGGCAGAGGTTGGTGCCCTCGGAGTTGTTGATGATGGGTCTTGGCGATGACATTGGTGGGGGTGCAGTCGGCGATGGCTTTGGTGGTGAGAAGGCAATGGTGGCACTCGTGGGGGTGAAGCTGATGATGACTTTGGTCGTGGTGAAGTTGGTGACAGTAAAGCTTCCTGTGAGCACTGGTGACACTGCCATCAACAGAAGCGGGGTTTGAAATATGGAGGTGGTAGGAGACGCTCCCACTTGGCACCCTCAGAAGTTCTACCTGCTTGAAGAATAAAATCCAAACTCCTGAGCTTAACAGGTAAGCGGGTTGCTTCTCACCAGCCACGTACATGCGTGCACACACACACACACACACACACACACACACTCAGGCTCAGTGTGCCCTAATTTATTGTCTTTGTTCCTGCTATTCTTTCCATCCCTTTCTTCTACTGTCCACTGGATAGTTCTATTCATCTTCAAAACCCTATCCAACATCACTAGTGTCTTTTCTAAGGACTTTCTGGCCCTCAAAGCAAAATTAAGTGTCCTTCCCCAACATTCCATGGTATTTGTTTGCCTCTCGTTTCTCTGACCAGGCCTGTAAGAAGCTGGAGAATCTTTCTGCCCACCAGAGGTGACCTTTACATTGGCCCATCCCAGGGCCCCTTTACACTGACCGACAACCCTGGCTGATGGCCTCAGCTTAGCCCATGGTCACACACCACTGTGGTGCATTCCTGCTCTGGAGTCAAGTGGCAAAGCAGGATGTGCCATGGGCAGAGACAGCCTGGAACAAGGTTGTTTGGTTTTGCTTTGCTTTGTTTTCATCTTACTAAAGTATGATATCTGTCCAGAAAAGTGAACCGAGCGTAAGTGTATCACCCAGGCCAAGAAACAATATTACTAACATCCAAAAGCCCCTCAACAATTGTGTTTAAAATGCATTTTATAATGCATCATTTGAACTTGTGATGTCAAAAAATGAGCCACCGCATTTCAAATGCATGAGCAATTAGCAGCTGTTCGAAGATATTTTAGAAGTTCCAGAGGTCAAAATGTCAAAAAGTCACTCCAAAATAACATAAGACTGATAGGAATTCATGAAAAAACAGGAGAAAACACAAATGATATAAAAAAGCTCTTCACAGAATTAATGACAGAAAACTTCCCAAACAGAAGGGAAGAATTAGACATACAGATAAGTGAGGCATATAGAACCCCAACCAGCCACGATCAAAAAAAAATCTACACCTAGACATATAATAATCAAG
>NW_022900942.1:38702418-38709928 GCF_012274545.1 Fukomys damarensis | reverse complement strand
AACTGTACTGTATCCCTAAATGTACCAATAAACTCAATAAAAAAAAAAAAAAAGTCACTCCAGACATCTGAGGGCACCACATTCCTTTCCCACGCAACAGCAAACCCTCTGGGCCCCAGCTGTGAGCGCTCCTGAGACTTGCAGCTGAGCCAGGTTCCCAGGGGAGGGCGCCAGGTACACTATCCAAGCCCATCTCACCAGTGACCAAAGCACATCCCGGGCAGGAGCGAGGGCAAGTGACACAGAGAACTGGAGAACTGTTACGAATGGTTGCCTGCCAAGACTTGCTGGTGATTCCGCTTGGGAGTTCACACATAGCATCTTCTTGACACCAGGGACAGGGTCATCCCAATTATAATCGGAGGACAAATAACAGGACTTGTCCCAAATAACATACTGTGATGCTCAGGTGTCCCAAAACCAGTCTCAGTATTTGATCTCTCCCTCTCTGTCTCTCCACCCTCCCTTTCTCTCTCTCCCTCCCTCCCTCTCTCTCTCTCTCTCTCTCTCTCTCTCTCTCTCTCTCTCATATCATGTGCATGTCTCAAAATGCCTTCATGCTTGGTGTGGGCATATTTGATAGTCCACCTGCCCTGGCATTTTCCATTACAGGAAATGTACTGAGTGGCTCTATTATTGACACGCCACCTTGCCCCCAGCATCACACAGGTGTTTGGGATGGCACCCCTGACCTCCTGACCTGGCACATTTACAGGGAAAGCTTAAGGCCTGCAGGTCACGTGAGTCTACCTCGCTGCTCTATAGATGCCGCAGACCCAAGCTATTCCCCCTTTTCCTCAAGGAGCCCCTGCACTCCGGGAAGGCTGGAGAGCAGGTTGCCCACCAGTGTCAGGCTGGGTTCCAGGGCCCACCCATGGGGTTAGCCAAGCTACCCTAGAACCACACTGCCCTCTGAAATTAGCAGCCGCTAATTAGCAAGTACCTCTCTGCACCCCTCACCAGCCCCGGAGAGATCACCTCGCCAACCCCCTGCCTCCTCAGCTTTTAAAAGGAAAAGGATACCTCTTGAAGCAGTGAAGGAACATCCACTCCATGCCATCAAAATATAAGATCCGAAACACAAATCATGGCCGGCAAAGCCAGGTGGACAGACCGGGTGCTAGCGGACCGAGTGAGCCGCTGGTGGACGCCCCACTAACTCCTCATCCTCCTGCTGACTCCTGACAGTTCCCTCCTGTCAGGAAGACACCACCTGCACTCATCTTCCCAGTTGCCTCGTGTAAATGACCCCCAAGTTCAATATCTCTAGCCCTGGACTCTCACCCAGACTAGAGTCCAGCGTCTCCAAACATCTCCTGGACATTGCCATCTGTCTGTTCAGACATCTCAAACTCGGCATCACAATACAGACTCCCCGTTGTCTTTGCTGTACTTCATATTATCATTTAAATTTTTTATGAAAGTAAAATAGATTTAAAAATGCAAGTGTTACAAGTATATAGCTTGATGACTATTCACAGAGTGACAGCCTCAGGGATCCAGCACCCAGCTGGGAAAGCCAACACCCCAGAAGTCCCCCTGTGCCCCCTTCCAGTGAGGACTGAGGTCCTGCTTCTAGTGAGTTTGGCTAGTTTAGCTACCTTTGCTGGGTATAAATGGAATCATAGGGTCTGTACTCTTTCTCTCATTCAACATCATGCGACTCATTCACACAACTGTGTGGAGTAGCAGACCACCCGTGGGTGTACAGGGAGATCATTAGTTATCTACCCCACTGCTGGTGGGCAACTGGGTCACTTTCCTTTGGAGCTGCTGCACATCGTGCTGCGCTGAACACTGTTTCACGTGTCTTGGGACTCTACGCACACATTTTGCTGTGTGTAGCCTAAGAAGGAACTGCTGGTCCACCGGGTTTGCATGAGGCTTCCTCTCTAGAGGACATGGCCAGCAGTCAGGTTACATTTCTACTACTATGGTAAGTTCTGGTTTGATGCCATTCGTTATTCACCCTTCCTTCACCCCATGTCTATGCATCGTGACTCTTTCTCCTCAGCAGTCATCTCACGTAGCAGCCCTTTCCCCTTGGTGCTGCCTGCCCTGCGGCCTGTGCACTCACTGCAAGCCTCCCTGGTTTCAGCATTCAGGCCACCCTACAGCCCACTGCCGGATAATCACCCAAAATGCTGCATTCAGCACTACGCTCTTCTGTCCCAGGAGCCGCAGTCACTCCTATTCTCCTATGACATTAGAGTTGTGCCTGGTTTTTTTGTTGTTTGGTTGTTTGGTTTTGGTTTTGGTTTTTGGTACCAGGGATCAAACTCAGGACCTTGCGCTTGCAAGGCAGGCGGCAGAACCACTGAGCTAAGTCCTCGGCCCTGAGTTGCGCCTGTTTTTGATGCTCTCTGTGAACCTAATCAGTGATCAAGCAGACCCTCTCTTTCTTTTGGGATTTAGTGCTGCCTTCATATTCACCTCTGTCATTTCTCACTGCCTTAATCCTCTCCTGGTAAGCATCGTACACCAGCCAGCTCGGCAAGTCTTCTTGGCAGTTCTGTAAGAAGTGCCCCCGAGCCCTGTGGCCTCTGGCAAGGGTCAGTGGCAGCAGAGCCTCAGAGAGCTTGTCACAACACCCTTATGTTCAGAGAGGCCCAGAGTTTCAAATAACTTTTTTTTAATCTACTGACTTGGCAGATGTGTTTGTGCCTTTTTAAAGTAACAACTACCACCTTTTTCTTATCTTCTCTTAACCTATGTTTGATGTGAAGGCAGGCAGAACATTGAATATTAACTAGATGGGTAAAGAGTCAGTAACAAAGAAAAATTTCAAGCCTCTGCTTTCCAACTACTTCTCCATGAAAGAAATCTCATCAGCTATAGTTACAAAGCATCTGTCACATTTGCAGAGACTTCTGACCCACAGAGTTTTTTAAGATGCCCATTGTTGTACAGAATCACAGAAATGGATGGAAAATAGACAGCAGCCAAATGTCGCTCTTTTCCCTCAACTGTTAAAGGAGGCAAATCAAACTGTTCTGCGTTCGTTGCTGGATGATGGTTTATTACAGTCATTACTCGAATGAAACGCTACACATTTCACATTCATATTGCCCACATTTTGGAACTGAGAGCATCAGTTTGCTGTTTTAAATGTTTGTTGAAGCTTATAATTTTAATTTTTTATAACATAGTGCTTTTCTTATATACACTTCATCAGATGCTGGATTCCTTGGTAGGGTGGCAAGGGCTCGGGTTATTGTGTTGTAACAATCACCTGAAGAAGCGAGTGGCAGAATGCACCTGCAGATGTCAGAGGCGTCACTGTCCTCATGGATACAAGCAGGCTTCACCAGCCATGAGCACAGCACACACCTGACAGTGTGATCAAAGGCTGTCCGTGGCCCCGGAACTGATGCTTCTCTTGGCCTACACTCAGGTCTCTGCCTGGAAAGCCATCCCTCTTACCCAGCTTCTCTCAATGCCACATAAATATGAAAGGCTCTTTTCAGGACTAAGTCTCCAGTAAATCATCTTCCTCCTACTGTAGACATTATTGATACTACCCAGACCCTTTAATCCCAAATTATGGTTGCCTGCCACTTAGTGTTAAATTGCGAGTGATGTGGTATTATTTAGGAAAGGCTTGAAATCCAGAAGCTTAATTAAGCATGATAGGCACCCTGACCTCCCCCCCGCAGAAGACTGTGTGTCAGTCTTCCTGTTAGACAGATAATGTTAGAAACCTTTCCTGTGCTAAGAAGCACTATTCTGCCTACAGTGCCACCAATGATCATATACAGCCTATGCTTTGATACTGATGTTCCCTGTGACTTGCTGCTGCACCCAGACTTGGGAACTACCTTACCCCTCATACCATCATACAAGCGTCCTGGAGGCTGACCTAGATGCCCGGTAGGATGGGAAACTGGGGATGAACAGATATGGAAGGGGCCCCCCAGAGCATGGCCTATAGCTAAGAGAAGACACTGAATACCTACAGTAGGAAAAAGGGACTGGCTAAGGCACCCTGAGTTCCCAGCCAGTCACCAGCTGTACAGGGTATATGTAGAGTGCCTTAGCACTCTATTCCACCAAGGAAGCCCTGGAGAGACAGGCTTTCTGCTTAGACCCTCGGAATGACCCAGGTGTCTCCAGAACTGGCAGATCTACACACTCGCAGCTGGGGGTTTGGCCCTCCCATCTTGCATGCAGTGAGTCCTAGAAAAAGCCAAAGCCCTGCTCGTGGAGGGGACCTGCCAGGCTGGGATGCTGGCTGTTTGGTGCCTAAGGATGGCTGGCCTGAGGCAGGAGCTGGTGGACCAGGGCTGTCTGCATTTGTCCCAGATGGCAAAGGTATTGCTTCCTGGACCACATGGAGCCCTGTGCTGAGGGCTCTGTTTGAGGGAAATCTATGCCCACCCTCCTACTACCCCAAAGACACACACACCCTATGTCAGTACCATCTTGGCCCTTTAAGTCCCCAGCATCACCAAATAATTTACTCATGTACAGTATCTGTCTGCAGACTCAGAAAACTGCTGATGGGATCTCTGTGATCAGGCACTGAACCTGAAGCTGGGGCTAACCGGTGCACAAGAGCAGCCCTATCTCTGCCCTCAGGGAGCTTACAGGCTAGTGGGCAAGCTCAATAAAGCAAAGACTCACAAAATTACTTATTACAAATGACAATGAACGCTGTGAGAGAAAAGAGAAATACTCTGGGTGTCGCTGGCCAATGGCTACAGCTCCGGCCAGAAAATTTGCCCTCATTCACTCTGAGGGTCATAGTGGGAGACACGCTGCCCACTGCGCCTTGCGGCAGGAGGAGCACCAAATGGGAAGACAGGTGTCCTTTGGAAATGTCCCTTCAACATGTCTGTTGTTGTATTGCAGGCCATAGAAAATATAGAGCCCCACAGTCCCAGGGTAGGCAAGAGCCTAAAAGCCTGGGGCAGTGTGGTTTCCTGGGTTTAAATAGTCAAGGAATCCAAAATGCAGACCCAAGGGGTGGGGCCCCAAAGAAACTGCTTAGGGAAGGTCCCCAAGACCCTAGAGGGCTGTTCCTGCAGGGCAGGAGTGTCCTGCCACCGTATGCAAAAGCCCTGGCTGGACCATAGGAGAAACTGCCAGGCTCCCTGGAGCTGGAGGAAGTCCTGCCCCTGTGCGTGCAAGCAACAGCCTCCTGTGACCTGTGATAATTTTTCACGGTGACTGATGGCCTTGAGGCATCCACTAAACCTGTGTGAAAGAACCAGCACCAGGAGGAGGGAGGGGCCTGATGAACCAACGTGGTGGGACGGGTGATGATGGGCTTTGCCTAGAGCTCTGCCTTCCACAGGCGTGGCCCGGTAGGTGCCAGCAGCTCCTGCTGCCAGCTGGAACCCAACCGCCACTCACTTGGGCTCACCATGGCATCTCCAACCAAGAAGTTGCAATCCGCAAACTGTCAGCACTCTGGGGGCCTGAATTCATTTCTTTCTGCCATGTCTCAGGGATTGAGATGCCCTGGAGCAGTGCTTCCCAAAAGCAATGAGCACACAAAACCCCTGCAGATCTAGTTAAATGCAGGTTCTGATGCAGAAGGTCTCCGTGAGGCTGAGATTCTCATTTCTAACAAGTTCCAGGGGATGCAATGCTGACGGTCTGAGTACTGCATGCTGAGTGACAAGACTTGAGAATATTAACCAGAGTGGATGACATTAAACCTTCCCCTATGCCTCACAGGGAGGACAGTCAGACTCACCGTCTAGTCCTCACTCAGCAAGCATGTATTGAGTCTAAGAACTGCCACAGTGATGGCAAATTGGCAGAAATAAGGAAACCGGAGAACAAGAATCTTTTAGCGTTAATAACAACAACAACCACGATAGTAATTGCTTTTGCTTGAATTTTTATCACATGCTATGATCTTGTTAAACCTTTATATTTGGCAAGGTTCTGTATTATCTATCTCCATTGATTTTATAATAAAATTAAGATTCAGAAAGGTGGACTAATCTTCCTTGTGGTGTTATTTCTGGCTAGAATTTGAACCTGATCCATCAAACCTCAAAATCCATGCAACCCTACTGTGACACCCTTCCTTGCTGTGGAAAGTGAGTCATTAGTTTCGTGGATTCAACCCAGTGGTTCTCAATCTCCCCTGCACATTAAAATCACCAAGAAGATTTTAAAACCCCCACATCCTGAACCAATTACATTAGAATCTCTAGGAGAAGGACCTTCCATCAACATTTTGCAAGAAGCTCCCCGGGTAATTCCAATGTGCAGATAAACTTGAGTGTTCCTGCTCGGGCCTGACTCCTCTTCTAATAAGTGAGGCCATTGAGAAGAGGCTGGGAAAAGCGCCAATCTCATCAGAGTCTGAATTACTACCTCTCCATGCCTACCCGGGACCCTATCCAATGCATTAGCTAAACATAAAATGGTGTAGTTGAAGGCCAATGAGAAAGAAAGGAGGGCAGGACAGCTTGCCAAGGGAAAATAGAGACAGGGGAGCTGAGCGTCCAGGACAGCGCGTGAGGCAGCACACATTCATTGCTGGGGGGAGGATTCAACAGACAGAAAAGTTCCCCAAACCAAATCCTTAAAATTAAAAACATCTTCTTCATCTATGAATATTCCTACGCTTGGCATTAGACAGCGGATAGATGAGTGAATGAACAGAATAATAAAGATGGTGTGTTAGTCAGCTTTCTACCACTGGCACGAAATACTGGAGATAACTCAGAAGGAAGAGGTTTATTTTGGCTTAGGGCTTCAGAGATTTCAGCCCATAGTTGCTTGGCCCTTTTGCTTTTGGGCCTGTGGTAAAGTACTACACCACAGTGAAGAAAGCCGCTCGCCTCATGGTGGCCACAGAGCAGAGAGAGAAAGCAGAGGGGGCTGAGGCCCCACGCACCCTCAGGAGCACGCCCGCACCCCAGTCATACGGTGAGCTGGGGACCAAGCCTTCAACACATGAGCTTTTGGGAGACATTTAAGATCCAAACCATAACAGACAGTGTACATTCAATGGACATGAAAGTTTAGAAGCCCAGTCCAGGACAGAAGTGGGGAATCACGCTGGGGATGAGGAAAAGGATTGTGATAAAACAGACTTTACTTTCTATGAAGCTACTATAGCAGCACAAAAGCATTAGAAAATCAAGTTTGGGGATTTTATTTTTAGTATTGGACTATTTTTCAGTAATAAGATTGTAATGCACTAAGTAGAAAAAAATAAGTGGAACGATCTGTTTAAAGAAAAAAAAAAAGCCAAGGTTCTTCTAGGGACTTCAGCGGATGGTCTCGTACATAATCAAGCTGAAAGTCTGCAGCTGCCCTCTTCTCCTTCAATAAAAACCTCAGATTATAAACTAAGCAAAGCTCTGGGCATCCCATCTATCACCACAGCTTCCCATGGAGAACTTCTTTTCACCTTTCAAAGACTGTCATATACATTATTTTAAAGCTACTTTCTCGTGTTTAATGTTGGAGATAAAAAGCTATTTAAAATATTGCTTGTCAGACTTACACAGCAAATTTCTCTCCCCCCCTCCCCTCCCCTCCC
>NW_022900942.1:38635229-38702372 GCF_012274545.1 Fukomys damarensis | reverse complement strand
CAGAGTCAGGAGCCAAATTCCAAATCACATTGGATATTCAAGGTCCACACAGGGAGCTCGGGTCACAGGTGTACACGACATGTGTCACAAGGGATCTTTTTTGGACAATGGAAAAGTCCTAAAACTGAACTATGGCAATGGTTGCAAAACTGTAAATTTATTAAAATGTCATTGTATTATGCATTTTAACTTAGATTAAGTATATCTTATGGTCTATAAATCATACTTCAATAAAGCTGTTAAAAAACAATCTACCATTTGTTAAGATTTGGTGTAGTATCAAAGAATACTATCCACAAGTATCTGAAAGTTATCTTAAATTTTTTAAAAAAACACAAAGTCTACACGGGGATAATAGTTTTCCAAGACTACAACAAAATACCTAAAGCTGAATATTTGCTTCATGGTTTGGAAATTCTAAGATTGAGCAGTCTGTAGGTTCAGCACCCCAGAAGCTGAGGATGTAATGCGGTTGGTCCAGTTCTGCGTCGCTGATGAGACAGGTAGCAAAATCACTTGCCATGAAGGTCCTTTTGCAGCTGGCTCTGACCCCCGCCTTGACACATAACAGTGAAGGAAGGAAGAGGCAAGGGGAATGGAAATAGGGGGCTCTCCTGATAACCCCAAGGAGTCATCAGAGATTAAGCCCCAGTTGGGACAAAGTGAGGAGCCTGAGCCAGTGCCACCAGCCTAACTTCAGAGAGAAACCTCAGCCTCAGCCTCTCCATCCCAGTCAGGCCCTGGCTAGGTGGCCTGGACCCCAAGTCCTCAGGGATCCCCATTCCCAATGGTGGTGCCAGACCATCCAATCTTCTCTTTTCAGACCAAGTTCAAAACAAACCACAGCTGCCTAAGCTCAGAGCCAACCTCACCAGCTCCTCCACAGTGCAGTGAGTTGTGAGTCGCCCACAGGAGAGGGCCCAGGACATGCAGCCTTACCAGTCTCCTTCTCACTCCTCCAACACCATCCTCCCTTCCTCGATGAAGTCAAGTGAGATTGAAAGGCTTCACTTCCCACCACCCCTTTTCCCACTGTTTCAAATTGAGAACTTTTTTTTTTTTTAGTCCTCAAAAAAACGAAAGCCCAGCAGGACATTACTAGCCAATACAGCCCAGCACCCTTTCCCCAGCATATTTTGGTGCCATCTGCGGGAATCTTGGAATACATACATGACCGTGTCAGGTGTCAATGGTGCCTTTGGACCTGGTGCATTTGTACAATTACAACCTGCAGTACTTGGCCAAGGACACCAGAGACTTACTCTACGAACCTTCCACTGGGCTGGTTTAAATTTAAAAGCTAGAAAAACGATATGCATATGTGATGAAAGTTATAGATTAGGATAGAGACTACCCCCCTTGTGCTTTGCCCAGGAGGAATGACCTCTCTTTGGGTGCTCCAACCTACAGACTCCTTCTCGCTCCTTAAAAGAAGCTGAATAACTACAGGACTGTGTATTTAAAGGACTGTGCAAAACTGTAGGTACCTGAGGGACTCCTGCCATCAGCCATCCCCATGCTCCACTGGACAAGGTAGGCAGCAGAGGTCTGAGTGAGGCATTTGCACCTGCTTGCCCCTTGGCTCCACATGGAGCAAATGCCTGCTGCTAAGGGTACCCCCTAAGTGGCGCTCTGGGTCAGTGGGGGACTTGGCTCTCCTCCGGTGCCTCTTTGTCTGCCTGTTTACCAAGCCAAACATCCTTGGGCTCAGAACACATTGTGGAGGAACATTCTGTTCCCGATCTGGGCACTTTGCTTCTCTTTGTGGGGCACAGGGGGATAAAGAAGAATGAGAATGTTTTGTTCTCCAGCAGTCTCTCTGCCATTTAGGAAAGCCATGGTTGGGATGCAGAGGAGCCTTCTGGGCATTCTCTTGTAGAATTTCCGAGTATGGGCCCTGCCCAATTATGTACGGTAGAGGGGTAAATTATTTGTTAAGTTAAACTACCTATATTGAGTAGCAATAAAATGAAATCATATGGCAATAATTTCTGAGTCCAACACATATTTAGAGGGAGTGTGTGTGTGTGTGTGTGTGTGTGTCTCTGTGTGTGTTTCTGTGTGTTTCTCTGTGTGAACTGAGAATTGAATCCAGGAAGTGCTGAGCTACATCCCCCCTGCCGTGTGTGTGTGTGTGTGTGTGTGTGTGTGTGTGTGTGTGTGTGTATTACTAGGGATTGAACCAAAGGCCTTCACACTAGGCTACACACACTCCCGGCCCTTTTTTGTTTTGTTTTGTATTTTGAGGCAGTTGACAGTTTACAATCTTCCTGCCTCTGCTTCCCAAGTAGGTAGGATTACAGGCAATGCCACCACTCCCACTTTGAGCCAAATACATATTAGAAATACTTACAAATGCAAAATATCATAGAAAAATATTAAAACTGTATCATTATCCACAGCTTTGTTATCCTTCTTCATTTCTCATCTAGTCCTTATCTCCTCTCACATATATTTAATAAACCACTCAAAATCCTTCTGGAAAGGAAGAGTTCTATCATGAATAAAGAGAACCATTGGATCCTGACTTTATCGTTCTTACCTTCCAACCCAGGTAGGACAGCGCAATATAAAATATGTTTTTGCTTTTTGGTACCAGGGACTGAACTTGGGACCTTGTGCTTGTGTGGCCAGAGGTTGAACCACTAAGCTAAATCCCCAGCCCTTAAAATGTGTTTTTAAAAGTAAAAGAAAACACCAAAACTGTTGCAGGGCTTGGGGGTGTGCTTACACGTCCAGTGAGAATACAGACAAAAGTTGCTCTAAGTTCCCAGGAGCCTCTTGGAAATCCAAATAAATACAGACAGAGAGAGCTTAGCAAAAGAGCTTTCTAGGGGTAGAAAATCCATGAAGAAGGAAGCAGAGGAGAGAAGCTCTCCATCCATTCATCGGTGACTGCAGCCAGGTGGAGAGATGGAAGGTGAGTTTGCTGAGAAGAGGAACAGAGAGAAACCAGCGGGTGCAGGAAAGACACAGGACAGGCATAGCAGAGAGCAACGTCAGGGCATAAGCACCCAGCAAAGGATACTCTGTAGAGGACACTGGGACACACTGGAGGACGAACCGAGAAAAGAGCCTTGAACTGTGTGGTCAGTGCCATTTAAAACCACCCAGAACACCTGTGTGCTCTGGTTGTCTCCATGTGCACATCTTTACCCCTTCTGAGATCAAGATCAGGAAGAACTTTTCCCCAGGTTCAAGCTGAGAAAAGAGAACCATTCAGGAGCCTTCAAGGGCGATGCCGTGCTGATTGAAAGGGGCAAACACAGAATCGTGGCACTCCACGCCTCAGGCATAGTGCTTTATATGCATCATCTCTCCCCACAACCTCATAAAAGAAGCAAAAAAAGAAGCACCCACTTTATGGTGATGAATCTAGAGTTCAGACAGGGTGAGTAAAGTACCTAAGGTCACACAGTTGGTAAGGAGCAAAGTCAGTATTCAAGCTAGGGTTTACCGGACTTAGTAACCCCTGTGTTTTGTATTACCTTATATGTACCAGATGACAAAGCAGTTTTGGTGACCTGCATTTAAGGTGTAGCTTTACAGAGCCCCGGGTGGAGGACAGGAAGAGAGGGAAAGTACAGAGGAGGTGGTGCTGTCCGGAAAACCTGAGAGTAGCTACACACCCTCAACCCAGCCAGGCCCAGAGGCAGAAGGCTGTGTGGGTACCATGTGGAAGTCCATAAATGTCCTGAAGATTGAGTTGATTGAGTTAATGGATGAATGAAGCAAACATAGGCAGAAGTTTGGAACACTGGACTGGCCCTAGAGTGATTAATGTTATAAAGTGTGAAGTCAAGCTTTGGACAAACTCTCCAAGCCTCAGTTTCTTTATCTGACAAACAGAAATAATGGCTCTCACCTCCTGGGATCTGTGTGATGGTTAAATGACTAATGTAAAGTGCTCAGCAGCCGGATAACTGCTCGACCATCTGTGATAATTCTTATCGTTTATTTATTATAATCCTTATCATTATAGTTCTTATTATAATTCTTATCATTACTATCACTACCATTATCACTGTTATTACTGAGGGGCTGGGTTGATTTGCATAACGAGCTCTGGGAAACTTGGGATTCCTTTCATTCCCAGAAGACCAGCACACTGGCCTCTGGTCACTCATTTTTTTCTCCTTCAGGGTAACTCTTAAGTTTATTTTCTCATTTTATCAGGGGAAAAAATGTTGAAGGGAGATTTGCTTGAACCTCAAGACTATCATCCCAAACCTGATCCATAGAATCCCCCTCGGGGCCCAGACACAGGGCACCTGCAGGGAGGAAATCCCAAGAGGACCAGAAGCCCTGTGTTCTGGCCAGTGTCCAGGGGGTGGAGCCCGCGAGCGCGCGGCCTCGCTGAGGACCGATAAGGACAGTATCTCCACCTGCAGAAGGCGGCAGGCCGGCCACATCTGCACAGCTCTCTTGAGGATTATCTTAAAATTCTGTGCTCACGGCACTGCACCTGAGTATGTTAGGTCTCTACCATAATAGGGGGGAAAAAAACAAACGAAGAACTGAAAGTTAAAAAGAATGGGAAAGAAAGGAACTTCTAAATTTAATTTCCATCTCCCTGTTACGGAATTCTTGCCTCCTAACTTCTAACAAGCAGCAGAGTTCATCTAGGGTTCTCACCTGGAAAAAGGAATATTCCAGGGGAACATTTGCCTTTTGGTTTTCTCCAGGCTAATAAAAGACCATTGGGTTTGCAGCAAACAATCTGCACACCCCTCCTCCTCCCACCTCCTAGCGCGCCCCTCCAAGCCTTGCTGTCCCCACACCTGTGCAGAAATTGGGTCACATTCAAGAGCAGCCACCTCATAACTGAGCCCACTCTCGGCAACCTGTCCTGTGGAGTTTAGTTTAAGCGACGCTATGTAGGTCCTTTCTGTTATAAATCTTTCCAAAAATATTTCAGGGTGGGGCTTAGGGGCGAGAAGAAACGGTAGGAAGGAGGAAAAAAAATGAATTTGGGTAGAACTGCCTCTGGGAAGAAAAAAAAAAACTCAGAAAGCCAGGGGAAATGATGGCAAAGTTGTTGGCACCAAATCAAGAAAAAGAAAGAAACATCAGGTCCCAAGCCAAGGACCAGTTCCCCAGCATTGCTTTGGCCCAGGAGGCTGAAGTGGGAGGAGAAAGCCAGCACACAGATACGCAGAGTGAGGCTCCAATATAAAAGGGATAGGTGCCTCCCTCGGGCACCATCTCTGCAGCACTCTCCCTTTCAACAGAGCCGGGCAGGTCGTTATCACCAGCGCCTTCTGCCACCCGGAAGCCACAGGAGGGTAAGTATCCTCCTCCTTTCCGTACATTTCCAACTGTTCGTTGTTGAAGTGTGTCTTCTTAGTCCTCTCTAGTTTTTGCTCTTTGTGCCCCCTTTTCTTCACTTAATGGAGAAACGTGACTCCGGTTGTAGGAACTGAGTAGAAGCAGCGAAGTTGGAGTTCTGAAAGACTAAAAAGTGATTCACTGGAAGCTTCTTCTTGGAAGCCTAAAAGTAATGATTTTATTGGTGATGTCTGAGCAGGTGGCATGGAAGAGGGCCCACCATAAGGTTTTCATTCTGAGTGCTAAATGCCTCTGACTTCATTAACACTAGTGGAACTTTCAGGGTGTGCTCATGAAACAATTAAGTTGCAGACAAGCATTTATGTGACCCAAAGGAAAGAAGTGGGGTATTGGGAATAGCCCTTTCCACTGATGAGTTTATGGGCTCTTCTGCCTGTGTTGCTGCTGCACTAAAGGGAATGAGTTTGTGTGCACATAGGGAGAACCATTCAGTCACAATTAAAGCAGTGAATTCTGAAGCTTCCTGCTGTGGCATTTTCTAGCAAGTAAAACTTAAGGCTTCGAGGAGGGGTGTCTTCTGGGATGGCAAATGTTTTCATCCGAGACAGGGATACCTGACAGCTTCTCCTTCGTTTCTGATTACAGCTGTAACGAGAACAGAGGCCTTCCTGCCAGTTACAATCAGAAACTACCTAAAATAAAAATTATAGTAAGTACCAAATAAATGTCAATACTGAAAGTCTTATAATTATGATGGAGCATGAATGTTTAAATGTTTTCCTCTATATCCAGAACTAAAACTGTATTATTTTTGAAGTGATACTTGAGGCATGAAAAATTTAAAGACTCTTGGGTCTCTCCAATTGTACAAATTTCTAATATATGCTGATAATAGAATGAGCTTCATTTCATGTAATAAAATAGGAATATCAGCTGAATTGGAATCTTACTATTGCCTCGCTCCGTTAGTAGTCTGGGCTGTGAGAAGCTCTTTCGAGCTCCTGCAGGAAAGCCTATCAGGTGCAGCTTCCAGAATTCTTAGGTTGTTAACCTCAGCACAAGCGAGCTTTGTTGTAGCCATGTGGGCAGTGCGAGGGGTGAGATTTTCATTGAGGTACAGGTGATGTTTGCCTATGAGAGAACAACTACTTCCTGCCAGGGTCTACGGTGACATCAGGGCTGGCAGAGCCCTTTCTTTGTTGTTGTTCAGCCCCATGGTTATTTCAAGGTGACCATAAATATAAGCTGCTGGGTCTGTTACATTTCTAGGCGCTGCTCCTTCAGCTTGTGACTGATTAGAGTCCTGGGTAGCATTAACGTACCAGGCCCCAACCCAGAAGACCATGAGCCAGCCAGGTTTGCCCATACCACGAGGCTCAATCCGCCTGCCACTCACTGAGCAGCCCCCACTCTGAACCTCAGTTTTCTAGGAAATGAAAGCTTGGATGGTGAGTTCTCTAAAAAAAAATCCCTCCTCGCTCTCAAATCATTTCTGATTCTTAGATCTAAGAAAGTACTGATGTTGAGCTCAAGGATGTGGTTCTCGGAGTGGCATGGGATTTTGGTGGTAGGAGAAGGTACTTGCTGCTGAGTGAGGGTGGCAGGAACAGGAATCCACACTGAGAGAATGTGACAGTCCCTGCTGATCCTTTCCTTTCTATTTTCTTTCATTCATCATTCTTTCTTTTTCTTTCTTAACCTAGTATAAGATGAGAGTCTGACCTTGGTTTTCTTAATATTCTTAAATATTCATTATGCAGCTCTCAAACACATTGGTTTGGTACAAAACTAGCCAGATAGTTTGCCATGGACACACACACACACACACACTTTTTTTCCCAGAACACAACATAAATATTTCTCACAATCATGGATTTTTTTTTTTTTTTGGTACCAGGAATTGAACTCAGGTCCTTGCGCTTGCAAGGCAGGCCACTGAACCACTGAGCTAAATCCCCGGCCCATAATCATGGATTTTTTTGAGTTACTAGAAAAGTTTTCAAGTTTCAAATCAACCCAATAGAGGAAAATAAAAAGAAAATAAGTAAAAGGGGGAGAAATAAAGAAATGTCACACATAGAATTTTTCTGGAACCTCTGGAACCTATCCTTGGATGCAATTTTAAAAGACAGAAATTATTTCAACCTGTCACACTTGTCAACTAAGAGTTGTTTGTTATTAACAAAGTAATATTCAATATTTTAAAATTATTATTCCAGCACAAGAAAAGCTACTATTGACCAGCCTTTTAGAATGGGCTTTTGCTGGGCATAAAAAGTGCAGCTAGTATCTTATTACAGAAATAGAACCCACACTGCACCTTCATTTTCTCACATTTGATAAAGAACAAGACAGAGCAAGGCTGTTCCACTTGCTGCCTCAGTGCAGGTGCCCAGTACGGAGCCTTAACAACTTGCAGGGTGCATTTCAGAGCCTGAAGCCCACCCTGTTGCCCTGGTACAGGTTTCAGAAGGGCCAACCTCCGGCAGTGAGAAACAGAAGCAGCAGAACCAAGCCTGCACCTTGAGTTCTGTGCAACAGAGTTTTCTACTTATTTTTTCTTTAAAAGCAAAATAAAATGAACTTTCCACTCCTGCAGCCAGCCCGTTGTCTCTCCTCTCCCACTGCAAGCCATCCACCTTGTATGTGAGAAGGCTCATGCCAGGCAGTCTTCCCTCACAGGAACCCCCGGGCATGGCCTCTCCCCATCTGGGCTTTCCCACGCTCACCAGAGTCAGGACTCCTCCTGCTGATTCACATATTTTTGCCCTTTGTCATGTATGGAGAAAAAAGAAGGATGAATGGACGGTCTTTGGTTGGTGGCGCTGGTTACACCCATCATGGTCCTCTTTGGACAGATCCTTTTGGAAATAATGCTGGTGAAGCAGAGCATGAAGGCTTCGTCCAGCTAAGCTTGGCCCTGATCGATGGGCAGCAAGAACAGGTATGCTTGCTTCCTGCAGCTTCTGTCTCGGGGAACCTGGGAACCTGCCCCAGGTGTAGTGTGTCTTTTCTGAGCAGACCAGGGAGTGGGGAATCAGCAGGCTGTGCTGAGCATGGGGCCGTGGCTAAGCCAAAGGCACAGGGAGTCTCAGGCCTAAAAGTCACAGGACAATCCCCCTAGTTTAGCCCTGGACCACTGAGCCAGTGAGTTTTGAAAGCTTTAGAAACACCAGGAAAACATAGGCTAGGATTTTGTTTGTCCTCTTTCTTTTAAATTCCTTTTACTTTACTCTTCTCTCCTCTCCATTGAATTGCTTTTTTGGTAAGGATTTAGCATTAATTAGAAAGTCTATCTCCAGAGCCCTGAATTGCCTTCCCACATAGGATGTATAGATTCTTGGTTTCCTAAAGAAACGTATGTATTCTAGCTTGATATAATTCTAGAGTGAACTATTGGTTTCTCCTAGCCAGTTCTCAAGCCTGAAACAGGTAAGTATCAGGGGTCCCAGGGACTCAAGAAGGATTCATAGTTCAGAATAAATTAATAAATGATTCTTAAGGCCTCTGGAATGCCTGATCAAGTCAGGAGAAGCCCCCTCTTTCTATGATATCATAGCCTTGTAGTGTATCTAACATGCAGGTACTGGAGACACAAATCTCAATAAGCCTTTTCTAGTGTGGGCTGGGGATTTGGACAAAGAAGTTAGTCTTCCCTTAACTTTGAGTGGTTCATCAGGGCACTCAGGCCATTCAGGTTCTCAATCGTGCCTGGCCAGTTATATTATCAGGTTTGAAATCTCTATCTCCAAAATCTCTAAAGAGATAAGATATTTAAAACTTTCTAAAATAAATATATACTGGATATTTTGAGAACATGAGTTTGTTTACTCTGGAATTTGCTTCCCCAGCAGACGGAAAATGCCACTTTGGTGTTCTCCTTTATAACTGCCACTTTTTGAACTTGATATATTTAGTTCTAAAAACTCAAGGCAATTGTAATTTGGAGCTTCTTGTCATTGCCTGGGTTGAAGCCCAGTGCCTCTCATACCTGTGGCTTTGAAAATGATCACTGTATCTGAGAGAGGGGTTTACTAGGCACAATTTTGAGTTATAGGATTTAAAGAGGGAGATATCTGAAAAGAAGGAAAGATATCACTTAGCTTATGAAATAAAAGGCAATTTTTCATAAACACTTAATTACTCAGTTTTACATCTTTAACTGTGGAGTCTCCTCAATTCTGCTGAGAGTTTAGATTCCTGGCCTTCCTCAGTTTTCAATATAAGGAATTCTTAGATTCATTAGAACTCTGACAGATTGTTTTGCCAAGAATGACTTAATCTGGAATGTATTGTATAAAGGGCTCTCACTTTGTGCAATGATTAATGGTTTACCATTGTTTAAAAGCAAGATGGTTAACTGGACAGTGAATAACACAATTGAAGTATAATTGTTACTCACTAATAAATCAGTACAGTTTATTTCTGTGCTGGAATTAATAGAAACCTAACCTAGACTCAGGATGTGAAAAAAAGAAAAGAAAAAAGAAAAAGACGTGACTTCATTATCTGTTAATAGCTATTTGTTGGATTTGGTAAATGGAATGGGAGGGCCAAAAATAACCAGGGGGTGATTTTTTGTTCAAAGCCTTGCCATGGGGGGAAATCAAGCTGGTTTATCTGCATGGACTTTGCACATCTCTTTGGTCATATCTGATGTAGCTGTGGCTTCACCATTCCATATTTATACCTTCTAGAGGCTGATGGTTTTTGAGGTTTCTCTGTTTCCCATTGATCTGGCTGTGTTCTGGGCTTTTCTCACACACTCAGGGTGGTAGGTATGACCATTGTCTTTGTCCCACTGCCTACCTCTGGGATTCTGTCATTGGTGTTCTTTTTTATCCATCAGCACCATGAAAACTTCATTTTTTTAATAGGGGACCACATTCTCATGATGTTGGTGTACTTGTAAGAAATATAGCCCCCTACTGAGCACTGATTATACCACTCTTATTTTCCTGAGGTATGCTGCTATAATTATGCCCTGCACATTTTTATATCATAAAATCTTTAGATTACAAATCCTTGGGTTTTGGAAGTATTGTCCATTTTAACCTTTCTCAATTTTAACACCTTTGTGAATAATCATTCTTGCCTATTTTTACACATTTAAATAATAGATTCCAAAAGTAAAAAGTCACTTGCATGAATTAAGGACAAAACCAAGCAAGTTTGGACTTGAATAGCAGGGGTGAGGGGTTTTTGGACCATTAACACACACAAACTATTTTAAAACATTTTTCCTTTTCAAAGTCTTAAATAAAACTCATCTTTTGAAAAATAAGGCTTTAATTTAAAACAGCTACTTGTCTTAGAAAGTAATGGACCAGTCTGTACTAGGGAATGGCCACATTATAATCTGATTTTTTTGCCCCTTTAGTTGATAGCATGAAGCACAATGACTTGATTTTAGCCCTTTCTATACTATTATTTGACTTGTTATATTGATGTTAGCTGTTTTTCTTTTTTCTTAACTACATTGAGCTCCTTAAGTACAGAAAGTAGAGATTCAATAAAAGGTATGTTGAACTAGAAGCTGAACCTTACAATATTACAGCCAGAGTCTTCTCATCATATAGCCTTGAAGACGCTGGTGACAAAAGTAGCATGGGATTTGGGTTTGGACAATAATCTCCATTGTGATATTTTATGGGGGGAATGGTGCTTTCTTAGAGATAGCATGGTCCGGATGAATGCCTTTAGTCATTTTTTGTGGGTACTGTGACCAAGTCCTAAGCTGGCCAAACTGGAGTGTTCTGCATTAAGGTATTTATGAGCGCTATCCTTCACTCAAGGAGCCAGAGGAAGAAGAAGTCATGGAGGATATCCCTACAATGATTAAACTAGACCACGATGAAAGCCCGACTTCATCACATCAAGAGAGAAGGTGTATCCCCAAGGCAATCGGCTATGTTACTGGTGATATGAGAGAATTTGCCAAATGGCTTAAAGGTATTTATGCATCCATCATTTAGGGAGGGGGAGAAGTAGCTGTGGAGAAAATGGTTAGCCAGTATTTCCACTTTACATATACTGCCAATATATTACCCTCCTTTTTTCTACTTTTTAATCTTCTAACTTGGAAACTCCTCCACTTTTCTTCATGGGAACAACAGTAAGGGACAGGGTTCTACTCCTATTCAAGGAAAGTAGCTGGCTCCATCTTGTAATTTCAGTATTAAATTTTATTATTAGTAATTCATGACTTTGGTTTAACAGTGTAAGCATGGTTAATGCATTAGATGCTTTCTGAAGAATAGATTCTAGTAGGGGAAGCGTCGCTTGAGCATAAAGAAATCAAGTGATTTCAGGAATCTCTATGTCATGAAAGGGGCAAAGGGTTCAGAGGAAAGAAGCTTCCAAGAGGGTAAAAAATGATTCACCTCCAGGAGATTGAGATGATTTTGCTCAAGGTGGGCGTGGAGACGGGGCAGGAGATTCAGTTGTCCTGCTGCCTTCTCATCTGTGTTCATTTCGTCTCTTGCAGACAAACCTGTGACACTCCAGTTCGTTGACTGGGTTCTTCGGGGTATATCCCAAGTGGTATTCATCAGCAACCCCATCAGTGGGATCCTGATTGTGATAGGACTGCTGATCCAGAACCCGTGGTGGGCTCTCAATGGCTGTGTGGGAACAGTGGTCTCCACTATGACAGCCCTCTTGCTGGGCCAGGACAGGTGGGCATGTCCCTCAGCCCCATTTCTGAGACACTAGCCAACCAGCCACTGCAGCCAGTGGTGGCAGAGCCACACCCTGCCCAGCAGAAACAACCTTTATTCCACAGAGCTCTTCCTATTTGCCTTGAGTCAGAGGCCAGGGAGTCATTTGTAGTCTCTTATTCTTGTTATCTGAATAAATGGCCTGGCTAAATGATGCCAGGTTCTCATGGCAGTGAGAACCAGAACTAAAGCTACAAGTAATCACCGAGAGATTCTAAAGAGATCTTCCCTAATGACTGTGAAAATTACTTTTCATTAGCATTTGGTTTGTTTGGGCAAAAATGCATATGAATTCTTGAGAAGTCTTATTGGCTTAATAGCCTGCTTCACATCTTATTTCCATCATTAGTTTATCAAAGTCATTCTTCAGAGAACACCAAAGGTCAGCTCAGCTCCTAAAGAAAAGAATAACCACAAATTCTAGGATTGTCCTAGGATTGTGCCATACTTAATACTCCATTGTTTCGTTCCAGTGAAACACGCCAACCCCATTTCGCTGGCAGATATTCAGAAGACAAGTCGAATTTATACATATTTGCTTTCAAATCTCTTTCACTTTCCTTGGTCCTCAAAGACTACATTAAAATGACAAACCAAAGTACAAATAATTTAAAGGGCAAAATGAAAGAAAGAAAACAGGGAAATAGATTTTGTAGAGATGGGAAAGGGATCTAGGGATGGGAGAGATGAGAGGAAGGAGAGGAGAAGGGAAAGTAAAAATAGTCAGCATGCAATAACACCCCACCATAAATATATTCATCATGTGTTACAGACATAGACTTATTTAAAAACTCTTTTGGATGGCAATTCTCACTGGGTGTGGTGGCACACCTCTATAATCCCAGTATTCTGAGATGTTGAGGCGGGAGGATCACAAGTTCAGACCTAACCTGAGCAACTTTGCACCTTAACAAGACCCTGTTTCAAAACCAGAAATATATGAAAGGGATGGAGATGTAGCTCAGTGCAAAGCCTCTAGGTTCAATCCCCAGTACTGTTAAACAGAATTATCTTTTGTCTTTTTTTTTTTTAAGTGACTACATGTCTTCCTATCGCTTTGCTTTAACTGTGGCATTCCACAATTTGTAGATGTCGCCATCCAGTTTCACGTAGCCAAGGGCAAGTATTAAAGCTCCAACCCAGTTGTTTGGGGTGACAAGTCCTTGCAGAGCTCTTCTCTGTCATCAGGTGTAGTTCCGGTTTCTGGATTATACCAACACAAATTGCACCACCTCCTGCATTTCCCGGAGGATAATTTAAGGGAGACAAAGGACTTTTGAACAATGAGTCCCACCTCTAATGTTCTCAGTCCTACGAATGGACCTGACATCAACTTGTCTGCTGCACTGGTGCCTCCCGGCCCAGTAAGAAACAAGCCAAGAAGTTCCTTTGCCACCCCCTGGCAGCCCCTGCCCTCCGGTTTTGCACTCAGCCTCACCCACTCATTCATTATCTTTACTCTCCACAACTCCTGCAAACACTGCCTCTGAGTTCAGGACTTCAGGGAAACAGAACCTGTGGTGCTAGACAGTGCCAACTTGCGGTGCGGGGGGTTGATCAGCCATTGGACTTATTCTACAGAAATATTTCCATTTTTCGGGGTATTTAATTCTCATTATGAAATGAGGACCATTATGGCCCAAGAGTGAGAGTGAGGTATCCACAGGACAATCTTTAGAAGTGGGGTCAAATTCCAGGCAGAAAGTGGTTTCAAAAGCGTCAGGAACTAACCATGCAAAGGTTTATGTGAGAAGTGAAGAAAAATAATTACTATATTTTTGGCAATGACTTGGAGATGTGGCTTTAGACACAAAAACATGGAAGCACAGGAACATAAAATATATGTTAAGCTGGAAGATTAACGTTTACAAAGACACTAAGCAAGGGAGGCTACATTTCATTTCAGGAATTGTCTGCCTCTCACCGAGGAATCAGACTTAGGAAATAGTTTCACGTGCAAAAAGCTCTGTTCATCTCAAAGCCTCTTAATGACTCAAATAAGAGTTCTTAAATGAGAACTTTCCAAATGAAAGACGGAAAGCAGGTGCTGGAGACATGTCCTTTGCTGCAACACCTTGGAGGAGGTTATTCTGTGTGCCCTTTAATAGTTTTAACTACATATATTTTATTTCTTATTTTTATTAGCATTTGCCTGGTGCTTAGCAGGCTCTGAAACACAGCCCCAACTATCATTTTGTTTCAAATGCAAATGTGATCTAGAAGTTACCAGCATTATTAATGTGCAAGTCTAACCCAAGTCTCCCCCACCCCCGCCATGTCTCTTGCCCACAGGTCAGCCATAGCCGCAGGGCTCCATGGCTACAACGCCACACTGGTGGGGATTCTCATCGCTGTCTTTTCAGACAGGGGAAACTATTTCTGGTGGCTGTTACTGCCAGTATCTGTTATGTCCATGACTTGGTAAGTTGCACCAGTTTTCAAAATGTCTTTTAAAAAATTATGGAGGGAGGAGGGAATGGGAAGTTGGTGTTGAATGAGTTCAAGTTTCAGTTTTGTAAAATAGAAACTATTCTGTGAATGGATGGCCATGATGAGTGTACTTAATATTGTCAAACTGCACACTTCAAAATAGCTATATTATAAATGAATAATTTTTAAAAATTATATTCACAGCCAGGCATGGTGGCACACACCTCTAGGCCCAAACTATGGGAGGATGAGGAAGGAGAACTGCAATGTTGAACCCAGCCTGGGCAACTTTGTGATTTAACAAGATGCAATCTCAAAATAAAAAATAAAAAAGACTGAGGAGTAGCTCCATGTGAAGGCCCTGCGTTCAGTCCCTCACACCACACACACAAAAGTGTGTATCTTTCCAGTCTGTTATCTTGGCCTTTTATCCAATTCTGTTACATGTCCACAACACCTTCCCCTCATGCAGAGGTTCTGAGCCTCCACTGCACACTGAGCTCTCCAATTCGTGTGACCCACGAGTCACACACTCTCACACCCAGCAAGATTCTGATGGAATTGGTCTGGGCTGTTGCCTGCACAATGAAGTTCTAAAATTTCTTCAGGGGCTGTTAAAGTACAGCCAAGTTATCATCCTTTCCCTACATCAATGGTCCTCAAATTTATTAACATCTTATTAAACACAGATGGGTGCTGCTCTTCCCAAAATATCTACTTCATTCAGAGTGGGGCCTGAGAATTTGAATTTCTATTAAGTCTTCAGGTCACGCTGATGTGGCTGATCCAGGAACTCCACTTTGAGAACCACTGCCCCTACATGAATTCCCCTAACTACCTGCCTGGAACCCCATCAGTTTTATTCCCTTATACTGGACATTGAGCCTGAAGCTCTTTTATTTGTTTGTTTGTTTGTTTGTTTGTTTTAAGTAAACCAAATTACTAAGTTGCTCAGGCTGGGCTTCAACTTGCAATCCTGCCTCAGCCTCCCAGATTGCTCAGACATCATTTTAAGTCCTTTTTTCAGAAACAAACATTTTCATTTTCTATGTTGTATTTAGAATATTAATACGTACGCAAGTGGAAAGCACAGGACTTGACAGTGTCTGCTAAAGGGCACTCACCCTAGTTGCACCTACATGTTGGGGGTGGGGGGCTGCCAGCAGAACCTAGTTTCCCAGGAGGCAGCTTGGGAGCTTCTCTAAAGAACAGGCTTGAGGGCAGGAGCAGGAAATCTGGTGTTCTAGTCTTAGAATGGTGGCTTCTTGTTTGGGTGGGGAAGCAAGAGAAAGGTGGCGCCTGGGGACGATTTAACCAATCCTAAGTCGATAGACCAGGAAACTAAAGCCCAGTGCTTTCCCTAAAGTTTTGAAGTTTATCAGTTGTTCAAAGGCATATAGACTGCCCCCCCTGGCTGTAACTTCTTTTTCCTTCAATCCACAACACCTGAATCCTTCCTTGAACAATGGTTTCTTTTCCAAAAATAGAGAAACTCAAGACATGTGACATACTATGCGCCAAATTCCAGATCACAGTCACTGCTAGTGGGGAGGAAGAGGGCCTATGATCAAGTTGCGTTCCCGAGGCACCTTGACTATGTAGGTCCTGTTTTAAGTACATCAAAAATATTTTTTAAACCTTGATACACAGTGCAGTCTAAGAAACTTCAGAGTACAATTTTCAAAGAGCCAAATAAGCCAAGAGTAGGTTTTCTTTCAGTGGAAAGCTTGCAGACACAACACTTGAGGGGCACACTGGCGGGTGAAGCTAAGCTCTCCCTGGGGTAGAGACTCAGTCAACCTGGTTCACAAGCAGATTCTCGTCTTCTGTTCCATTTCAGCCCCATTTTCTCAAGCGCCCTGAGCTCAGTGTTCAGCAAGTGGGATCTCCCTGTCTTCACGCTCCCCTTCAACATGGCACTGTCAATGTACCTTTCGGCCACAGGACACCACAACCTGTTCTTTCCAAGTCAACTGATCACACCTGTAAGCGAGGTTCCCAACATCACCTGGTCTGACCTCAGTGCCCTGGAGGTAAGATACATCACCTTCTCACATTCCCCCTGCCTCTGGAATGCATCCACGTCCTCCTGGTTAATTGCCTATGACTCTCAGAGTTTTCTAGATACTCATTTCTTCAATGCCTTTCTGCCTTCATCTTGCTATCTAGAACATTTGTTCTGCTCTAGGGCTTTGGGGGGGTCTAAGGGGCTTTTTGTTTGTTTGTTTGCTTGTTTGTTGGGGGGGTAGACAAGAGTCTCACAGGCTGGCCTTAAACTCACTGTGTAGTCCAGGCTGGCCTCAGGCTCTCAGGTGATCCTTTTGCTTTAGCAGTGCTGGGATTAAAGGTGTGCACCACCATGCCAGCCCTAAGGGATTTTCCTACATAATTATTTGACCAAAGATAATTTGCCCCCTCTCTTTCTAAAACCTTCTATATCAACTCCAGAGTGTAGCCCCATGGAAGTCAGACGCTGTTGCAAGATTGGCCTTGTGCGGGTGGTGTAACAGGCGTCTTTCCCAGGGTTGAATTGTTTGTTCACAACTGCTTCCCTGGCCCAAGGATCTGGATGCTTACTCCTAGAACACACGGCAGAATCTCAGTCCTGCCTTCTTTAAGGTGTATATCATAGAGTAAGAACAATAACTCAGGCTTCACAGCTTTGGTAGTGTCAGAATCACCTGGGGAGTTGTTTAAACACCAAAACAGGCTCCATCTCAGACCCCTAAATCATAATCTCTGGAGATAGAGCCTGGGAACTTGTATTAACAAACTCCCCAAACTGTGATATGGAACAGAATTTGAGAACCATTGTATCACAGGGTACTTACTAAGCACGTCTTTTCAGTTGGCATGGAGAGAGCACACACTTTTAAAAACACAATTAAACCATATCAAATTCTAGCTCTTCCTGCTGGTATTTGTGTAGTAAATATGCTTAGGTTTTCTTGATCCTTGAGAACAAGAGAATGTTTGAAATCAGAAGCAAATAAAAGCTTTACCTTTTTTAATGTGCAAAGGACTAATTCCTCCACTATCAGGTAAAAAAACACCCTTTACTGCCCTCTTTGCCAAGTGATCAAAACAAAGGACAAGCTCACTTAGCCTTTGCTTTAGGGTGTTGTTGTTGTTGTTCAGTACCAGTGATTGAATTTAGGGCCTTGTGCTTGCAAGGCAGGTGCAGTGCCACTGAGCAACATTCCCATCCTGCTTTAGGATGTTTGCCTAGAAAATGAATTGGAAATAGTTCAGGGGGGAAATCAAAGATTTATTAAAACTACTCATGAAAGATTATGAGACAGGATTAACCTACCTAGGACTATGCTCTCATATAGTAGCCATTAGCCCCGTGTAGTTATTTAGACGCAAAGCAATTACAAACTCAGTTCCTCAGCTTCTCTAGTCACATAGTGCAAGTTCAGTACCTGCCGCAGCTAGTACTGACTGCCCTGGACACCGGGATATCCACTCTGCTGCCGTCATGGAAGATACTGTTGTGCTGTGCTGACCTGGGGCAGGGGGAGATCAGCCTGGCAGAAAGTCACCCTTTCCTCATTATGAACCCATCATTAACACACTTTTTTTGCCATAGCATCCACCTTTCCCACCCCTAGGCCTCCTGAGGGATCAGTTATGCTGTCAAATTCAGAGCTAAAACCCTGTTCAGCCTTTGCCTGTGTGAATTTGCCTACAGTTGCTTCTACGCTGTGTATAAGATAAAATGACTTCAGGTGTCTGGCCTTAGTGTGAACAGCCAAATCGCACAACAGTAACATTTCTACTGATCATATGGAGGCATTGCTTAGTTGCCCTTAGCACTGATGGACAGTTAGGAGCAAAAGAAGCATCAGCTGTGGTTTCTGCCATCCTCAGGGGACGGCTTGGCAGATCCTCAGAGCCAGAAGCACCGACATCACACTGGGAGCCCTGCAGTGACACAGGCCAAGAGTCAGGGAGAGTAGGAAAGCCAGTGAGTGCAGGTGTTGGGAGAAGCCATGCTCAGCTACGTGAGGAAGGGCTAGTGTATCTCTGGGAATAAAGCTGAAGAGTGACTGTCATTTTTTCTTCCTGTGATTACAAAGGATTTTAAGCATTAGTAATATTGATATTGAAAGATAAGGTATGCTAAATCTAATCTGAAATTGTGGGTATCCTGAAGGTTTCTGTTCAGTTGCTTTAGTGGCCTCGTTTTTGTACTTGCTTTTGCAGCTGCTGAAGTCCCTGCCAGTGGGGGTTGGTCAGATATATGGCTGTGATAACCCATGGACAGGGGGCATCTTCCTGGCCGCCATCTTCCTCTCCTCCCCACTCATGTGCCTGCATGCTGCAATTGGATCATTGCTGGGGGTAGTAGCAGGTAAGCACAAGACTGATCACCAAATACTGAATACCTTCCCTGCCCCATTCATGGTCTCAGGCATCTTCTGTATTCCAGACCTTCCCTGAAGTCCCTGCTTTATAGGAATCAATGAGAGTTCTCAGGATGATTCCCTGGACTCCACAACCTCACCCCAGACCCATTCCAGAGCATCCTGCCTTTTGTCCAAGGCTCTGACCACTCCTATTTCACCCAACAGGACTCAGTCTCGCAGCTCCTTTCAAGAACATCTACTCTGGACTTTGGGGGTTCAACAGTTCTCTGGCCTGCATCGCAGTTGGAGGAACGTTCATAGCACTCACCTGGCAGGCCCACCTCCTGGCTCTTGCCTGTGGTGAGTATCCCACACCCAGGGTGGGGAAGGTTGCTCAGGACTGTGGATAAAAGGCAATGACAAGCAATAAAAGAGGACTGCGTGAGAAATTAGAGCTATAATTCTAATTTGGGCCCACTTGCTATCTAACTATGTGAGCAAGACAAATGACATTCCCTCTGAGAATGCTAAAGTCACCTTTATCTACCCCACTCATTATTGTGAAGATGGGAACGCTCTGGGTCCTAACCATTCTATACTATGTATATTTTAGGAGACAGACACTTGACCTGACCTTCATTTTCATGTTTATTGTTTAACCCAAAAAAACCTAAAAGGAAATGAGCTAAATACAGAGCCATGTTTCTCGGTGAATCAGGTGAAATCACATATGGCTTTCTGAGAATTGCCCTAACCCAGCTGTTCTCGAACTTGAGGGTGCATCAGAAAATCACCTGGAATGCTTCTTAAAACAGACACTGCTGCATCTCTTGCTCCATCTCCCATTCAGGGTTGGGGGAACTGTGTTTGCAGCTTTAACAAGCTCCCAGAACTTTTGAGAAACTCCAGCTGATACACTGGCCTGGTATATTAATCAGAATTGTACCCAGACTCCACCTGTCAGAGCAGTAGACCTCCAGTCCATCCTTCTCACTTTACAGTTGGGGAACTGAGGCCAGAAAGGTTAAGGGTAATGCTGAAAGGCATCCCAGCTGGATTTATTTGGGGCAGATCCAAACCTAGAAGCCTCATTTACCAAGTTAATGCAGAGAAGTTATTCCCAGCCCCACTATCCCAGCCTGCTTCCGTGTTGCCATATTAAGGCCCTTATAGTGGCCCTTTGGGTTAAAACAGACCTCGAGAGATTGGGAGTGACAATGCCTGCCTCAAGGAATCATTGTAACAATGTGTGCATAAAGCATACCAATATAGTGTCTAATATTTTGTACTATTTAAGGATATGGAAAATTTTTTTCTGGTAGTTTTGCATAATTTACTAAGGATCAAACTTGTTTAGTATTCCCTCTCCATTTCTTAAGTTTATCAATACCTTTATCTTTCCCCAGAAATGACTATATCTGAGCCTGCTTTTACCTTTTCCTGGGAAGGCTTACCCACTAACAACTACTAAAATCATGCTGCTGTTGCATAGAATGTGCATTTTGGATTTGTTTGTGCAGTTTCTTCTCGTTGTTTTTTGTTTGGTTGGTTGGTCTTGGTCTGGTTTTGGTACTAGACATTGAACCCAGAACCTTTTTTACTGAGCTATATCCCTAGATATATCTTCTCCCTTTGAGACAAGGTCTCACTAAGACACTAAGTTGCCCATGCTGGGCTCAAACTTGGAATCCTCCTGCCTCAACCCCTCAGAGTACCGGGATTCTAGGTGTGTGCCACTGTACTTGACTAAGTTTTTTGATACTTATTTAGAAGGCTGTAAAGTTTACTGACTTGTGCATTCATCCTAATCCACCATAGTCTATACCAGATTTCTATATTTATGTATCTTCTTGCTGGATTACTTCTTCAGAGTGGGGGAAACTTCCAAAAACCCTGTGTGCCTGATTCACCCTCATTTAAATTTTAGTTTAACTGGCTGAAAACCCCTAGACTTAACTCTTTACCTCAATATTTTGAAAACTGTCTTCAAAGACTATTCCACTGTCTTTCTATATCCAATATTGCTATTGAGGTGTCTAAAAAGAATCTAATTCTAGTTAAAGATGAATTTCTTTTTGCTTTGGACACAGAATTTTCTCTTTGATAAAGAGGCATATATTTTTTTCCTATTGTCTGTCTAGATGAAGGTTTTGTTCCATTTCTATGCTACTAGATACTCAAGTCCTTTCAATGTGAGTCCTCATGCCTTCTTTTAATTCTGACATATTATTGGTTTTCAATTTTTCAATTCTTTTCTCTCCAATAATTTTTCTCTCTCCTTCTGGGATTTCTGTTATTGGAACACAATGCTTTATATTAATTTTTCATCATTTCTGACTTTTTCTTAATATTTCCCAGGTCCAGTTTAGTTAGTTAACCAGTTAGTTATTCTTTGGCTCTATATCCAGTATGTGTTTTCCTTTCATGGCATTCGCTTTCCCTGGGTGTCCGCTTTCCTTGCCCTGGGAACTTGCTCTCCTAGGGATACCAGATGTTTGAGTGATGAATCTATGAGTGGGTCACGGAAGCAAGGACTGAGCTGGCATCTCTCCAGAGATGTCTGAGCGATCGAGAAAGCAGGGCTCTACCTCGCAGGGTGCAGAGCCTCCACTGTTTGAGGCAGCAGAGACAGCTACCCTGCAGTGCCTTACACGGCGAGCCCCTGCTTACTGGAGGAAGTTTACACAGCTTCCAGTTTGGAACCGTTTGAAACACTGCCCCAGTGAATATTTTTGGTGCAAATATCCTTGTCTTTTTTGTACAAGTATTTAGACATACTTGTGATGGTTCAAAAAGAATGACGATTTCAGTTGCTGTGGGTGCCAGATTCATTCCCTAAAAGACCCATATCAGTTTTGACTGCTGCCACTGCCACTGCTGCTGCTGGCACAGTGTAAGATTCCTCACTGGGTCCTATCAGACTTTTGCACCCTGCATGTGAATTTTTGAGACAGACTCCTGTTCCTTCTGTAAAGCAAGTCTCACATGTAAAGTACCACAGCAATTTTCAGCTTGTCCACATCACCCTGACACTGCCAAACAAAAGGCCAATGTTGGGTGGCAAGGTGAATAAATAACAGACATCGATCACAGAGCTGTTCTTTCACATTTCTTTATCAGGAAAAAGGACTTAGGAAACTCTTACCACACCTGGCAAAGTAACCTTCCCTATCTCCAGATTGCATAGCCAAAGGATGTCCCATTTCATTATCCTAACTGTGTATGCTATAAGCACATTTTTGTCCCTTGTCAATGTCTAGGTTATTATAGTGGGACTCGCATATGATGGTCCATTGGAATAGACACTGTCACAAAAAGCTGAAATCCAGGGCCCTTTCTCTTCCTTGTCTACCAAAAATGCTGTCAGGAAATTACCTATAGACTGAGCATGGTGTGCCGAGATTCCCTGATGCCCTAAGGCTTTCCCAGCCCTGCTAGCAAGTCCTAAAAATGAACACCTACATTTCCTAGTTTTGCACTCTTGCTGTGGAGAAAGAAGCAGCTTAGATTGGAGATCACTCCAAAAGAGCCTAGCAGTATGAAACACAATTGCTGAAAGCATGCCCTCGAAGTCCAGTGGACATTAAAAGGAGAGAACTGGCAATTAGGTCTTGTGTGCTCAGGGGCAGAGTCGCAATGGAGCTGGGACTCACAGGAGTAGGGATAAAGTTCATCTGGTGCTTAGCAGAGGGCCAGTGAATAGCTGTTGAATGGATGAATTATGTCTTAAAAATAAATGAAACTGATGAAACCAAAGAGGAGGGAAACCTTTCAACCCACATCATGAGTACCCTGCTTTTCAGAGCAGCATTTCCATCTCAGGGGGTCACTGCTGTTGTCAGTGGAAATACATGCTTTCATTGGAGATTCATCACCTACCTGTAAAGCAGGTTTCTGAGTTGCCTTTTTCTGGGTGACAAAACAAGATTCTGAGAAATTCATTGATTTTTTTTTATATACAAGAAACACAATGGCAGATCTAAACCAGGACTGTTTCCAAAGATCAGCCTTTCACCCCAGAATGAAGCAACTCAGAAAAGAAATAATTCACTATGTTGAACTGTATGCTAACTTTAGGAAATTGTTATTGGGAAAATGGTACTGTGGGGTTAGGATCTTAAATTTTTGTTAGGTTTGTGCTATTTTCTGAGCTCTTGCTTTCTTATTTCTATATATTTCTATATAGTTTTCTGTAGCTATGAATTTTAACCATTAAAATGAGAGTCCTAGATGTAGTGAGGTCAAATAAAAATGAGGTTAACTGCAGAAACATTGGTTAGTTTCATTTAAATTTGGTCATGCTTGATAAAGCAATACAAGAATGTACTTGCTGTGAAAGGCCTTTCCCTTAAGTATAATATACAACAATATAGTGCCATAAAACTACTTATACTGAGTATTTATTGTATCTAAACATAAACATTATATTTATATAACCCAGAGAGAGATAATCCCTTACTTCCTTTGTATAGGTGAGGAAGTAGAGGTTTAGGACAGAGTTCAGTGAGCACCTAAGTGTTGGAGGCAGAATTTGAACTCAGAGCTACTGAATCTACGCTCATATTGTAATTAGGCTTGTGGATTAGGTGGCAGTGTGTGCAAGGATAGCTTCCGGGGGATTTGTATTTAAACAGTCTTTCTGGTGATTAAAAACACATTAACCAAACATTGCCCCCCCATTTTTTTGTAGCCCTGTTCACCGCTTATCTTGGAGGCACCTTGACAAACTTGATGGCTCATGTGAGTTTGCTTCAGTTTCATTTTATCATCATGTGATTGATCAGCTTTCAGTTGTATGGAAAACTCTCCTGATGTCCACTTGGGCAGCAGGCATTGAGCAAGAGGACCCATGACTATGATAATCACTAGTCTTCCTGCTACTAATGCTGCATGGAGAGCACAGGAGAGGGACCTAAAGCAAAATTAAGTGGAAGTCATGATCAGAAAAGTCACCATGGGCTGGACTAATCAGTGAGGGCCTTGTGGATGCAATGCATGGTCAGAAGAGTTTAGCATTTTGCTAAGTGTCATCTCCGTGTGCCAAGTGTTATTCTTGCACATCTGGTGTGGGAAGTCCAAATGTTTGAGAAGGAGGGAAAATATACATGATGGAGCTATAACTGGATGAAAACATTTCAAATGCTAAATATCCTGAGACCTTAAACTATTCTCCATGGGCATAAACAAAATTCAGAGCAATGCCCCACTGATTCTTCTCCTGGAGTGAAAGTTGAGAGTGATGCTGTGTGCAGATTCGCTCTCAGATGGGACCTCAAGGTAATATGTGGCTTGTTTCTTCTTCCTTCCCCAGGTTGGACTCCCATCCTGTACCTGGCCCTTCTGTTTGGCCACACTACTGTTCCTTTTGATGACCACAACAAACTCCAACATCTACAGGCTGCCCCTCAGTAAAGTCACTTATTCTGAAGAGAACCGCATCTTCTACCTACAAACCAGGAAAAGGATGCTTGACAGTACACTGTGAGGGTGACCTCACCCCGGCCATGGTCACAGCCATTTCTGACAACTGCTCCAGTTGACTTCCAGAGACTCAGCACACTTACTGTTCACCAGGAACAACATTCATCCACCTGTTCTTTTCCTTTATCTTTTTGACTCCGGGAATATCATTGTGCATATCAGAGCCACATCCAGGGGATGTGCTCTGGTATGGAATTCTAAACCCCAGTCGGGGTTGGCGCTAAGACTGAAATGTATTTATAAAGTCAAAATGCTCCAACGAAAAGTAGTGAAAGTGGAGCTAATAACTGATATTTATTGATATTTTTGGTATAGAGTTGGCCAAATGAAGTTAACAGTATTAAAAATTAAACTTTATTAACCAACTAGGCCTTATGGAATTCGTGGTCACAAAATTGAAGTCAACCCAGAATTCTCAGATATAAACAATTTGGCTTTTAAAAATCAATGCAAGTGACAGATTGCAGTTTTGGTCAACATCACATGGGTACTGGCTGATCACTGGGTTGGTCTCCAGTTCCCCAGGAGAAAGACCTCCATATTTGTGTGTGTGTGTGTGTGATTCTCTTATGGGAGAAGATTGGGTTTTTTCAGGCTGGCAGTTGCAGGAGGGAGAAAGGGACTTTGTCAATCAAAATTATTCTGTACTGCTACTTTTCTTGGAAATTGCAAATAGATTTTTCAGGAGGTTTTATTATCTTTTTTATGAGAAAATAATTTGTTTTCAGTGAAATAAAATTTTAAAAGTTCCTGCCTTAAACAGACTTTGAACATAAAGAAAATGTAAATATTTATAAAAATAATTAGCAAAATTATTTATAAAATACTCAGCACATTTTTACTTTAATCCTTATGTGATTCCATTAAGTACCTGGAATCATCATCAACTTCCACAGCCCTTTAAATCACATTTTTAATTCATTTGATGATGTCTTATAAAGATTGGTCAGTAAAGGACCAGGGATTTAGCTCAGTGGCACTGCACCTGCCTCACTAGCACAATGTCCTGAGTTCGATCCCCATCCCCAGTACAAAATTAAAAAAAAAAAAAAAAAAGAATTGGTCATTAAAGTCAAATTACTTGTAGGTATTACTTTTAGAAGTTGCTATATTTTCATTTTAAAAACTCATTACATTCTATATACTAAGAATATTCTTTCTCAGAAACCAATGGTGTTTGAACCAGCAAAAGAATACAGGTAGATAATTATCCTGTTTTCCTTATTTTAAATTTGAAAGTTACAATTTCTGTAAAGATTCTATAACCAAATATGCCTTCCTCCTTGATACAGTTCTTGTTCAGCTTTTTGGAGATTGGAAAAGTGAAACTTTGAAACCTGAAAGATTTTTTTCTCTCTTTCAGTGCTCAGTGTACAATGTAAAGTTTGCTGAGTGGATAAACAGAAGTGGGGCGGTAAATAAATGTATCTTTTAGGGAGAAGCTTGCTTCTTCCTCTTTTCAGCAAAACAAACATGCAAAT
The DNA here is from genome assembly GCF_012274545.1 of Fukomys damarensis. Classification (NCBI taxonomy): domain Eukaryota; kingdom Metazoa; phylum Chordata; class Mammalia; order Rodentia; family Bathyergidae; genus Fukomys; species Fukomys damarensis. The sequence goes on along the minus strand of NW_022900942.1, from coordinate 38,676,620 downwards.
ACTGTTCCAATTTTTAAAACCCTGTGACCAAAACCTTTTGAAAGCATGAAATTGCAACTGCCAAGATTTATGGGTATTCCTGTGGAAAAACTGAATTCTTGGTTTTTGAACTAAAATATTCCTCATTTGGGAGCCTGTGAAACAAGAATTGGGAGAAAAGAAAAAAAAAAGCAAAGAGCACCGAAGATTTTCCAGCAGTGAAGATTCTGTGTGTAGCTGAGCAAGGCAGAGGCCTCAGACATGGACCCACATTGACCTGCAGAACCAAGCTCTGCTATGTTTACGATAGCACCTTCTCCCCTGTGCTCATACAGATCCACAAAGAGAAACAATTTAAAGCCTTGTACATTGTCTTATTTAAGTGATATTAATTTTCTCAAGTTATTTTTGTTACTAAGTATTATACTAAAAATCAAGTGAGAATTCTTAGGGAACACTTGTATTTTTTTCTACTGTCTGTAATAACAAATTGTGTGTGGATAAATTATATTTGCACCTCAGTTTGTGTCAAGTGTCTTTTGCAGCTATTGTGGGTGTGATAATGTGACATAGAAGAACGTATCACTCACATTTTGATGGTCTAGGCCTTTGTTCCCATAGTGCTAGATGGGTAGTTGAGCAAACCCAAGTTCAATTCCTGATTGATGGGCCCAATTCCCTTGGGCATCCGTTGGTCTCCTGACTTAGGGATGAGAATGAGTTCCTAGGAGAGTCACAGATGTTCAGGATGCACTCCTAAAGCTGTAGGTCAGTGTCATGAGAGCCACTTCTGTGCATTCTCACTATTGCTAAATACCCTCTCCAGGCCCAACCCTGGACTCAGCTGTCTGAGACAAGCTGCTTCTCGGAATATTATGTCCTGAAAGTAAAGATACTGCCAGGTTTTCATCAGGGTTAGCTTGCTTGAAAAAAAACAACAAAAATGGAAATGTACTTCAGCAAATCTGGGTGACGAGTTCTGAAGACACACAAACACATTACCCACTGCTGTGGTTTGAGTCCCCAGTGTTGGTTCATGTGTCAGAAATGTAAACCCCAATGAATAAAGTCAAGAGATGTGAACTTTAAGATGTGATTAGGTCATGATGAATGCCCATATCAGGGAAATGGGGTCCTACCAAAATTATGAGTTTTTACTCTGTACCCCCCCTTCACTGGGTCTTATGGCTATTCCTGCTGCAAAGGAGTCTGGGAAAGCATGCATACAATATTGTCAGCTTCTGCTGCAACAGGTGAGCTCTGCCATACTGGTGCAAAAGCAGAAGGAATGGCTATTAGGCTGCCAAATACATGTCTGCCAGAGTGGTATATAGTGCCACCACACAGTATATAATGTAACCAGTGTTCCCACAACAGAGAAAACCAGGTTACAACAGGCAAACTATCTGTTGTGGGGCCCAAAAAAAAGTTTGAGACAGAGACACGAAAACCTTTTACACACGGACAGTTTGTGGCATACTTGCCAAAATATTCCTAGAATTCTTTGGGATGCTCATATAAGGTTGTTTAGGCTCTAACAAGATTTTAAGCAAGCGATGAGATGTGATAATGATGAGTCAAGGAAACCTTAGGGTCAATCCATGCTCTAAATAATTACCTTGGTCTAACAGTCGAAGCTCCTAAATCATTCCATGGAAAAGGCACCATTGGAAGGAGTCATGTTTCAATTCAGTTCCAGCTCAATGAAGCACTGAAAACAGATGTCCAACATTTTCTGGTTCATGGATCCAGATAAACAACAAGAAATCCAGTTTCCTGTTTGGGTTGGGTCCATTGGATCCCAGCCCATCGAAGCTTTGAATTATATGACAGCGAAGGATCTGTAATGGAAGAAATGAAGCACGGAGGAAAGTTGGCACCGAACTGGGAAACCCGGCTGAAACTAAGTCCTTTCCACCGTAGCGGGTAAAAAATGGCAACTAGGACATGAGTCAGTGGCCCAAAGGCAATGCGTCTTAGAGCAATAAAAGCACACACAGGCAGTCCGCAGGACTAGCCAGCCCAACCAAGAGACCTTTCTGCATTCCAAGACTCCCATGTCGACCTCTCACTGAGGGGCTGAATCCACACTGTCAAATGTAACAACTGTATCACTCTGAAATGAAGTTGGTCCTAACTGAGATCTGCTTCACAGGTAAAGTATACACTGGATTTTTAACACTTAGGGCAAAAAAAACAGTTTTATATCTCAGTCATTTTGTATTGATTTAACATTAAAATGGCAGTGCTTTGGTTACATTGCATTAAATAGAATTTTTAAATTAACTTTTATTTTTAACTCCTTTTATGTGAGCAATATAAAATTTTTAAATTACATGTTTGGCTTATATTTGTTACATATAATATAACATTATATTTCTGTTGATAGCACTGAGCTAGACAGTACCTCAGCCCTGGGCTCACAGTGGTTTACAAAGTCTCCGAGGAAACTCAGAAGGCCCTAAGCTGCTGGAACTCATACACCTGGAGGATTCACTCATCCCTTACAAAGAATGCTGCATAACAAGCGTTTCCTCTGGGCTTCTATCAAGGAGTTTCTATCACAAGCTTCTCTATTCAAAGATTATAAATGTCTACTTACACCTTTCCAAGAATGCTATATCATGTGTACCTTGAAGATATTCGTGTTTTAAATAAGTAATAACACCGCTACACAGGGAGGAGACTGGTTTTCCTTGTGTAGATAAAGACACTCTTAAAAGTCAGTACCTGATGAAGGGCTTCTAAAAACTCTCAGAGCTTGGTCGCACTGGAAGACGTAGGCTGCCTCCCAGTGTGCATATGTGCAAGATGACTTTCACTCAGATGTGCAAGTGCCCGGCGGTCACAAGCAAAGAAAACATCAGGCACCTGAGTACAGGCAGTGGGGAAGCATGGGGAAGAGAGCAAACTGAACATTGCATACCCTCACCCAAAAGCATTCACCCTCAGGTATTTTTTGTTTTGTTTTGTTTTTTGGTGCTGGGGATCAAACTCGTAACCTTGCACTTGTGAGGAAAGTGCAGTGCCATTGAGCTAAATCCTCAGCCCACCTTCAGATATTTTTTTAATACTATGCTGGCCAAACAAAGCACAGGTGAGGTCTGGATTTCTTCTGCAGGTTCCATTTTGCAAGTTCTATTTCCAGACACCTCTTACAAACACTCTATAATGTTTCTCAACCAGGAACACTTATGCAAATGGTGAATAAAGGCCTCTAAAACAATCCCAGGTGTGGTGGTTCATGCCTATAATCTCAGCACTTGAGAGGCTGAAGCAGGAGGACTGCAACATGTTTGAGGCCATCCTGGGTTATATAGTGAACTTAAGGCCACCCTGAACTACACAGAGAGATCTTGAATTTAAAAAAAAAAAAAAAAGTTTAAAATAGAAGTTAAAATCCAGTTGTTCCCATTCCATGTAGATATTGAATCTAGATTTCTAAAGGCACTAACATTATTTTAATGGGCTCTCCCACATTAAAGCAAATGCAAGTTCAGAAAACTCAAGAGAGCCCTGAACCCTTGCATTACTGAGGGTGGCTTCTTGGAGAAAGTGCAACTCCACCCTGCTCTAACACATTTTCTCCTGGATCACCTGAATTTGGCTTTGAAAGCTTCTCTGAGAAGTCCTAGATCCTTTGATTACTGCCCTTTCCAGAGCCACTCCAGGGTCCAAAGAAATGATGGTTTTATCCAGGAGCCATGTTTTAGAAGGTCCTGTGAATCATAGTGCAGGAAGTTACAGAGAAAGTGTGTCACGTTGTAATTTAATACACAGCATTTCTTTCCAGGGCACAAGTTGGAGTCTAAGGAGCTCTCAGGTGGATTAGGGATGTGCACACACCTGGCATGAGGACTGGTTCAGTCATACCTGCAGTGGATAAGGCCGACACCTGCATTATGTGACCTGAGAGGACTGGTCCCCTGAGATGCCTTCATCAGCCATCTACCATGGGACAGAAAATTTCTCTACACATTCCCTTACATTTCCAGTAATTATTTTCCAACACTAGGAAATGAACTCAGGGCTTTTGCAGTGTGCTGAATCCCCAGTCCTTTTTATCTTCATCTTTAAATTTTGAGACAAAGTCTCACTAAGTCACCCTGGCTGGGCTTGAACTCGCAGTCCTCCTGCCTTAGCGTCCCAGAGGGCTAGGATTGCAGGTATACATCACCACATCCAGTAAGAACCTCAGATATTAAAACGCTAGTTGAACTGAGATTCCACCTCACACCAAAAGAATGGCTGCTATCAAGAAATAAAACAATAACAAATGTTGGAGGGGTTGCAGGGAGAAAAGAACCCTTCTCCATTGTTGGTGGGAGTGCAGATTGGTGCAACCACTATGGAAATCAATATGGAGATACCTCAAAGAACTGGGACTCGAGGTTCCATTTGACCCAGCATCCATCTGCAGGGTATCTTTCCAAAAGAATTAAAAGAATCATATCACAGTGATATATGCTATATTTATAGCGGCACAGTTTGTAATAGCTAAAACTTGGAAACGGTCCATTTGCCCATCAGTTTGAGACTGGATAAAGAAGATGTGGTTTTTCTATAAAATGGAATACTACCCAGCCATAAAGAATGAGACATTACAGTCATTCATAGGAAAATGGATACATATTGAGGATATACTCCTAAGTGAAATAAGTCACACATGTAAATACCAAATAATTTCTCTGGTGTGAAAAACTATAATGGTACATAAGATCCTAATGGTATAGTTGACAATGTGAAATAGGAAGAAAAGGGCTAAAGGTGTAGGGAACGTGGGAAGGGTATGGGAAAGGAAATAAGGGAAAAGAAAAAAATGAGAAAATGAAAAAATGGAAATAAAGTATTTGTAAACAGAGAAGAGAGAAGGGGTGAAGGGAGGGCAGGGTTAAGAGGAAAAAATGAGAACCAAGACCTGTCATGTAAAGGTGCAAGATCCCAATGATGAATGTAACTGTACTGTATACCAAAAGTATACCAATAAACTCAATGAGGAAAAAAAAATAATGCTAGTTGAATTAGTTTCTATCTGGCCCCTTTCCCCAATAGCAAGAGTCCTATAGAAAAAGGGTTCTAGAGAGCTTGGTTTGGATGGATAAATACAAAAAGCACTCATGCAGAACCATGGACATGCAGAGGAAGTGAACAAGGAGGAAGAAGGGCATACGAGAGGAGGACACAGATAATACACAATTTAAGGCATGCTCCTCACTGAGCGCATCATAGGGAAGAGAGGAACCAGCACAGAAGTATCAGAGTCAAATCAGGAGGGGCCTGTGCCAGAAGACAGTCTCTTGGAATCCATGTGGGTTAAGAAGCCAATGTCCTTCCCCATCTGCGGGGATCCTTGGGCCTGCCAACCTCAGTACTCTACTCTCAAACACAGTGGGGTCAAGTGACTCAAACACAGTCAATCACAGTACTCCAATCCTGAGCACGAGGACTGGTCCAAACAACAGCCACCTGATTCACACTGAGCCAAACAGGATCTACCCTGCAGGAATTTGAAATTTAAGTGCACACCCCAGTCTAGAAACTGGAGTTGGGTCTGAAGAAAGGCCATGAGATACCCAGACCCATCCTGTTTCTGTCCTGCCCAAGACCAGATTACTATTACTTTGAAACAGTGAGCTATTCCCAAAGTATTTCCAATAAACTCAATTCAGTTAGCCAAAATCTGTTTCTATTGTTTTAGCCAACAACCCAAACTGATACAGAATGTTGCAAGAGACACATCTCTTTGAAAGACAGAATAGGCTGAGTCAAAGAGGAGCTGGAATCTGGTAATCCTGCCACGTGGCTAAACAATTAACTGATAGTGTATGTATTGTAACACAATCCACATGTTCCCATGACTTTAGAAGAACCTTGGTATAAAAATATCATGGCAGGCATGGTTGTGCACATACCTGTAAACACAGCACTCAGGAGACTGAGGCAGAAAGATCGCCATGAGTTCACAGACAGCCTGGGCTACATAGACTACCCAAGACTCTGAGCAGTACTCAATGAAAACTAAAAGCAATTAAGTAGAAAATGAAAACAGTTTTACAGGTCTCTGCCTCTTGAATTTCTATATTATCATACCTCATTACCATAAAATTACTCAGAGTACAATGAAGTTTCAAGTTTGACAGACTAAGGACATAAAAGTACTTACAAAGTACAGCAGGATAACAGATTCAGGGAAGACTAATCAAGAGTCATCCTAGAAGTTGAGTTCTGAAGGTGCAGTAGGTTTTGGCACAGAAGAATTGGAAGTGTTTTACAATACTGGGAGAGAGAAGCAACAAATACCCATGTGTTAATGTTAGTTATCCAATAAACTGTAGGATCTGTAAGGTATTCAGTTTGCTTGGAGCCTTACAGGGAATAGAGACAGGTAAGCCTCGAAATGAAAGCAGAGCCAAAGCATGAGCGCCTTCTGTTGTGAATATGTCAAGAAAGGTGTACAGTCTTTGCCCTAGGGGGAAATGGATATTTGTTGGAAAATTTCAGGCTGAAGAGCAACTCCAGCTGCACGAAGAAAATGGCATATGATAGTTCTGCAACATGTAGAGAAACCGGGGTGGTAGTGACATTCACTAGAAAGCACAGTATTGGAAAGGAGCAGGTTGCAAGGGTTAAGGTAGAGGAATCCAAGTAAAGGCTTCCATAAAGCAGTTGATCATAAAGGTCTAGGATGTAGCAGAGTTATTTGTGTATCAGATGTTAATTCAAACCTGGAATCAATAAAATGACTTTAGGAGACCATGAAGAATGAGAAGATAAACATGGGAACTGAGAAAAATCAGCCTGAACTGCAACAGAAGAAAAAAGACATAAGAGAGGCTAATAAGGAATGTCTGAAGAGATAAAAGAACAAAAGTAAAAAGAATTAAGATTATGTACATATACCAACTCCCTGTGATGAATGTAATCATTATGTACTGAAAACATATAATGATAAATATTACATTTTTTTAAAAACCAAAATGCTAGGGAAAAATAAGGAAAATAAGGAAAGAAGGTGCCTCAAAATGTGAAAGAACAGACTTCAAGAAGAAGGAAGTGCTAGCAGTGCTAACTAAATCCAGGAAGTTGTCCAGGAGATTCCACAAGATTCATGAGATTCCAAAAGATTCCCAGTGACCTTAGGAAGTAGGTTGCCTGGAGGTAGGAGTAAAAATCAGAAAGTCCTGGACTTAAGACAGAAGGATAGGTAAGAATTAGAGACATTGAATCAGAAAATCTTTTGTGAAACTAACCTTTAAAGAGCTCAAGAAAGAGAAGCAAGAGTTGGGGATTTAGCTCAGTGGCACCACACCAACCTCACAAGTGCAAGGTCCTGAGTTCAATCCCCCATGCCACAAAAAAAAAAAAGAAAGAAAGAAAAGAAAGGGAAGCAACCAGAACAGGACAAAAGAGGAAGAGTTATTATTTTAAAGATAGGAGACACTGGAGATGATTTAAATGTCTTATATTTTGTTGAGTACTCATATGTTATCTCATTTGAACCTCACTGTAACCCTGAGGAAGTTTTTCCACTCTACAAATGTGGAAAATGAACTGAGGCTAAAAGACAAGAACTTGGGGAAAACTGGGAATAGCATTTAAAAGAGCAAGAAGAACCATTTCTTACTTCTCTGTTACTACTGGCATTCCATTATGTAAGAGGTGTAAAGTAGGGAGACACGAAAACAAAAAGAAAAATAGGTTTGGAAAAGCAGACCCATATTTTCAAAGTCTCTGTTAGGTTCTGGACGTCTCAGACATTTTCAGTACTTTATCACTTTTAATCAAATCCCACCAATCCCCAAGGCAGGAGCTATTATAAAATCTCATCCAACGAGTCGGGAAGGTTATACTCTGAAGTTGAGAAAGGTCATACCTTCACTAGGTCACACAAACAGAAAATAACAGTATGTGGATCTGAACTTGGATCTAAAGACACGGTTATGGCTTGTAGCTAGATTTTCCCCCTAGAGCCTCATGTGGTCATAGGTGGGACTTTCCAGAAGTGGCTGGATCAACAATGTGTGATATTGGGATTAATGGTTTGATCTAAGATTATGGGTGTGAGTGCTACCTACACTAAGGACAGGTAGCCTGGATAGAGTATAAGGGACAGAAAGAAGGCCACTGTGGTCACTTGTTGCTGTTGCTTCTGCATGTCTTCTGCTGCCTCTTGCCTGCTTTGCTATGCCCCTCTGCCGTGCCACCCTGCCTTGGAGCCAGCCAATTATGAACTGAAATGTCTATGAACTGTGAGCTACAATAAACCTTTCTTCTCTTAACTTTGGGTGTTAGGTATTTTGTCTCAGCAACGAGGAAAACAACTAAGACAGATTTTAGGTATCTTATCATCACTTCTAGTGAGCTCTTCACCTCAGTTACCAGGCTCTTCTCCTCCTGTCACAGCTCCCAGTCTCCATGCCTACCTCCCACATGTGACCGTTGCTTCGCTCCAGTCTGTACCCATTCAAACCCCACATGGTCCCTGGTATTGCACTAGGGTCAGGAACTCCACCATGGTTTGCACAATGTGCTTGGAGGAAGGGAATCCGAACTTATTATGCTGGGTCCTTCCTTGTGACTCAATATCAAGTAATTTAAGATAGATTTTCCATTAAAAATAAATGGGGATATCATTGAGCAAAACAAAAAAAAATCACATGAATTTCTGAGATAAAACATGAAACATCCATGAAATGTCTTGCTTACAGTTCCCACTTTGGACTCCATCCAGCTCCTGTTTTGAATATTTCAGTGAAAAAAATGTGAAGAGAAACTACTAAACAAGGCTTAGAAAGGAGTTTCAGGAATTATAGTCTCTTCTACCGGCCTTTGAGGCCCAGCTAATCCCACTTCCCCACAAGAACCTCTCTGATACTCCTACTATATCCCGTCAGCTTCCCACTTTCTACGCAGCCTAGAATGTCCTTCTGTTCATTTCTCTGAAACATGCTCATCTCCCATGAAGTCTTCTGGGATCACAGTCATGTTCTTACCACGAAGCTCCTGCATTAGGACATTTGTCACTACCCACCCATGGTGCAGGGTCTGTCTCACAAACTGCTTGAGAATAAGGACCAAGCCTGCTATATCTCAGTGCTCCTGCACATGGAACAAGAGGTCATTCCCAGAGAAGTAAAAACAACGGCAACACCAACATAAAGGGTTTTTTTTTCTGGTATTGGGGATTGAATCCAGGGATATTACGCTACATCCTCAAACCTTTTTTATCTTATTTATTTTTATTTTGCTGCAGGATCTTGCTAAGTTAGCAGTCTGAGCTTGAAATTGCAATTCTCCTGCCTCAGCCTCCTAAGTATCCAGGATTATAGGGATGTGCTACCACACCCAGCTGCCAACATAAATTTACTAAGCATACAGATATATGATCTCAAGTAAACCTCATAAAAACCCTTATGGAAGTTTTCCTATTCTTTACCGATATGAGAGCTGACACTTAGGGAGGCTAAGTGACTCTCAGAGACACATAGGAGGAAAGAGACAGCACCACTCTGACCCTAGAGCCTGTGCTCTGAGCCACTGTGCTAAGTAGGTGCTCAACAAATGCTTACCTGTTGACATCTTCTCCTTCATACTCTTGAAATGCCGTGAGACCATGGAGTGGCCTTCATAAACTCCACACAGAACTGAAGAAGCAGCACAAATACACACACTTCATTTCTAACCCACAAAATCATTAGACATAATGAAATGTTTGTCAAAGTAAGTTACCAAGTTTTTTAGCATTTTTTAGGCTACATCAGAAAGCTGGAATATCACTACTAGTTCAGAAATAGCCTCCTTCTGGTATCTGGTACTAAACACTTTTTGTATAACTATCACTGACTACAGATTAAACAAAACGTGTGATCAGTGTGCTCCATCCTCCTTGTTGATGCCCCTTCCCATCAACCAGTGCTCCTCTGGTCCCTGACACACTCGGGTGTTTTCCTGCAGACCACTGCTCTGACTCCCTCCTTCACGATGCCCCAATCTTAAAATCCTTCTGATCTTCTCTTTCTTTACCCTCCAGACATATTCCCCCTCTTCCCAGTAAGGTCTGTTCACTTTAAAGGAAGAATTTACAAGTCTAAAAAGTCTCCAAAGTTGGGCCTGGGATTTAGCTCAGTGGTTCTGCTTCCTGCCTCGAAAGTGCAAGGTCCCAAGTTTGATCCTCAGCACAAAAAAAAAAAAAAAAAAAAAAAAAAAAATCTAAGCCAAACAGACATTATGTAGCATTTGGAGAGGAGACTTGGAGGTGAGAACCCAAACACTCTGCTGTCTCCCTGATGTTTCTTCTCTATATTCTAACCAGTTTGCCATACAAATCAGAAGAAAATCTTCCATCAACTTTAGGCCATATGTGGTGAGATGCCTACTCCATTCCCTTCCTTCCCCCAGCAGTAAATCTTCATTAATATTTACTACTTTTGGGGGGCAGTGCTGCAGATTGAACTCAGGGTCTTTGCACTGAGCTATATTCCCAGACTTATTTTTTATTTGAGAAAGATCTTGTTAAATCACTAAATTGCCCAAGCCAGGCACAGTACTGTATGCCTGTAATCTCAACATTCTAGGACATTGAGGCAGCAGAATAGCAGTTAAATTCTTATTTTTTTTTATTTTTGACACAGGGCTTTGTTATGTACTTTGGGCTGGCCTTGCACTATGTGGCCCGGCTGGCCTTGTACTCATGGCCACCCTCCTGCCTCTGCCTCCCAAGTGGAGGGTGGAGGATGTGTGTGCCACCATATCCAACCTACATTCTAAATTTTAAAATGACTTCACAGTTTTCCTCCGAAGCAATATTACTAACTTTATTATCTTTTCACAGAGAAAAGTCTGTGATGACAAATAAAACATTAGTGTGAAGTGTTCATAAACATCAGTCCTTCTCTGAGAATGCTCTCTTCTGCTCAGCTCACAACATGCCATGCTTACAACCCTGCTCTGATTATGAACACAGATTTGCTTCAGCACTGCCTAACTGGGGTTTACTAAGCCATTAGCCATGTTTAAACATGTCCTCTTAATCAGAATGATCACTAGAAGACAAATGTCACTTTCCTGTTATGTGGCTGCTTTACAAACTCCAAACAGCTTTCTTTTTCCTAGTTCGGACTTCCTTCCCAGAGAGTATATGATGTTCCAGTGGCTCTATGGGAAGCAAAAAAGCCAAGGTCCTTAGGATTGTATTACTAAGTCTTTGTTCTAGATCTCAGGTGGAGCCCAATATGAAAAAGAGATCACATCCTGTGGCCTTACCAAGGCCAGTGGTCCTGCCCCATACAAGGAGAGAACTCTTATCTGCTGGAGATGAGGTTTCACACATGGACATACACTTCCCACCTCTATACCCACCTTAATCATGCCATTGCTCACTTCAGGTCTCTCCTACTCCATTCCCAATCTGGAAAGGGCCTTCTCCCCGTGTTTACCCAGCTAATCCCTCCTAAGTACACCCTTCAAGTCATATGTCTCCTTTCTGAAGCCTCCACTGGAAGAAGGGGGGGGCTGTGGAAGAGGAGGGGGAGGAGGGACTTTCTTCTGACATTCAGATGGCAGCATGTGCTAGTTTCTTATCATTCCTAGAGATTCCTCCAACATGGTGGATTAGGATAGTTTGTGACCTCTGCCTGTGGTATTTGTCTTTCCTTCTCTACATTAATTTCCTTGGAAGGTAGAGAGAATGTTGTCCGTGTCTGAGAGCCCCATCGTGGCTAATAAGGAACAGTGTAGATAGAACACTCATTATTAATATTTGCTGAATAGAGGAGGCATGACATCGGTTATCTGATAATTATAATAACTAGCGATATCAGTTGCTATTGGAGAAATCAAGACAGAAAGGTGCGTTACAAGATTTAAAGAACCCAGTAAGTTTAAGAAAGCCATCTTGGGCCGGCTGCATTTGTTTGGGAAGCTGGAAGATCTAACCTCCACCCCGACCCCCAACCTACTTGACAACCTTCAGGCCGACGGAACTATTGAGCTTCCGGAAGCCCGGAAGACTTTGGCTAACGTTCCGGACTGGACTGGAGGAAGTGAGGGAAGGAGAAGGGTGGAGCACTGCCGCCGGAAAATGTCACGTTTCCGGTCCCACTTTACCGCTACGCCTCAGTCCCCTCAGGAAAGTTGTTTTTGAGACAAGGACTGAAGTTTAAATCAGGCCTCCGGACGTGTACTTTGCGCCGGCGGAACCGGCTGTGGAGCGGGGCGGGGCGGACGCCTTACAAGGCTGCAGGGGGCGGCTTCGGACCAGATATCCCGCCAGCCTGGCGGGGCTTCCGGCCGAGGTTAGGAGACATTTGCAAAGCCGGTGTCTGGGCAAGTCGGGGCCCATCTGCGCGGTCCTTTGCTGGAAAGCCCTTCTTAAATACCTTTGGGTTAAAACGTTGCCTTCTTTGTTTAAGAACCTTCTTTAGACGTGAATTGTAATAAAACTGGTACAACCTATTTTTTTCCGGTATAGATTGTTGAAAGCTTTGCACTGAGGTGTTGGGATTTTTGAGGGAAGGAAGAGAGGCAAGGCTATTTTTGTTTGTGTGGTCTGGGAAGACACCTCTGCTTTGAAGGCGTGGCAGACCCCTTGCTTGGCGAGTTTGTCCTGCTGCTTAGTTGTCTGACCTTGGTTGTCGGTAATGCATTTCCTGAGTCTCAGTTGCTCATCTGAAAGAAAAGGTCGGACTAGAGCAGTGATTTTCAAAGTTGGCTAGGAACCAGAAATGCAGGTTGTAGGGCCAGCCTTAGACCTACTAACCAGAAACTTGTCTTTTGACAAGCCCTCCACGTCATTCACATTCGTACTCAAATTTAAGACCAGCTTGACTAAATAAACCTCCAGGGAGTCATCAGAGAGAAGAGAGCTCACAGTTGTTTGCATGTCTCATAAAGCCACACAAGACCCTCACTAATCTGGTGCCAATGTAACTGTCCAATCTCTTAATCCCCAGGCCTCCTTATCTACATAAAACTGCTAAAAAAAAAAAAAAATCCCTATTGCTCTTTGAATCCTGTGCCTTTCAATACGCTGGGTTTTTTTTTGGTGGGGGGGTCTCCCATTATCTGTGTGTCTCTTCTGTTCTTCAAGACTTGTTTTAGTGGTCACTTCTCCAGAAAGGCCTCCTGATACTTCCCTTCCTAGGTTAGATGTCTTCCTTCTCTGCTTTTGTAACAGTTGATACACATTTAATCACCTTTACTCCCTCCCCCCAGCTGTGTGAGGGCAGAAATTATTTTATCACTGCATGCAATGTAAGCTACATAGTATGTCCTTAATGTCATTGCATGACTAAGTGAATGGATGTCTTGAATCCTGTTGTCAGCTCCCTGAGGACTCTTGACTTCTTTTAATCTCTTAATCATTGATAGGTCAGTATCATATTATAATCATAAATTCCAGTAGTTGCTGATCCATCAGTGTTTATTATTTTTGTAATTGCTTATACTGCATTACATTAAGCAGGTTCTGAACTCGTATCTATTAACCCATTTGAGCTTCTCAATATTGAATTTGCAATATTGTGAATTATGCTAGGGTACATATTGTTTTAATCACTTCAACAACTGAGAAATGATTAAGTTGTCTTCGTGGTTATCTCTGTAAAACTTACTTATCGTCTTCTCTGCGTAAGACATTGCGATAGACGTATCGGAGATGCAAAAGTTACTAATGACTTGTTCCTTGTCCTCCAGAAACCTTTATTCTATGAAAAATAAAACTTATTCAAGTAACCCCAATATAAAACAGTGTGCAGTGAATCCAACCTTGAGTGAGTCAGTCCATCAAAGCTCTAGAAGTTTGGTGGACAGAGCAGTCATAGGTGACAGAATAGGGTAGACACAATTGTGGCAAAGCCAGACATAGAATGATGGCTGGAGATCATTACTGAGTATTTTTGTTACATCTTGTTTGTACTTGTTCTTATTTATGTTGTCTTTATTCCTCATCTGCTTGCTTATTGTGAGTTGATTATGTTTGAAAATTGTATATAGAAATAATTTAAGACCTAGGGTGGCATCTTCTTCCAGGTAGGATTTTCATTTGCTGCACCAGGCATTTGGAGCACTTGCACTCGATGATCCCTTAAATCCAAAGTCAAGCCTTCAAACTCTTTAGGTCCCCCAGATAACTAAGCTAAAGCTGTGATGCTAAAGCCTCATGTGAAGACATTTTACTTCTAGTTTATCTCAGGCACATTCTGCAGCTCTTTGGTGCCCAGTCGTTTTCCAGAACCCCCACCCTGGAAAAGAAAATGAGAAGTAGATTCCAACTTTTGGGCTCCTAGCCAGTTACAGTGTTCAAAGTCAGCTCATTTCTCAGCCTCTTCTTCAGACCAATATATTTTGCCTGGGCAAAAGGAACTGAAAATGCCAACCTTCTCTAGATCTCCTATATCTTGGCTAGCTGACTTTTATTATCATGAGCTTTTTAATGATTTAGGGAATTTTTTTTCTTTTACAGTGCTGGAGATTGAATCTAGCACCTTCACAGTGAGCTACATCCCCAGCCCTTTTTATTTTTAAGACAAAGTCTTGCTAAATTGCTGAGGTGGGAACTCAAACTTGAGATCCTCCTGCCTCAGCCTTCCTCAGTGCTGAGGTTACAAGTATTTGCCACTCTACCAGGCATTTTGGGAAGAAAATTATTTAATATTTTTACTGAATGTTTTAGTTGACTTCAGCGGGGAGGTTGACCCACACTGCCTCTGAGAAGCCTGATACAACTTTGAATAGTAATATGGATTAGAACTTTGAGAGTAGAAAGGACATGAGCAGAGAAATCAGAAAGTGATATACAAGGTCATTTGAGGGAGGTGATACAGGGGTATATAGGAAGATGAGAACAAAAAGATTAGTTTTATTGATTTCCTTCCCTTGCTCTAGCCATTATAAGGATCAACGAACTTACTGGGTTAATTTCATATTGTTACCTCTAATCTTAGTTAAACCCATGGTATTTCAGGAACATGTGGAACTGTCTAACTTACTTAATTGCTTCCTTGTTGGGAAGCCTCCCATTCCACATAAAAACTCTGCCAAAAGGAAAGCAAAACCTAAACTACAGATGGATTAACACCCACTTCAGGAGCACTGAACCATCTTCTCTGTTTTCAGAGAGCCACCCTCAGCAGTTCCAGGCAGTGGATGCATTTAGGAGATCAAGGCTGCACTGCTGAGGCAAAAGCCTGGCTACCTGCCTTCCAGGGCTGTAGATACTGGAACCTTTGCTGAAGATAAATGAAGCCAGATCCTGCTGCTTGGCCAGCACCACTTCCTTTCCTGCTTTCCACTGTAGAGGCTACAGTGGGTCAGTATTTACCGGCTCCGTCTCCCTGCATCTTACAGTGGTCATGTGAAACAGCTGGCCAGTGAGCTGTAATCAGCAGATTGGTGAGACAGTTCCAGAGCTCTAGCCCTACCAATATGAGACAGAGGGGGGTAAAAGTGATTTTAAACTTGAATGTAGATCTGTTGCCTTGAAACAACCCTCTTGTGACCATGAGAAGACAGAAGAGCGAAAAGCCTAGGCAATGTCAAAAGCAACTGCACTGATACTGTTTTCTTCATCCATGAGAAGAAGAAACCACTCTTTGTTCAAGCTAAGTTTTCTATAATTTGCAAATGAAAAAAGCTTCCAACCAATGCAGATAATTTTGAATGCCAGGACCCAGTATCAGAATGCAATCATTTTTGGCTTTAGAATGAAAATGTGATCAAACAGCAAATATTAATGGACCTCTGTGAGTCTGGCAGTGAGCTACTTGGTACTGTAGAGATCACAAAGGTATCAAACACTGAAGACAACCTAGTTGAGAGATACAATCCAATACAAATGAAATCTAATTATCAAATGTTAGAAAAGCCTTTGATAAGGTAGTGGTTTGGGACTACATTTTAGCCATAGCATCTTTATGACCAATATATAAAATATAAAGTCTTCATTTTAAGAAAGATTGCTATAGAGAAACCTAACTTATTGGCCCCTCTACATCGTTAGTGATATGCAGTTGAAAAATTCTGGTGTAGCCCTGTGTGTGATTTGATAGTTGAGGAAACTAGAAACTTCCTTGGTAAAATGGAAGCTAGCTCATTCTAGGAGATGTAATAGGTTTATGATGCCCAAAAGAAGTTTATATTTGAAGGACCATTTTCAAGACTGTTTCTCACAGAGGTCAACAGAAGGTAGTAGGTAATGAAAAATTGTATAGCAGTAGCAATAATGGGTATAGTAGATCAAATATATGAGAAATTGGAATGAGTATAAGTGGCTAAAGCAAGCTTCCTGGAAGAGGTGGTCATGGAAGAGGAATAAATTCAAAATAGATCAGCAGTTCTATTTTTCCCACAGACATTTGACAATGTCTAGAGTCACTGTGGTATTATACAACCTGGGATGGAGGTATCATCTAATGGGTGGAATCCAGGGATACTGCCAAAAGTGCTATAATGCACATGAAAATTCCCCACAACAAGGAAATATCCAACCCATAATGTCAGTAATGCCTAAGCTGACAAACCCTGTGGTGAATGGAGAGAAGGCCAGGTAGAAGGAGTTAACATGAGCAGATAAACAGAAGTAGAGAGGAGCAATGATTTCCATGAGAACAGAGACTGCCTCTGGATCTGTCTATACCACTAATAGCCTGTTAGCCAGGCGTGGTGGCACACACCTGTAATCCCAGCACTCAGGAGTCTGAGACAGGAGGATTGCCATGAGTTCAAGGCCAGCCTGGGATACATAGTGAGTTTAGGGCCGGCCTGAACTACAACAAGACCCTGTCTCAAAAGCCCTCCCCAAAAGGAAGGGAGCACCTTTTATCCTTCTAAACTCGTTTACATTCTTATACTCACCCTGCTCTCAATCCTCACTAAACCCCTCTGTTAACTGGAGTCATGCTGCCAGGTCTCAGAAACTAGACCAATTGCCAGCCCTCACCATGAAGGCAGGTGACAAGTACTGGAAAACTGGCCATTTACATTCATAACTGTCAGGTCTTTGGGATTCCTAGTAGCTCAGCCCAACCTCCTAGCTTCTATACTTGTAACTGGGGGCAGGAAGAAGGCATGGAGGTGCTGGTTCTCCTGAGGCCCACATTCCCAAGATGGAACCTCAGGCCCCGGCACATAACATCAACTTCGGGATGAGTCCTTCTGCTCAATGCTGTGTGCTGTGGAGGCCCAGATCCATTGCACACTTGTGACGCGCATCCTCATGGAAGACATCTCGAAATGCAGGTACTTACCAGACCTCCATATTTGTACAAAGAGTGGTCAGGGAAACAGCAAATGTGGACCTGGCCAAGCCTCAAGGCATCTGGATCAGTAAACAGTGTATCCAAGAAACAGCAAAAGACTAAACAACCATCAGTGCTCCCAGCGCCTAGGCACTTGGTCTATGGCCTGCCTGCACCTCTGCGTAATTCTCACCCCACTCTTTCAGTCCTCCCTGCCCTGCTCCTTTACCTCTTACCAAACACTCATAAGATTTGCTGTCGGTCACTGACACCCCAGTCTAGTAGAGCCTCAAGGGGCTATGTTCTTTTATCTCCAATTGTAGAACAAAAAGAGCTAACGCTGCCTTTCACAGGACTGCGTGGAATTTTGTGAATATTGTGTATGCTTATGATAGGTATGAGGGGATTCTTTCCTGGGGTTTCCAAGATTCCTGAGCATTATTTCCTCCTCAGAAGCCCAATCCTAGCTGTTTTAGGTCAAATTACCCCCATTCCTCAGATGAATAATAGTAAATCTGGAAACTAAGTAAGGTATTCAGGGTCACAAAACTAAGTAAATGCGAGAAATAGTATTTAAGTAGTAGATCATTAACATTCTTAAACTAGTGGAATGGGAAGTGGCAGCAAGGGCTCATATTTATGGAAATCTATTACCTTGCTTTGATGGATTTCAGTAAAGGTGTAGAGAAAAACAGGAGTATACTCACACTGGAAATAGACACATGTACAAATTCACATGGCTAAAGAGAAGGCCTGAATGTTCCTCCCCTAGCAGACATCGTAAAATAAATCCAATCCAAGTGGTGGTGCACGCTGTAGTGCCTGCTACTTGAGAGGCCAGCTTGGGCAACCCTGTGACCTCATCTCAAAATAGAAGAAAAGAAAGGATGGGAAGGAAGGAGGGAGGGAGGAGTGGAGAAGGGAAAAGGGAGGGAAAGAAACCCAGATGCAGCAAACCAATGGGGATGGAGGAGGAAGGGCATCCTCCGTCAAGTTCTGCTAAAGTCATAGTGACTAACAAGGTATTACCTTACCTCCTGACCATTTAAGGTGCAAAAGAAAGGCAATAGGAAGGGGAAGTGATGTGACTTCTTTAGTACCTGTAAGCAAAAAGAATGAGTCAAGATCATGAAAGGACAATTTGGGAGACAATGATTTCTCCCCCACTGTTGAAAGTGGATTTTACAGTACCACAGACAAAGATATATGTATACTACAAGAGGGAGGACAACATACAAAAATAGTAACTATTTTTCTTTGAATATAAGAATTATTTTATTTTACTTTCTTTTCTCTTTTGGCATTTCTGGATTTTCCTTTTTATACTAAACATTGTTTTATAATGGCATATATGTTTCAAACTTGATAAAACAGTTTAGAAGTTTAAACTTAAAAATTCACATTGAACAGGACTTATGAAAACTGCTAAAGACCCTCAGATAGGCCAGTTAAAGTTATGAAGATATAGTTTTTTAGATTTTTTTTTTTTAACCAGGGATTGAACTTGGGACCTTGAACTTGCAGGCAGGCAGCAGCACCACTGAGCTAAATCCCAGCCCTCTATGAAGATATTGTTGAAGAACTCTCCCAGAAAGCTGAGCAAAATGCCAGCCTTGGTGGCACTTGCCTGTAATCTTACCCTGGGAGGCGGAGATGGGAAGATTGCAAGTTCAAGGCCAGCCTGGGCAATTTAGCAACTTAGTAAGACCTCATCTCAAAAAATTTAAAAAAGCTAGGGATGTAGGTCAGTGCCAAGACCCTAGGTTCAATCTCTAGGAACACACACATGTATATTCACATGCATACACATGTGCTCACACAAATGTAGAGCAAAATGACAAAGATGGAGAACAGCAATAAAATTAGAAGGCAAATTTAGGAAGTCAAATATCTTTATAACAAGAGTTCCAGTGCAAGAAAAACAAGAAAAATATCAATAAAACAATTCAAGAAAGTCTCCCAGAATTGAAGAGGCTGTTTCCAAACTGAATGAGCTTACCAAATGCCCAAAAGAATATATGGTAATAGATCTACACCAAGGAACAGATTTCAGGACACTAAGGACAAAAGAAGACATAGGAGTGAAAGCCAAGGGTTGGGAAATGGGTCAGTTGCAAAGTGACAACAATCAAAATGGCATCAGACTTCTCAGCTAGAAGACAGTGGAGAAATGCCTTCAAAATTATCAAGGGATACCCAGGTTGATTATGTAAAGGTGCAGATTTCCAACAATGAATGTCATTATATTGGATACCTTAAATGTACCAATAAAAAAAGATTAAGAAAATTTTGATAACTCATATTAAGAAAATGAGACAACCAAACAATAAAGCATCATGTAAAGAGAGCTGACAGAGGGAAGAGAAAGGGAACCTAACAGAGTGAGAAAGAAGTATTTCTCCTAAATGAGCAAAACTAAATGATAGTGTCAGGGTATGTGCATTTGGGTAATTAAACTATAAGGAAAGGCAAGGAAAAATATTATCAGGGATAAAATATCATAAAAGATAATGATTTCAACCTAGAATTATTTTTCCATTTACATTTTTCACTAAGCATGAAGGT
This sequence comes from Fukomys damarensis, assembly GCF_012274545.1. Classification (NCBI taxonomy): domain Eukaryota; kingdom Metazoa; phylum Chordata; class Mammalia; order Rodentia; family Bathyergidae; genus Fukomys; species Fukomys damarensis. Next base: position 38,656,842 of record NW_022900942.1, on the reverse strand, counting down.
AAAACAAAGATATTTTTATTTGCAAGGACTCAGACTAACGCACCCTTTGAGGCCCTTTTCTCCAACACCTGGATGGTGTGGACCAAGAACTCAGGGATAGATTCACAAAGACACGGGATCCAGGACACAGGTGAAAGATACTGCTGGATAAACTGTGAGGTGCAAACCAGGCAGACAAGCACTCAGCCCCATCCAGGGCAGAACAGAAATAACTGGAAAGATATCAGAAAGTCCGTGACATTTATAAGCTAAAAATGTGGCTGGAGACATATAGATCAGATATCCACAGGTACATAAAAAACTAAGCACAGTTTTTTAAAGTCTCAATAATACAGGACACAAAAATTGCTCAAGAAAGACAAAGAGAATCCCTATGAATTGCATAGATAGCCATTTATTGCAACATAATTATATGGAAGGGTAAGAGAATGGGAATATAGGATAGGGCTTATGTGAAAGAAAACCAAATCATCAAAAAATCAAAAAGTAGCACCTGAAAATGGATACATATTGAAGATATACTCCTAAGTGAAATAAATAAGGCACACGTATAAATACTGAATAGTTTCTCTGGTGTGAATAATCTGCAATAATACATAAGATCCTAATAAGATTACTGACATTGAGAAATGGGAAGAAAGGAGCTAAAGGTGTAGGGAAGGTGGGATGGGTAGGGGAAGGGTAATAAGGGAAAAGAAAAAAATGTAAGATAATGAAAAGATGGAAATAAAGTGTTTGTAAATGGGGAGGGGAGGAGGGGGTGAAGGGAGGGCAGGGACAAGGGGAGAAAATGAGAATCAAGACTTGTCATGTAGAGGTACAAGATCCCAACAATGAATGTAACTGTACTGTATCCCTAAAATGTACCAATAAACTCAATTAAAGCTGAAAAAAAGTAGCACCTGAGCATGATGACACACACTTGTAACCACAGCCCTCTAGAGACTGAGGCAGGAGGATCACAAGTGTGAAGCCAGCCTGGACTACATAGTAAATTCAAAGCCAGCATGAACTACATAGTGAGAAGTAGCACCTGTCTGATGACACACACTTGTAACCACAGCCCTCTAGAGACTGAGGCAGGAGGATCACAAGTGTGAAGCCAGCCTGGACTACATAGTAAATTCAAAGCCAGCATGAACTACATAGTGAGACCCTGTTTCAAAAACACCAAACAATAAAACCATAAAGAGCAAACTATTCATAGCACAAGAGCAAAAATATTGGGAACACAACAAATATAATCATCAGTAGGATTCAACATAGCGTTAAAATGAACAAACTACAACTAACACATTGATATGAATAAATCTTAAAAACAAAATACTGCTGGGCGTGGTAGTGCATGCATGTAATTCTAGCACTTGGGAGGCTGAGACAGGAAGATCACTGTAAGTTTGAGGCCAGTATGTGCTACATACTGAGTTGAATGCCAGCCTGAACTATACAGCAAGACTCTCAAAAAAAAAAAAAAAAGAAAGGAAAAGAAAAGTCATCACAAAGTTGGGCATGTTGGTGCACAGCTATAATCCCAGCACATTACAAGGCTGATGCAGGAGAATCTCAAATTTGAGCCCATCCTAGGCAACTTAGGACCTTAATTAATGGGACCTCATCTCAAAGTAAAAAATTTAAAAAGGGCTGGAGATGCAGTTCACTGTGAAGATCCTGGCTTCATTCCCCAGAGTTTGGGGGGAAGAAGAGAAGAGGAGGAAGAGGAGGAGGAGAGGAAGAAGTAGAGGGGGGGAGAGGAGGGAGGAGAAAGAGGAGGGGGGAGGAAATGGAATAAATTAAAAGCAAAAAAATGTATTGCTTTAGGAACAAAGGGAATGCTTGATAAGAAATTCAGGATAGTAGTTATCTCTGGCAGGAGGGGGGATGATATGTTCAAGAAGTTTCTAAAAAGCTAATAATATCTATTTCCTATCCAAGTGGTGGTGGTACCCAAGTGTTTGCTTTTACTACCATATAATGCATTTTCATACAGTTATTCATATGCATTTCTATTTCTTGTTTCATACACGCTACTCAAAAGTTAGTGGCTTATAACAGATGATTTCTTGTTTCATTTATTTGTTTTTTGCTTTGTTTTGTTTTGTTTTTGAGACAGGGTCTCGCAACATCACCTAGGCTGGCCTTGAACTTAGAGCAGTCCTCCTGCCTCAGCCTCCCAAATTCTGGGATTATAGGTATGTACCACCACACTTGGCATTATCATTTCATATGACTGTGCTCAATGGGCTCCTGGGAGTTTCTTCTGCTGTCTAGGGTGCTGGCTGGGGTCCTTTACGAGGCTGCATTCAGCTGAAAGCTTCACAGAGGCTGGAACATCTACAGGTTTCTCTTGCCGCCTGGTACCTCCACTGAGGGACCAGAGAGACTGGGATGGAGCAAGCCTCTCTGTCTACTTGGTCTCTCTTCCTGTGGTCTAGCCCGTGCTTCTTTAAATGGCACCAATGCCACAACAGCCAGAGCAGGACCTGACAGGTCTCCTAAGGTTAACAGTCAGACATCACTGTGCCTCAGTATTCCACCACATTCTAGGGAGAAAAGCACACTGGAAGGCAAGCTCAGATTTGAAAGAGAAATGTATGCCACCTCCTATCAGGAGGAGCTGCTCTGTGGCGCAAGATGGGAAGAGTTGTTTTCCAGCATCTTTGCAGACAAGAGACTACTACATATCAGTGGACATCATGATTAATGGGTTTTTAAAAAATGAGAGCCCTTCACACAGTGAAAGATTCCATAAATAAACAAGAATAAAGCAATCGCCCAAAGGAAAATATTTGTAATGCAAATTAGTATAAAAGCAACACTTAAAACATGCAAACAGCTCTTAACAATGTGACAGGAAAAGTACAATCATCGCACAAGCAAATGATTAAAAATCCACCAAAACCAGGCATCCCTATAATCCCAGTATCTGAGAGGCTGAGGCAGGAGGATTCAAGTTTGAGCCCAGACTGGGCAATTTGGCAATTTAGTAAGGCTGAGAGTGTAGCTCAATGTGAAGATCTCGGGTACAACCTCCAGTACCATCAAAAAATAAAAATAAAAAAGAAAGGAAAGAAAAGAAAAACACCAAGAAGTAAATCCAAATAGCCAGTAAATATAAGATGCTCAGATTCACTAGCAGATATAGAAATGTGTCACATAATAACAAGATATCACTTTATACCCTTCTGTCAAGCAAAGATATTAAAAGCTAAAATTCCTAGTGGTGGTTTGGAAGCAGAGAAATGATATTCTATATTGCTGGTGGAAATGTGAATTATCAGCACCATTTTAGGAACCCATCTGCTGCTATCACTACATTTGAAAATCTATACAGCGTGTGACCTAACAGTCCCATTCCTGCAAATATTTGCCATGAAACAAAATCACCTATGTGAAGACATTTGTTACAGCACTATTTATACAGAAAGAAAATGGAATTACATTAATAGGGGAATAACTAAATAAATCAGGGTGCAACCACACTGTGGAATATTATGCCATTGAATTAGATACATGCTACAGTTTTAATACAGTTTGGGCTGTCCAAAACTCACGTCAACACACATCTGTAATCCCAGGTTGGGAAATTTAACAAGACCCCAATTCAAAAGAACCAGGGCTGAAGATATAACTCATTGTGAGGCGCTGAGTTCCATCCCTGCTACCACAAAAATAAATTACTCAGCCTCAAATGTTTTGTTAGAGCAACAGACTAACACAATATAAAATAGCTGACTTACCAGAATCTCCAGAAAGCTCACTGGGAAGGAAAACAAGCCACAGCCAAGTGGTTATAATACTGTCCATCCTAATAAGTTAATCATCAAAACTGTTGCATATGTAAATGTTTATATACAATGTACTATATGAATGTGTATATTTATATGCATATTCACACAAATATATGCATGCACAACTATGGGATTACACAGCATGAAAAATACATCTGCAAAAACAGTGCTTTTAAACATGGGTTATCTGAGGGTGGGCATGGGACCCTGATGTGAAATGAGGAAGGGAAGAAGAAGGAGTTAAGAGCAAACCAAAAATTAATAAAGGGAGAAAAATACTGCCTACAAAAAACATATGTTATATGTGATATATACAATCACATTTCTACAGCTATTAAATTTGGGTTTGCACTAGGTAGATATCCAAGGATATTAAATTAAAAATATGTTTTCTAGGGCAGTAGAGCAGCAACACTGTCTCAATTTAAGGAAATCCAGTCCCCAAAGCCCAGCCCTACCAAGTTCCTTACGAGCTCTGAGCCTCTGTTTCTTCACCAATAAGGGGGGAGTCTTTCTATCCACCAGGGTTGCTATGAGGACTGGGTAATGCACACAAAACAGAATTAAATAAAACTTTACTATTACATTACTATTAGCATGGGCTCAGGAGATTGACTGGCCCTGTTGGAAGATTAGGGGAATGTGTGACTTTCGTTGTGACCAAAATAACAGAAGGGATTTTCCAGCTCACAAATGACCTCTTAAAATGACCTGAATTTCCATCAGTGTCAGTGGGAATGCCAAGTGGTACAAACTTTGGAGGATATCGTGAGGTAGAAGATAACGATGGACTTAAGAATGGACCTGAAGCTTAAAAAGTGTCAGAAGGAATGGAAACTGGGGAAAAGCCTGCCTAGAATTAAGGGAAATCCATCTGTTCAGCTTACTTCTGATATTCTATCCTACAGGACTTGTACACCAGCATGCTCGATTCAAATTTACTTCAAATAACTTAAAAATGGAAACACCTCAAATATGCCAAAAATAAGCCAAAATTTTAACCAAAGAGGCCCATACTTTTGATAAGATGTCATGAAGCCATTTAACATGACACACAGATTTTTAATGTCCTAGGAAAATCCCATGGGTATAGGGGTTGGGTTTTTATAACAGTATAAAAAATAGTATACACCATCCAATCTCTGCCAAACAAAATGAATCACAAAAGATGACTAGAGGCTGGGATTTAGCTCCTCCTCCTGCCTTGCAAGCTCAAGGACCCCCGATACCAAAAAAAAGGAAAAAAAAAAAAAAAGAAATGACTAGAAGTAAATGTGTCAAAGCCTCACCAGTGGTAAGTTTATGAACTGTTTTCTTCAACTCCTTTATTTTATTTTTGATTGTTTGGGTTTGTTTTCGTTTTTATAGCCCAGGCTGGCCTTCAACTCATGGCAGTCCTCTTGCCTCTGCCTCCCAAGGGCTGGAATTATAGGTGTGTGCCACTACGCCTGGCCCTTGTATGATTTTTTTTGTTTTCTAAAAATCCTGCAATGGCATGCAGCACCGAAAGGGCTAGGGAGGAAAAGCTGAAACAAGAATAACAACACGGCTGGGGTTGTAGTTCAGTGGCAAAGCACTTTCCTAGCAAGAGTGAGACCCTGGATTCAATCTCAGGACCACTAAAATAAAATAAAACACAAGTAACCAATGCTGGTAAGATATTCATTAAACCATAGCTGCACATTTTGGGTTGGAGTGGCTGAGACCAAACATTTTCAGGGAAAAGTTGGACTCCAGTGCTTCAAGGGGGCAAGCCCTTTAGACGGGAAAGCATGGACACATCTTTGGAAGCAGGGGAAATTGGTTGTGGAAAATCAAGAGGGACTATAGAGATCCAAAGCATCTGCTTCCTATTCTTTTCAGGTTTGATAAAGGATGCTCATGAGCAAAAACTCAATAGTGGATAACCAAGCAGAAGGAAGAAAACCTCTTCAGAATCAAAGAAGGAGGAAGTGTGAGGAAAAAGTGAAAATGCGTGTGAGCTGAGCTCATTCAGCAACACTGAATTTGAAACAGTTGGATCACACATGTTCTTACTATCCCTTTTGGATTTATTCCCCTCCCTTCAGCTCCTTTCCCATCTTTTGACCCCTTTGCTTCTCCCCCGCCACTTTTAATCCACCTGAAGGGATGAGAAATTAGAACACCATGCCTCTCCTGAATGGCCATTGTCTGCAGCTGAAGCAGTCTTCGCCCGGGATAGGAAACCCAGGAGGCAGGATTTCAAGTAGCAGCTACCGCCAGCTACAGGGATGGGGAAAGACTTTGGCACCCTACCCTCAGAGGCTCTCCGGAGCAGTGAACTCAGCTGGTGGAAGGATTAACAGAAGGGTGAGGATTCCCATGGCCTCTGGCATCTTGCCATCCAAAGGCCATTCTGTTAGACAAAATGACCACAGGGAGGTCCATTACTCAAAATGGAACCCTGCTTCTCTTAAAGGGTCCTTTCCTCTCCAGAAAAGTGGAACTGAACTCACCATACTGCCTCTCTACTCATCCTCCAATAAGAGTTTAAACTCTGTCACCTACCCCAGCAATACAACCAATCCTCAAGCCCCACAATGCTCTCCCACCACACAACCCTTTATAAACCTCACCTAGTTGGTCTCTCACTCTCTTTCTCTCCATTGTTTAAGACATCCCAACAGCTCTTTACTCCCAGTAAAGTCTTGCCTCAGGTGCTCCTGTTTCAGCTCAGTTTCTTTCACAACCCTTCCTGTTGCTGACCTCTCTGGTCTTGGCCCACATTCCCCATGATCCCCCGCTCTGGAGGGGACTGATAGGTGGTGTGACCCTTCCCCCAGAGAGTCATAGAACCAGAATGACCCTTTAAGAGTATCCAGTCTATGGCCATAGTTTTGTAAAGAGTAATAATGAGCTATTTTATGGAACCATGCCAACTTCCCCAAAGCTCTTAAATCAGGGAAGACTAAAGTTGTAACAAATACTGGCATAGATCTTTGACACTCACGCCTTTCTCAGCTTCCCTCAAACAGCCAGCCCCCACCCCAGGGCCCAGAGAAGGACAGAGATATGACCTAAACACAGCAAGGCCCAGCTGTGACCAATGCCTACAATCTTTCCCCACGTGGTCCTAGGACCTCTCCTCACTTTGAAACCCCAGCCTCACTCTGCGTGACTGAGTGACTTAATTCAAATTGCATTTATTTGCTCATTTCTAATCTCATCCTAGGATCTCATACTCTCTTGATGGTAAATAAAGGTGAACAAAAGATCCCTCTGAATGACCTGGCAAATCAAGTTCATGCCTTTCTCAAGTCAATCCATTTGCTCTAAATCTAGTCAAGTCAGAACCAAACACTCCAGATGGCTGACAACTTGGCCACTGCTTCCAGTCTCTCAAGGCACAGTGAGTCACAGGGACTGGCTTAGCTTTCACGAGTCAGTGGCTCCTGTTTGTATATAGTCACTACTTTCTGTTGTCCATAGATAGTCTGGTGTTATAGTTTGAAAAGCATTGACAAAAAATTGTCCTCCTCTAAGGACACCATCAGACTTACATGGTATCTGAAAACTCACCATTTGAAAAGTTTCTCAGAGCAATGAACTTTCATAGAAAAATTGATGAGGATTTTACTATGTAACTAACAGTCCGTATATCTCTGTGGTTAAGAATAAGATCTGAATGTCAGTAATCTTATTAGAATCTTATGCATTGTTGCAGGTGTGATACGTAGGGGAAGAACAAAAAGGGAAAAGAAAAAAATGTGAGAGAATGAAAAGATGAAAATAAAGTGTTTGTAGATGGGGAGGGGACGAGGGGGTGAAGGGAGGGCAGAGGTAAGGGGAAAAAATGAGAATCAAGACTTGCAATGTAAAGGTACATGATCCCAACAATGAATGTAACTGTACTGTATCCCTAAAGTGTTCCAATAAACTCAATAAAATTAAAAAAAAAAAGAATAAGATCTGGACTGAGTTCCACTTCTGGTATGTCGGAGTAAATTTTTACTGTAGATAAGAACCATAAACTCAGGGGCAGGAGATTAGAGGCCCTGAAGAGTATTCAACAGCCAGAAGACTCTAGTGGGAAGCTGACACTTGGAAGAAGGAAACTGAATGAGATACATCTGTTTGTATGATGTTTAGCCCGTGGACAAGCTGCAGTCAGTGTTCTGACTGGCAACTAAAACTGAGAAGAAATTCATGGTCTTTCTGGCCTGAAAACCAGAAGAAAGAGTGTGGAGCAACCATAACTGCAGGAAAGTAATGAGAATCCTGGAAAGAAGAGAGCTCAAAGAGATGTAGTCCAAAATTTCATGTGTAAACTTTGTCAAAAATGTTGTCTGATCCCTCACCACCCATGTACATGTAATACATAGAATGTAAGAAGCCTGCCTAAGGATAAAAGAGCAACAGAGAAGTTTGAGATACCACTTTAAAAAAGGGAGTTTATAGTTTGAATCCTACCAAGTTGATTGCTTTCTAAAGCAAAAATTTGAAACTTTTTAAAAGACTCCAGCAGAATCCAGTCTCCACAACATGACATTCACAGTATGTAGTATACTATCCAAAATTTCTTGGCATGCTAAGAAATAGGAAAATGTTATCTCTTCTCCAGAATGAAGAAAGTTGACAAAATCAAAACTCAAGTTGACACAGGTAATGAAAGTAGCAGAAAATTATTTTTCTTTATTTTTATATTTGCTTGCACATTTTGAAATTTTATTTTTCTTTAGTATATGTTTGTAGGAAATGATTACTTTTAAATGGCAATTATGACTATACTAAATAACATAAAGGAAAAATACTAATAATGATGAAGACATAATAAAATTTCTCTATTGGAACAGACACTGTTAAAAGTAGACTCACACGGAAATCTGATAATTTGGAAAATACATTATTTAAAATGCTTGAATTTAACTGGATGAGTTTGATGGCAAAATGGAAAAAATAGAGGAAATAAACAGTAAATCTAAAGAGAGATGAACTAAAAAAATTTAGTCTGAAAGACAAAGACAAAAATGATAATTCTGGGCAACAAAGGCAAGATAGACAGCAGCATCACAATCCCCAACTTGAAATTATATGTCAAAGCTACCGTGATAAAAACAGAATGGTTCTGAAGAAAAAACAGACCTCAGGAGCAATGGAACAGAATAGAAGACACAGAATCAAATCCAAACACACTCAGCCACCCTACCTTTGACAAATAAGCTAAATACCTTCTCTGGAAGAAAGATATCTTCTTTAATAAATCATGCTTGGAAAACTGGCTTTCCAGCCAAAGGTTAAGCCTAGACCAGTATCTCTTACCATGCACTAAATTAAAATAAAACTGGATCAATGATCTAAATATTAAAACATAAACACTAAATTTGCTGGAATATAAAATAAGTAGAACTCTTGAAGACATAAATGTAGGCAAAAACTCTATGAACAAACACAAGAAAAACCTCAAAGAACAACTGGGGCTTCATCATATTTAAAACCTTTTGCATAGCAAAAGAAATCACCAACAGAGTGAGGAGATAACCCACAGAATGGGAAAAAATTTTACCAGCTATTCCTCAGATGAAGTACTGATATCTAGAATATATAAAGAACTTTAAAAAAGCAGATACCCAAATTTAAAGACCCAATCCAAAAACGGGCATCTGAAATAAACAGACACTTCTCGGGTGAAGTACAAACAGCAAATAAATATATGAAAAATGTTCAAATCATTAGTCATTCAAGAAATGCAAATTAAAACAACACTGAGATTCCATCTCACTCCAGAAAGAATGGCTATTAAAACAATAAGATTCTGTCTAACTCCAGAAAAAAGGCTATCATCAAGAAATCAATTAATAACAAATGTTGGCAAGGTTGCTGTGGGAAAAAGGAGCTCTGCTACATTGTTAGTCATAATGCAAACTAGTATAAACATCATGCGAATCAGTTTGGAGATTCAGCAAAGAAAAAAATAAACTAAAAATTCTATTTGACCCAGCTAGTCTCCTTCTAGGTATCTTCCTGAAAGAGCTAAAAATATCATAATACAGTGATACATGCACACCCTTGTTTATAGCAGCACAATTCATAATAGCTAAATCTTGGAAGCAGTCTATATGTCATCAGCAGATGAATGGATAAAGAAAAGGTGGCATTTACACTCTGTGGAGTACTACTCTGTCATGAGTAGTAAAAGATAAACTTGAGTCATTTGCAGGAAAATGGATACACCTTGAGGTTATAATGTAAGTGAAGCAAATCAGACACACAAGCTGGATACTCCATGGTTTTTCTTACATAGAAGCCCAATATAAAAATAAAGTATATAATAAAAGACAGATAATAGGAAAAAAGAGAGAAAAAATGTTATTATAATCTCCAAGAGTTTTTCATACAAAAGTTTTACATTTTAAAATCAAGTTTAAAGCCAAAAAACCCTTATTTTGTTTTTTTGAGATGGGTCACACTATGTAGTTCAGACTGGCCTTGAATTTACTATGTAGCCCAAGTTTTCCTCAAACTCAGGGCAATTCTCCTACCTCACCCTCCCAAGTGCTTGGATTATAAGCGTATGCCACCATCTCCCACCCCAGCAGAAGCAAAATTTTTAACAAGCCAGACTTATTAAAATTTTAAGTTTTCTGAGCTTATCTACTTCATGATTTATATTAGACAGCACCTATGTTTTCTTCTAGCATTTTAAAATTTCAATTTTTAATTTTTAAGCAGTTGCACCTTCTGGAGTAGAACATAAATTAAATTGAAATTGAAAAGAATTTCTTTCTTTCCTTTGAAGCACTGGGGATTGAACCCAGGACTTTTATACTGAACTATGACCTCGGCCTTTTTTTTTTTTTTTTTTTTTTAGAGACAAGTTCTCACTAAGTTGTTAAATTGCCCAGGCTAGGTTCAAACTTCTATTCTTCCCACCTCAGTTTCCCAGAGTGCTGGAATTATAGGTGTGCACCACACCTGGCCTTGAAAAGAATTTCCAACCATTTTTTTTTCCTTGCAGTACTATAGATGAAATCCAGTGCCTTGTCCTCGCTAGGCATGTACTCTACCACTGGGCTATACCCAGCCCCTTTAGCATTATTCTATCCTAATGACTAACTAGCTCTCCTAGCACAGATTATTAAAGAACCCTTCTCTCCCATGCCTTGCAATACCATGTCATTTAATATGTCATGTTCCCTCTGCTTTGCAGACTTTTATAAACTAGCTATTTCATTTGGTCAATCTGAAGCTTCTCTCTAAGGGCAGTTTTTGAATCCCAGAGAAGTGAAGAAAGTTCAGGAATTGAGTTCAAGGCTAGAAGGAAGGCTAGGGAATAAGGGGCAAGCAGTAAAGAGGCAGATTTCTCAATTATATGGCAGTATTTCAAAAAGCAATGCTGCTTCCCAAAACAACTGAAACTAAGGATGAATGTTTCTCTGCATTTGTTGGGGCCAGTAGGATGAAGGGAGGCCCGGTCTGGTGAGGTTCCCAAAGCAAATATCACAGAAAAGCAGAAACTAAACTTCAATTTCCAGCACAGAACTTATGTCAGGTCTTTATCAGATTTCCTGAGACACAGTAAGACAAAACAGCCACATGACCTTGTACAGCTGCTGTGTGGTTGTCCATCCTGCTTTATTATTATTTTAACAAAGTCTGTTGTGCACCTACTCTAAACAACAGTCATGTCTTCAGGTACCTTCAAGTGCCCTAACGCACCTGGGCTTTGACACACCTGCCAGCAGCCACGTACAGCATTTTATCAGAAAATAGGCCAGTTAATTACATCACCAAATGTTTCTCCGGTGTGTGAAATCCTTCTGACCTTTCGTAGGTATCTATTCTCCACAGATACCTCCAGTATAATGAAGCCTTGTGTCATGGCACCGTGTTTTCACTGGAATCAGTATTTACCCATATTCCACACAGGTGGGACCCAAAATAAAGACTGCTGCATCTTTCTGATGCTTAATTGAATTCTCACCCAGAGCCAGGTCCGGCCCATTATGCCTTGTGAGCTCACTTTGTCACCCTGCAGCAGTGCCATTGTCATCCACACACAGAAAATAAGGAACTGCCCAAAGTCCCACTGCAGTGAGTGACAAATCTGGAACTCTGCCCCTGTATCACCTGGTACAGAAACTGTGCTCCTGTGCACCACAGCCTTTCCCTGTGATCCAGAGAGGAGAATGACACAGAAAGCTGAAAACACCCCAGCTTTCCAGAGAAGGGGAAACGGAGAGAAGACAACGGAGGAACACCATGCAAAGCTAGCAGAAGGATGTGGCTTCATTTGCCCTGATAGAAAAAGACAGAAACCTTCAGCTTTCTGTTCCACCCCCGGCCTAAGGGTCAGCAGCTGGGGTCCCTTGGGACTGTGTTGCAGTTCCCCGTGGTGTGGATCAAGGAAACCCCCACACACACACCCCGTCTAAAGCCTCTATATAGGAAGCTAGTGTGACCTCACTGGCTTCCTGGACACCCAAGCCTGACCCTTGCTCTGGGTCCCCTGAATGGCAGGGTCACCTCAGCCAGCTGGGACAGGAGTGGAGTCAGTGCATACAAAGGAATGAATATCCATACTGGCCCGTTACCCTGCACTCTTCAGCTGGAGATGCCACCAGTTCCTCTCCAACTCTCCGCCACCACAGTCCAGCCACTGCTGCTCCTGGGGCTTATATTCCTCACCTTCCTCTAACCTAGGCCCACTTGGGTTTCACCTTCTCCAGACTAAACCTGGCTGGGTGGGCTCCCTAGCTCACTAGAAACAATCCTTCTTTCATGTCCTAGCCCTTCCTTACCTCCGCCATGGTATTCACACATTTGTGCAGGGCGTATAAATTGCAAAGGCCCCTGCTACATTCACTCTCGCCTATTCCCTTAGCTGTGGGATGCCAGCATCAGCGTGTGGCTTGCTCTCAGAGATGCTATGCACAATCTCAATCCTCTGAAGAAAAACTGAAGCAAAGAAATTTAGAAGGAAAGGGCAGTTCTGCTTGGAATAACTGGGAATACAGATGCTCCTTCACCGAGATGGGTTATTTCCTGATAAACCATTGTATGTTGAAAATGGCTTAGCAACACAGTACACTGTAGCGTGTCACTTGTTCCTCCATGTGGTCTTGTGGCTGGTGGGAAGTTGCCCAGCCTCCTGAGAGAGGCTGTATATCACTAGCCCAAGTTAAGATTGAAATTCAAAATTTGAAGTTGGCTCCTATCAAATGCCTATCACTTTCACACCATGGTAAAGTTGAACAATTGCAAGTGGAACTATCGTGAATCAGTTTATCCTCGGTCCTTCCACAATTCTCCACGCCTACTCCCAGCATTCATGTGTAGATCCATGAAGACTTTGAGACATTGTGCAAGAAGCCCGTAGCGCGAAGTGCTTCTAGGAAAAAAACCAAAACAACAACAATAATAAAAACACATCTCTATGTCTGTGTCCCCAGGGCAGTTATGACTCTTGTGTTGATGTTCCAGAGTTCAGCATTTGTCCCAGACAAATTACAATTTGGATAATAAGTTATACAGTCACCCTACTCACAAAGCACAAATGGACCTGCCTAGGTGTAACAGAACCACTCCTTCTGAGAATTGTCCTTGGCAAAGTTTCTTCACTTCCCCCTCCCTTTGCCCTTCTGCCCTTTCCTAATCCTTTTGCAAAGTTTCTGTCCCTACCCTCTTGCCCAGCATTCTGAATTCTAGACAGAAGACCCCACCTAAATGGTTAGGGTGTTAACTGCTAAATGATCTTTCTTTAGGTTTACGGAACTCAGAACACCTGGTGACCTTTGTAACAGTCTATGTACCAAATCACAAAGCATGGAAACCAATGGGATGTGTGACTTGCAGAAAAGTAACATGTCTGTCTATCCTTCCTCAGTAATGCTTGTTATGATGAAGAATTACTCAGCCATAAAAAGAACAAAGTTGTATCATTTGCAGGAAAATGGATGGAACTGGACACTATCATGTTAAGCAAAATAAGCCAGACTTATACAGATAAGCATTATGTTTTCCCCTAACATGTGGAATCTCTGAGGAAAAAAAAAGATGACAAGCAAGAAAGACAGAAATCTTCAGCTGAGAAGAGGACTGAGATTGCAGGCTTGGGCTGGTAATAAAGGGGAAGGGTTGTGATTAAAATATGCTGTATCTATGAAAATACCACTGTGAAACCTAGTATTTTATAAAATGTAGATGTACCAATAAATTTATATATGATATATTATTTACATATATATGTGTATGTACACACACACACACACACACACACACACACACACATATAATGCTTGTTATAAACCACAGCCTGGTCCGACAGTGATAAGAGAAGCCCTGGTGTAACAGGGCCACTCCTCTGGGGAGTTGCCCTTCACAGAGTCACTCCCTTCACCCTTCCCCAGGGTTGTTGTCCCTTCCTAATCCCTTTTACGTCACCTCCTCCCTTTTGCCCAGCATTCTAAATTCTAGAGAGAAGCCCCACCTAAAATGGTTAAGATATTAACTGCTAAATAATCTTACTCTGGATTTACAGAACCCAGAACATCTGGTGACCTTTGTAATGCCTCTCCTTGCTTCTAGACCTCAACTCACACAAACCATGGAAATGGATGTGAGGTGTAACTTGCAAAAAGTAATACCTTGTCTAAAAAGAACTATAGGAGCCAGTCCCAGGAGATCCAGGTCCACTGGGACACTCTAGAGAAGAAAAAGAAGAAAGAAAAGGAGACACAAACGCTGGAAGATGAAGACATTGTTCAGCCTGGAGACTCCCTGCCGGGCTCCTCCTTCCCCTCCCCATAAAGAACCCTGTACATCTCTATCCACACACCCTCCGAGTTGGCACTTGAGGTTGATAGCCCCTCTGGCTTTTCCAGAGCCCACCCTTGAACAAACCTGATTCCTTACTACCAGCTCTCATCTCTCAAATATTAGCCTTCAAGTGGCCATCAGCCCAGATTTTATTCCAATAATGATGGGAGACTTAGCTTGAGAGAAATAGAGATTGATGTGAATAGCTAACTGCAAAGCCCCAGGGCAGAGGATGTGCCCACTGTCCTGGTGAGGTGATCTTCCACCCTCCCTCTAACACCTGGCCCCTCCATTCAGTGTCCAGGCCTGTTCTCCACACTAACGCCATAGATATCCCAAAGATCACCTCTGCTTGGAACTCAGATTTAGAGCAGGACTGTGCACCAAAGGGCACCTGCCAGACAGAAGGTGCGGATGCAGTGGAGAGGACCAACCAAACCAACACCCACCATCACCGAGGAAAGCTCTGTCTCTGGCTCTCACAAGGAAACTGGGCGAATTAGGGCTCCCCACTTGCTCTTGGAGAGACTGCAGAGCACCACTACTACAGCCTCTTAGGAGCAGAACATTTTGTTCCTGCCACCTTGATTTTAAACAATGATGGATTTTTGTAGGGAAGCTGGGATGTGTAGGGGAAGGGTAATAAGGGAAAAGAAAAAAATGTGAGAAAATGAAAAGATGGAAATAAAGTGTTTATAAATGGGGAGGGGAGGAGGGGGTGAAGGGAGGGCAGGGACAAGGGGGAAAAATGAGAACCAAGACCTGTCATGTAGAGGTACAAGATCCCAACAATGAATGGAACTGTACTGTATCCCTAGAACGTACCAATAAATTCAATTATTTAATTAAAAAAAGTGATGGATTTTGTCTTCTGTAAATTTCACAAGCTTATTGATGTTGTTTTGCCTTTTCTTTGGGGGTGTGTTTTTTGTTTTAGTGTTTTTCTTTTTTCTTTGAGACAGGGTCTGACTGTCCAGCCTAGGCTGGCCTCAAACTTGTCATCCCCCTACTTCAGCCTCCCAAAGGCTAAGACTACAGGCATGTGCCACCATGCCCAATGAATCTTATAAGGTTTTAAAAGTACGTCTCAAAAATAAATATAATAATGAATTAATTAAAAAATAAAAACCTCATCTCATTTTATCTCTTAGCCCTCAAGTTTGTAGACTTCACTGCTGTGCAGCAAAGGGAAGGACCCAAAAGGTGAGCCACATTGCTAATATAATTGCTGCATGGGGTGAGAGGGCACAAGTCCACTCCATTACTGGAAAAGAAATTGACCATCAGACAGATTAAATCCAACTGCAAGTCTAATCCCTTCACCCCCCAACCAAGAGCCCATCTAATAAGCTTCCAGAATTGACTCTTTGTCCCCTCCCAGGGTCCTGACTTCTACTTGATAATGCCCCTCACTGGCTCCCAGGGTGGTGATCTTAACTCTGCTGCAGAAGTGTAGTTGGACTTGCCAGAGATGCAAATTACCTAACAGCCACAGGCCAAATGGACCTGAATCTGCATTTTCATAAGACCCCCAGAGGATGCAATGACCATAAAAGTTTTAGAAGTTGTAGAACTTCAGGCTCTCTGGAGGGGAATCTGGTCACAAAAGTGAATTACAGCTAGACCAGTCTTTTTCCTGCAAAAACTGACTTAGAGTCTCCCATCTCTCAGTTAGGGTGTTGATAGGCTCCTCCCCTCAGTAGTGAGGAAGAGAAGAAAAGAAGAGAACGGAGGGAGGCAAAACCAACCAGGTACACTGAAAATTCAGGAAAAGAGGATGAAAAGGAAGGAAGGAAAGGAGGGAGAGAGGCAGGGAGGGCAAGTGCCAGGGGCCACAGAGGAAGGGCCCTGATTGGCCCCAATCTACTTCCCTGTCTCCTGCCCTGGAAACCCATCCAGCAGTTCCCCCTCTTAGTTTTCCACATGACTAAACTGCATGGGTCCGGTGTGATCATACCACCAGCCGCCTAGTCGCCTGCCCCCAGTTCCTCCAGCTCACAGAGCCTGGTGGGGCCTGCAGACCGGGGCACACCACCCAGCCCTATCTGCTTTTACCACACTCATGCAGAAGGGGCTCTCGCTGGTGACCTGGCTGGGTGTGGGGCTGCTGGGTCTCCAGATGCCCCAGCATGGAAGCGTCCATCCGACTCCTTGCGTGCTTGGCCTGTGTCATCCCAATGGGTGAGTTTCCACTGTCCTCCCTGGCCTAGACTAGACAAAATCTTGGCTATAGTCTTCTCTTCTCAGAGCTCGGCAGCTGGGTTTGCCCATAGCTTCCAGACCCGGGGAGAGAGGAGAAGCTGTGCTTTAGCGGGCTATCCTGACAGAAGCCAGAAGTTCAAATGTGACTTTGCCTTGGGTTTTCAGATGATTTGAAGCAGTCTCCTGGATTCCTGGGCCTCAGTATCCCCACTGAACAAAGGCCACCTACCCCACTCATTGCTGAGAGGCAAAGAACAGGAATGGGGAAGACTGTGCGATCTCTGAATACCCTTGAGTGTTGCTCTCATCCTGGTGCTTTGTCTTGATAGTCGCAACCCTGAAGACAAGGCAAGAAATATGCACAGTTGTCTGGGGACAGTGTTGGGATAAGGGTGAAATGATTTCATTTGGGGAACTGGATCAGTGATGGAGGCCACTGATCTCCCACAAAAACCCCAAGGGGCGATTGAGAAAACCACCCATGGCAATGTCACTTAGCTCCGTGAACTGGTGCCCCTGGGCACAGTGCTTTGCAAAGGGTGCAGAGAGACCAGGTATCATGTGCATCTGAATCTCAGGGGAGTCTGCAGACCCTTTGGCTTCATCCAAGACCTGCAAAATCAGAGTATCAGGTAGCAAGGCCCAGGAGTCTTCATATCCAACCACCTTCTTGGGTGATTCTGATGCCCAACACAGTTGAGAGCAATAAGAATAAATGGCCAAAGCAATTCTCTTGAGCCCTGCTGAGCAGGCCCAGTCCTTTCCCCAATCTAGCCAGGAATGTCGCTTCCATAATTTGCCCTCAGACTCTGCAACTGTGCCATCATGTGCTGCATGCTGGCCCCGTGGTGTTGTGAGCAGTCCTTGGTAAGGGGTCCCATTTCCACACATGGATGACAAACTCCCACACCTCAGGCTCCTGTTCCTTCCTCTTTAGCATGTAACATGGTGTGGGGTTCATTTCTGGTCTGGTTTGCATGGTACTAGACAGCACCTATATAGTTCAAACTAAGTGCTGGGCGCCACGGTATCTCTCATTATCCTATAGCCCTGTGAAAAGGAACAATTCTTATCCACTCTTCACAGATGATGAAATGGCACACAGAGGCTCAGTGAGCAGCAGGTGGAGCTGGCATATGAATTCTGATGGATGTGACCCCAACTCACACACACTGTCATTGTCCCATGGCAGGGACCCGAATAAGGCAGGGGCTATCTTTTCCCAAGCTGACCTAACTCAGCCATCTTTTTAGGATGAGTTAGGGTTGGGTCCCACTAAGAGGATGAGAGCTGGGAGAGGTGGCCCTGCTCAGTGCTACGGTGGCAGATAGCTGAGCTGTTAAGGACATGGGTGCTGATGTCAGGCACAGCTTTGAATCCTGGCTCTGCCCTTCTCTAGCTGTGGCCCAGGATCAGGCTGTCTAATTCATGGTGGAACAGGGCCCGTGCAGTCCCTGGACCTCAGAAAATACACAATGAATGCTGCTAAATCCTGCAGAGATCACATTGCTTCAAGAGGGACAGGCTCTGGTGATTTGGGTCAGAGTTTGCTTTATTTTTCTCCTGCTGCAGGTCAGCTGCTATGAATCAGTTAAAGACAAAAATATTTAGAGGAAGCATGAGCCAGCCACAAGTTCAAGAACCAAAGCCAAAGCGCACGCATGCTCTAGCTGTATGTAGCAGTCACCGGAGAGGCCAACCACATGCATGGGCCAGCTCACTGAGGAGACGCTTGTGCTTCACACAGCAGGGGCTGCA
Organism: Fukomys damarensis; assembly: GCF_012274545.1. Taxonomy (NCBI): domain Eukaryota; kingdom Metazoa; phylum Chordata; class Mammalia; order Rodentia; family Bathyergidae; genus Fukomys; species Fukomys damarensis. Next base: position 38,638,318 of record NW_022900942.1, on the reverse strand, counting down.
TTGTGGATAAAACCACAAGGCCCAGGAACAGGATGATCCGGGAACACCTTATGGTTCACCTGTGTGTCTCCCCATGTGGCCCAGCCAGAAGACACAGGCTGCTGCCTGGGCAGGAGACCCTAAGGACCAGACCCAGCCCCACTGCCATGTGGGAGTGCCCTAGGACCCCCATGAGCAGGGTGCCCCACCTACATGAGGCGGATGGTCACATCACTGCCCTGTCCACATCTAGAAGTACAGCCCAAGGGAGGCCCTCGATGAGAGAGAAGTAGGAAGAATCCACCTCTGGAATTGTCCTTCCCATGCCCTCCTCCCTCTTGCTGATGCCACCCAATGCCATCACCCATATCCATCACCCAATGCCCTAATACTGTGGTGGCAAACCAATGGCATGCGTGCTGCAGCCAGCTGTTGTCATGGAAAGCTCTAAAAGGTTTGCCTCACTGCATCCCTCAGGGGCTTCCCTCATGGTCTCCCTTGCCAGTTTCTCTACCCCTTCTCCTTAAATCCGGTATTAAAAATCTAGAGTGGCCAGGCAGTGTGAGGAGGAGGAGGAGGAGGAGGAGGAGGAAGAACACTGGTCTGGGAGCTCTGATCACCTGAGAGACTGCAGGCTTCCATGGGTCCAGACGCCTTGGAGAAGTAGGTGTGGCAATCACAATAGCTACCGTCCACAGGGACCTCTGTACCAGACCAGTGGCCAGCAGCCCAGTTACTCTTCACTACAACCTACCTGCAAGGGCAGTGTCCTTACCTCTGTTTTAAGGACGCCACAGTGACTTTGCTTGGATGTGAACGGGAGTCTTCCACACTCCTGGCTCCTCATACTGCCTACGGTGCAGGGGGGACCAGGGACAAAGCTTAGTCCTGAGAGCTATTTACTTTACTAGCTATGAGCCACAAAGAAAGAACAAACCAAGGCAAGACAAATGGCAGCAGTCACCCAAGGCCCTCGGGGTGTGTGTGTGGGATTCAGGGAAAGGTCGGGAGAAGACAGGCAGCTGTTGTGGAGCCAGCTGGAAACAGGAGGGCTTCATGTGTGAGACTCTTCCACTCCCTGTGGCTGTTACAAGCAGGTTTGCTGATTGGGGAAGTCCTCCCTGGGGAGGGGAGGAGGAGCGAAGCCTGGAGAGTGCGGCAGGGACACGTGAAATGGGAGAAGAGCAGTGCCCTGTGTGGGTATGGCCCCAGGACAGGGGCAGCATGGGCTCTGCAGCTCCATCGGCCCAGGTGAAGGGGCCACATCCATAACCCCATAACCCCGCGGCAGGAGGGACAAGAGTTAAGGGGAAGGTGGGCTGAGCCAGCCTCTCCTCACACTTCCTGGAAACTTCTGGGTCTGCTTCACACTGACAGATGGAGCTCCTGCTTTCTCTCCCTCCTCACCTCCCGAGTCTCTATTCTGTTGACACCCTGTCAACAGAAAGCCAGAGAGAGGTCTTGGGGAGCCAAATGAGAGACAGGAGAAAGGGGATGAAAGGCTCTGTGCCCCAGCTGGAGCCATTTCCTGTGGGGGAGGTTTGATTGTCAGGATGAACATGGCCTCTCCTGACCCTCCAGGAAATGGGTCCATCTTTCCCCATACCACAATGCCCAGTGACCACCACTGAAGACACTTCCACAACAGGAAGTGCTAGCGAGCCCAGGGGCCTGAAGGAGGGTAACCCCGACAGCTGGGCTTGTCAGATTGGCTGCCTGTCAACTGGTAGTGTCAGGCCCGGGGCTGGGGGAGGGGACAGAAGCACAGCAGGCCTCTGAGGGACTCTAGTTCTACGTGCCATGGTGCCATCCCTCTTGAAGGTGCAGTCAGTCCACAATGATGCCCCATTGGCGGCATCTCTACCCCAGCCTCAAATCCATAACTTGCTCCTTCCAGAAAAGTGTAAAGCCCACCCCAACAGACCTAATTCCTGTTGAAGTGCCATCCTGTGAGAGCAGCACCCCCTCTCGTCACCATCCCACTGTGACTACCATGGAGCTCACTTAACTGTCTGTGACACATTGGGAAGTTGTTTAATCCCAGGCATTATAAAATACATTAAAAGATGCACAGAAAGTAGCTGGGCGTGGTGGCACATGCCTGTAATCCCAGCACTTGAGAGGCTGAGGCAGGAGGGTCACCATGAGTGGGAGGCCAACCTGGGCTACATAGTGAGTTCAAGACCAGCCTGAACTTCACAATGACACCCTGTCTCAAAAATCAAAACAAAACAAACAAAAATGCACAGAAAGTACCTGTCTGCCCTCTGCCATGAAACTAATACGCAGCCTCCCTTGGAGTTAACAAAGTATGACTGCATTCAACACCCCACAGGGGTTCTCAAACCTTTGGCTTCCTGTGGCCAAAACCAAGAATTCTATTTCTGGTCCTGGACAATGGTTTCTCCCCATCTATACTCTGCAGCTCTGTCCTTTTTTATTATTATTATTTTCTTTGAGACAGGTTTTCACTGTATAGTCCAGGCTGGCCTTGAATTCAACTGCGTAGCTCAGGTTGGTCTGGAGCTCTCACTGCTCCTACCTTAGCCTTCTGAATGCTGGGACTACTGCTATACCACCACATCTGGTTCAGCCAGTCCTTTCTCCACAAGTTCTCTTCCCACCGTGGTGGCTCTGATGGGGGGGTCCACCTCCTGTGACATCAACTTTTGTGGTGACTCAGACCATCACTGTGTGCACCTGTCACACAAGCCTGCTGCCCTGTGGTGGTGATTCCGGGCTCTCTGGGTTTAATCCTTCTCTGATTGGTCCTCTGATGCTGTACTTTTATCATTTCCGCTATCATTTCATCATTTTTACTGAACCCTTCACCTTGAGTGATTGTCATCTGTTAGTTCTTCTTGATGCCTTCAACAGGCCTAAGACAGAAACTACTTTCCAGCTTTTCCATTTCTATTTCCCTGGCTGCAAAACTAAATAAACTTTTTAGAATTATCCATAAATTAAAAACCATAGCTGGGTATGGTAGCACATATCTGTAATCCCAGCTACTTGGAAACATGAGGCTAGAAAATTATAAGTTCAAGCCCCGCCTGAGCAATTTAAGGAGATCCCATTTAAAAAAAAAAAAAAAAAAAAAAAAAAAGAAG
>NW_022900942.1:38632578-38635158 GCF_012274545.1 Fukomys damarensis | reverse complement strand
AAAAAAAAAAAAAAAAAAAAAAGGCAGTGGCAGATCCCTGGCCATACTGTTAATACATTGAGGGGAGCGTTGTCCCTGGGGCTGTATCAACAGTAAACTCTCAAGAGACATCTATGCAGTGATAACTAAATACTTGGTTTCTCATTGAGCTGAGGACAAGAACTGGGCTATTTTGCTTCAGCTGATTTAAAAGGCCCCGTGCAAATGCAGAGGATTTGGTGTCAGGGAAGGAGTGTGTGAACCCCCTCCTGCACCATTAGCCTGGACATCTCTTCCCTGCTGAGTAGGAGCTACCTATCCCTCTGCTCACCTCACACTCCAATTGTAGGACTAGTGAGGGAAAGGACCTGAGAGGAGCCTGTGCTGTGCATAGGAATATCGTCGGGGTGATCCACCTACATGGTTCTGTTCAGTCCTCTGTCCTCTGAGGAAGCCGATGGCTCCCCATTTCACAGCACAGGAGCCTGAGACCTGGCATATCAGTAATGTGCCTGAAGATCACCCAGTTCATGAAGGAGCCTAGAACAGTGACAGTCACAGAAAAGGTGCTTGACGAAAGCATGCCCTGAGGTGAGAGGGTCGCCTATGCTATCTGCGCCCAAGTGGGCAGGTTTTGTACCTCCTGGAGGCTGACAGAAATGAGGCAGGCAGTTTAGAGATCCTGCAGTAAGGGGCTCTGGTTCCAGTTCAGGCATCTTCCTTGCTCCAGCTCAGCAGGCAGGCAGAAGCAGCCTGAGGCAGTGCTAAATGTCACCAGATGCTAGGGAGCTCGGGCCTCTGCCAAAGCAAATGCCTTTGTCCCTGGGCAATTCTCACCCTCACCCTCACCTTAAGTCCCCTGGGCGGGCACATCCAAAGGTCTCCGTGTCAGAGGGATTCCAGTGCCACCTCTTTGAACACCATTCAGCAGGTGAACAGGAAGCCCACATCTCCTCTTTCATGGGTTTGTCAATCCCCCACTGCCCAGTGTCTGTACACCTCTCTCCACCCACCCCACCCTCTCTGGCCAGCCTGACCCCTCCCTTCTGCTGCCTCATAGCAATTCAGTTACTAGCAGACAGACATGGTACTAGGCAACAGCAACACAAACAGGACCACATACACCCAGTCTCTGCCCTCCAAGAGCTTTAGGTGAGACACAGGCAATGCCCAAATTAGGAAGTGTCCATGCCAGCCATGGGGGGGGGCACAAGAGAGGGATGCCAGAGCCAGGCTTAGGGATCATGGAAGGCCTCCTACTGCAGGGACAACTCAGCAAAAGACTGAGAATGAGTGGGAGGACGTTGGTTAGTGAGATGGGCCAGGAATCATGTTAGACAGAGCAATACTGTTCACGTCCATCGTTAGAGCTCACCCGGCAGACAGCAGTGTACAGAGATATCTGCCTGTCTGAGCTGTGAGCTCCAGCAGGCTGGAAGGATATCCTGATTATCTTTGTCCCTGCCGCTCATATCCTGGTGCCTGGTATGGAGTAGGGAAGTGTTCAATAAATGTTAAAGTGGTGAACACACAGCAAAGATGGGGAATCGGTGCCTGGCTCTGTGATTCCTGCAGGATGCAACTGATCAGAGCTGCTCAGGACACAGAGGGTGGGAAGTAGTAGGGACACTGAGGTAGAGTCTGAACCTTAAAACTGGGAGATGTTTTCAGTAGCTACAAGCACTGACCAAACCCACACAACCTTCAGACAGAGTTTCTCAAATTTGGAAAAGGCCCTTTGATTGTTAATAACCAAACACACAAGTTCTTACTAGGACTCGATGACGCGTCCTCCACTTGAGTTCAAAAACATAATTATACTTGTCCAGAACAAAAGAGATCAATCCTAAAAGCAAATTGTTATGAAAACAGAAGGGGGAGGGGAAACTGAGTCCAGAGGCACTTGCCTCTGGCAGCGGGGAGGCAGCCGAGTAGCCCAGCGTGCTGCCCTCTCAGCTCCCTGACTGGGCCCTAGCGTTTAGGGAAGCCAGCTATCTACTTGGGTTGACTTGGATTGGGGAGGAATCTCACCAACCATCTCCAAACATTAGGTTTAACACATTGTCCCCTCCCTGGCCTCAGTTTCCTGTCTGTAAGCAGGAATGTTGTTGACTTCAGATGAACCCTGCAGGCGAAGTGAGGTAGTCTGTATTTGAACATCAGCTTTGCTTCAACCAGCCCCGTGACCTCAGACAATTATTCAAATTCTCTCTGCCTCAGTTTACTGACATGTAACTGGGGATAACTGTGCTTACCTCTAGGATCACTTGTAAGAACTAAAAGAGATACTACTGGGAATGTGCTCAACACAGAGGTGCACAGTAAGTGATTTTATTACCATCTTCTTGGGAATCCCAAGACTGTTGCAGCCACAGGATACCAGGGGTTTTCCACAGCAGAAGGGCAGGATTTGATGAGGGAAAGCTAAAGGGAAGACTATGGGCTCACTGAGCCTGTGGAGGAGGCCGAATTCCCCGAATGAGCCCCGAGGAACAGGGAGAAAGTCCGGGACTTCCCTCTCCACTCATGGGAGGGGAGGGGAGGGGAGATTCTTCTCAAGTCAGGAAGTGGGTTTCCAGGGCCCCAGGGATGGGGTCCCAG
>NW_022900942.1:38576403-38632282 GCF_012274545.1 Fukomys damarensis | reverse complement strand
CCGCCGCAACGACCTGTCTCTGCGCGTCGAGCGCCTCGCCCTGGCCGACGCCGGCCGCTACTTCTGCCGCGTTGAGTTCGCCAGCGACATCCACGACCGATATGAGAGCCGCCACGGCGTCCGGCTGCGAGTGACCGGTGAGGCGGGCCCGGGTCCGAACCTCTCCCGCCTTCCCCGTCCCAGTCCGGCGGGCTGACCTGTGCCAGGTGCGATAGGAAATCCACGAGAACCAAGCCCTCTCCCCTCCCCCTGGGGGGCTCAAACCTAAGCCTGCCCACGGAAAGAGCTGGGCTGGGCCCCGGGAATAGCCGCTGTGATGCAGCCCTTGGACCGTGGCGGTCCCTAGTAGCTCGCAGACCAAGGGGAGGGTAAAACGAGGGAACGACCCTGACTATGACAAGGGCTGTATGCACCCGCAGTCCCCGCTCGCCAGTGATGGGCACCGTGCTAGACCCAAGTTACGAAGATCCCGGAGCCAGGTAGTGGTTCTCCACTCGGGCCCAAGTTCTGCATCACGACAATAATGACCCTTTAGCGAGCACCTGCTATGTATGGGATCAGGCCTTACTCCAAGCGCCCCAACGGGATTAACTTGCCACGTTTTCTCAGCCACTCCTTACTTGGAGAAACTGAGGCATAGAGAGGCGGAATGACTTGCCCAAAGCCACACTAGTATGGGGACCCAGGCAACTTGGCAACCAGAAGCCCACTCCCTCCTCTCTGAGCTCCCACCCACTCCTCCGAAGCACACAGGGGAGAGGCAACCCTTGCCTTTACCCGCTGTTCGAGCCCTGCGTCCTGCTTTCTCACCTGCCCAACCTTGGCCGCTACTCGGTGACCGCCGCCCGCTTTGTACCACGCAGCCGCGCCGCGGATCATCAATATCTCAGTGGTGCCCGGCCAGGCGCACACCTTCCGCGCCCTCTGCACAGCCGAAGGGGAGCCGCCGCCCGCCCTCACCTGGTCCAGCCCGGCCTTGGGCAATATCTCGGCCGCCTTGCGGGGCCCAGGTCACGGCTACCAGGTGACCGCCGAGCTGCCCGCGCTGACCCACGACGGCCGCTACACGTGCACGGCCACCAACAGCCTGGGCCGCGCCGAAGCCAGCGTCTACTTGTTCCGCTTCCACGGCGCCAGCGGGGCCTCGGCCATCGCGCTCCTGCTTGGTGCGCTGGGCCTCAAGGCGCTCCTGCTGCTCAGTGCTCTGGCCGCGGGTGCTGCCCGCCACCGCCTAGGTGGGTGAGCCCTGGACCCCCATGGGTGTGAGGGGCGGGCCGGACTCTCTCTCAGATAAGGCCATGTGGCTGACACCCCCCACTCCCAGCATGAGGGACCATAGCGTCCTTTTCGCACCTGTGCGTCATGTTCTTCTCCCTGAACCGGGGTATCGGAGCCTGGGCTCTGGAGTTCCCTTTGCCCCATGAAAGTGCTCTGCGCGGGCTGCAGGCTTTCCCCAGCACCACCACTCCTTACGTTACAAGCCTCTAGGGCCTGCTTTGTGCTGCCTTGTGCTGCAGGGCTGCTGGAAATACTGAGATGCCTAAGGCCGGGTTCCCTGTCCTCCGAGGGGGCTGAGTCAGCAGATCATGGCAGCAGGCTCTGAAAGGGGACCCCTAGGCCCCAGAAACTGTAGATGGCAGAGATTGGTATGATGTATTCCGGTGGGACCAGAAGGAAGGCCTCATATAGAATACAAACCGAATACGCATGAACTGGGACACAAGGAGCCAATGGTGCGCACCCGGCAGGAGGCACAGCATGGGCAGAAGTGTGGCGGCTTGGACCAAGGCTGTCCTTAGATTGCTGCCACACACTCTGGTCACTGAGCTGCATGGGAAAATTTCTGCATGTTCCAAGGAGGGAGGGACTTCCAGAGTGTGCTGTCCTCCCAGGTCATAACCACTAGCCTCAAACTCTCTGGGCATGAAATCTAGAATTTGTCATGGTTGTCATGACTACTACCCTTACTTTGCCCATTCTGGCCTTCTTGCTGGCTCTTCAAACTTACCAAGCATTTGTGCTTGAGGGTCCTGGAAAAGTGGTGTTAGACCCCCTGACTCCACCTCTGCCCACATTAACTTCTAGTCAGCTTTCAAGTGGAGGCCTCAGTGTAACTTTTGCAGAGCCTGTTGTCTGTGGCCTGTTGCATGTTTCCTTCCTTGGGGCCCTTTTTCGCTGTAGGGGTGGGCAGTGGCAGTAGGCGTGTAGGCTGGAGGCTGCAATGCAGACTTGTTCCTCTCTCTGTCCCTCACACAGAGCTCCCGGCCACCCAGGACATCCATCCTTGGTAAGTGCGCTCACTGTCTCACTCGGCTCACCTGTATCTAGTCCCATCAGCTAAGTCCCATCACCTGTACCTAAGTCCCATCTAAGTCCTATATGAGCTTTCTCACCACTGGCATAAGGAGAATGAAGAGGCACAGGACAGAGCCAGGGTCTTCCTGCCAAAGCAGACTCCCACAGTCCAGCACAGCCTTCCCTGGAAAGACAGGCCACACTGACCAACTGTCCACTTATACCACCCACCCTCAGGGCATGGTGCCCGTGGTGCCGACTGTGATACTTTCTCACTTCCAGGATGTTTCTTCTTGTAGTCCCAGCATTCTAAAACAGGCCCACACAGAAGCCACCACGGGGACACTTGTTCTCCCCAGCACAGCTAAAGTCTTCATAAACAAAATCTCATCAGAGGTTCTAAGGGCATGGCTTCCATGAGGGGCCTACAGATCTCAGCTAAGTAAGCCACTGACAGGAGAGCCATGCTTTCCTTCGCTGTGGTGTCTGCCCAAATGAAGGCTGGTGCCATGCTAAAAGAGAAAGAAACCAGCTCTGGACCTAGGTGCTCTGTGCCTGATGCTGGCTGGGCTGGGGCTGAGAGGAGCCCAGCCTTTTCTCCAGCTGCCTGCTCGAGCATCTCCTGAAGTCTCCATAACTTGTCACATGTCCATTTTCTGTGTAATTTACTATCACACCAAGAGCCCTGAATAAGAAAGCCAAGGCATTTTAGGAATTTTAAAAATTGCAAGTACTATGTAGCAGACACTGGTTTGGATGCTTATGAGAAAAATCTCTGAACTCACTTTCCAGGAAAAATTTAATAAGCAGAAAAAAGATTATCTTAAATTGTAAAATAAGAGATGTGAAGGGAGTGATGAAACAGAGTCCCAGCGGACAGGGTGACCACTGGGCTGTGGCCACATTAAATCAGGACATTCTCTCTGAGGACGTGGCATGAAGGGACCTGAAGCTGGAGGCTGAACCTGGGGTAGCCAACTCCAAAAAGGGGAGAGGCGAGAGGAAAGATGTGAGTCTGGGGGAGTCAGGTGTGGTCAGAGCATGGAGCTTGGGGTGGGAACCTGGGCAGCCGAGGCCACAGGGCTACTCTGAGAGTGACAGGAAGTCACTCGGTGGTTGAAGCACCTGGACAAGAGGGTCCAGGAGATCAGATCTGGGGGGCTGTGTGGCTGTTTGGACTGAGATGTCAGTGGTGGGGTTAGGGAGCTAAGACAGGGGGGTTGACCCAAAGGCAAGGTGGGCAGCTTATGGTGAGGGAGGGAACCAGGATGACCTAGGGTGAAGCTTGGGCCTGGGAGCTACTTCCTGGGATGATGAAGGGAGAGAAGAGAGGTGGGGGTGTGAGGATCACACAGTAAGGTAGACATGAAGGACTGAGGTGCCCATTAATGCGTCCCAGGCAGAAGTCTGGAAAGCAGTCAGAGCTCAGGTCAGGCCCAGAGACTTAGGTCTGGAGGTCAGGGACAGAGTCGGATTGTGAAGCCTCTGGCAAAATCACTTCCAGGAAACAGAGACTCTGTGGTACAGGATGCTGTCACCTACAGCAGCCCCTTCCTTACCGTGGCCCTGCCTCTGACATTCAATTAGTCCCCAAGCCCTCTTGGTTCCTATCTCTTGCTCCCTATTGTCCTCTATCTCATATCCCCTTGGCCTGTTGCTAGGGTAATTTAGGAAATCAGAGCCCTCCTTATTGGCTGGTCAGTCAACCTTCTTCTTTCACAGGCCCCAGGCTCAGGAATCCAGTTATGAAAATTTGGGCCAGATGAACTCCAGGAGCCCACAGTCTGCCGCATGTTCCCCATGAGGAGCTCCTCAGCCACCAGCATCCACTTGTGCACCTGAGAAGAAAAGGCCAGAGTGAGGTTTGGCTGCTACAGCCCTTCCTGGTTCGCAGGCACCTTGGCAGCCTTCAGCTGGGTCATCAGCGGTCAGAAGCCAGCTCACAGCAGTTCACCTGGCCTCCTACTTAGACTTCTGTTTCACAGCCCCCATGATACTCGTGCTAGTGGGAGCAGCATTCTGAGTGTGCATGTGTGTATGTGTGTGCATACCTTTATTGGTCAGCTCTCCTGTGACTGGGACAAAATATCCCACACCCACAGTTTAAAGGAGAGGTTTAATTAGCTCACAGTTTCAGTCCAGAGGTGGCTGGCTTCAAGGGAGAAATAAGTGTGTTATGGGGCAAAGTTGCTCACTTCAAGCAGAGTGGGGAAGAGCACCCTTCAAAGGCACTCCTCACCTTCAGCTGGGCCCCACCTCCTAACAGCACACGCAGCTGGGAACATCAGTGGGAGTCAGTTGAACACAGTACCCCCATGATCCAGTCACCTTTCTTGGAGTCTCATAATCCAGCCAAATTAACAACCTCTGCAGTCACGGTGGCTTTGTGTGCCTCCGTGTGAAACCTCTGGACAGCTTTCATCTTTTTTTCCCCTAGGCCACCATAGTAAAGCTCCAGGAACCTGGTCAGAGGGTCTGGGGGCCCAGGCTCCAACCTGCTCTACCAGGTTTCTATGTGGACTGGGATAATTTTTTTACCTCTTTGGGTCTCAGTTCATCCACCATTGAACATGAACAGTAATAGAATCTTCCCCTTTCGCTGGGGTCTGTGAAGATCTGAGGGAATAAGAGATGTGATGGGGTTTTTGCAACATACAAGGCTGTCTCAGATTTGACATGCAGTTTTCAGATGTTGGCAGTCACATCAGGCTTGCAAGAACAAAGCATTCCAGAGAAGATGCAGGTTGGGGTTGTGCAAACTGTGGTCTGAGGAATATCAGATCCTGGAAACTTGGTAGCAGGAGAGGCCTGGAGCCCCCACTTCCTGCCTCACTGTGACTGTTCCATTCCCTCTGCCCAGCTCTTACTGCCCCAGACGCTCTACAGTCTTGAGGTGGGGCCTCCAGGACAAGGAGCCAAAGACCCATTATCTCAAAGCATCTGGAAACTACTGTCTCAAGGGTTGGAAGCTAGGAGACTTGAGGGAAGCTATGAGACCCCGTGAACGAAACAGCTAGAATCTATGGTCCACATCCTACCTGGATATGTAGCCCAAAACCACTGGCACTCTCACCACATTCGCCCAAGTCCAATGAGGCTAACCTTATGGGGTAGATATCAATGTGAAATTATTGCTCCTATTAGGGGAGAAGCATGCTTGAGAGCCAGGTGAACTGACAAGACAGTGGATAAAGAGGCCATGATGCTTTTCTGGGGAGATGCTCTGAAGGTTGAGAAGTTCACTTGCGCCCCCTCCTCACCACAGCCTTTGCCAGGGCAAGTGAGTGATGGCAGCTCATTACTGAGATTCAACCAGAAGCTTGTCTGAGCTGTTAAGGGGAGTCCTGTGTCACCAGGGAAGTAGTTGGGTATACAGATGTGTGTTAAGAATATTTGCTTGCTCTTTTAAGCCAGGTTCACAGCACCCCCCCAAAAAAACCTGTAATGTAAATCACTGCTTATGTATCTGCTTTGTGCTAGGAACTGGACAAAGTATTTGAGGCTACAAATGAAGGAGCAACCTGTATCGGTCAAGGTGGGCTAGATTGTGCTTCCGTAACAAACCCCAAAAGCAGAAGCTGAAAACAATGAGTTTATTTCTTGTCAATGCTACAGGCGCATCAAAGACCAGCAGAGAGGCTTTACACATTGTTACTCAGGGACCCAGGTCCCAGAATCCATCATCTTTTATGTTGTGGATTAGAGGGAGAATCCCCTAGAGGGAGTTGGGTGTGAATCCCTGTTACTGAAGAGGCCAAGGCAGGAGGATGCCAAGTTTGAGAATTGCCTGCGCAATTTAGAAAGACCCAGTCTCAAATAAATAATCATAGAAAGGGTTGGTGGTGTAGCTCAGTGGTAGAGTGCCCTTGGGTTTAATCCTCAGGAACACACACACACACACACACACACACACACACCCTCCCGAGCCCCTCCCACAAGTGGTCACAGCTCCTTAGCCAGACCTAGCCAAGTTCCCTGCTCACTCAGAAAAGACTAAGCAGGGCAACCCCACACAGTACTCAGAAAAGGGACACTAGGGACATTTGGGAACAGCATCAGTGGCTCAACAGTGAGCCCTTTCAGAAGCTCTCAAGCTAGTGAGTGACATAGTAAATGGAAAATCATATATGGGTAGAGGTATCTGGAGGGCCCAGAGTGGGGCACATATGAGGGGTAACTTCCCCTGTCCTCGGAAGGCTTCCTGGAAGAAGGTTCATGGAAAGTACATGTCCACTATGCAAACAGAGAAGACCAAGGGGAGAGTGGAGGTTGGGAGGTAAGAAAGACATTCTAAGCCATGGGAGTCTGGGCAAAGAGCAGGTCAGGTGCACCATGGCAAAAAGTTACCAGAGCAGGAGGGTAGGGTTAGGGTGGGGCCAGAGCTGGAGCAGTAGGATACCCTATGCTGGGTATCGGGTGCTACCAGCCTGTATGTGCTACTTAGTCTTCTTTCACCCATGCAACCACTGCTTTCTTCAGAGCCAGGATGCTCTGGGCAGTGTCTCTCAGTGAGTTCCAAGGGGCACCTGGTCAGAACACTTGGGGAAGTTCGTCCAAATGCCCATTCTGAGCACCACTTGGACTCACTGAATCACAAGCTTGGAGGAGGCTGGAATTCTAAGCAAATTCTTTAGGTAACTTTGCCTTCATTTTATCATGATCATTGTTATTGTTGCTTTTGTTTTGTTTTTGCTACCAGGGATCAAACTCGGGTCCTTGTGCTTGCAAGGCAGGCGGCAGAACCACTGAGCTAAATCCCTGGCCCTATTATGATCATTTTTACATACACACTGAGAAAGTTGAAAAAGACAATCACCCATATGCCCAGCACCTCCATTCACCACACATTTCTCACCAAATGCTCCACGTGTGTGTGTGTGTATGTGTGAATCATCTCATCTCTAAGCTCTGCCACTGCAGTACTTCACGCCAAGTACCTTCAAAGAACAGAAATGCTTTCCTCCATACTATCACCATGCTTGGGAAAATCCACAGTAATTCAGCAATACCACCTGCCTCAGTTACTTTTCTCACTGTTGAGACAAAATACCCAACATCCACAAATTAGAGCAAAGTGTTTATTTAGCTCACAGTTTGTAGAAGTTTCAGTCCATAATTGGCTGGCCCCAAGGCAAGGTGGCATAGCAGACAAGCATAGCACAGGAGAAACAGTTCACAGTGGGCAGAAGACAGAAGGCAAGAAATTATAAGTGACCAACAGCTTCTTTGTGCCCCTTTTATATTGTCTAGCCTACCGGGCTTAGGGTGGGTGCCAAACCAATCAGTGGACTGCTGTAGTAATCACACACCCTTAATCCCAGCATCTTACATTCTAGGCCCAGCCACCTGTGCAAAAGCCCCACCTAGGACTGCATGCAACTTTGGGGAACATCTAGATACAAATTTCCCCCAGTTGTCCTCCAAATATCTTCTTTAGCTTGTTGCTTGTAACCAGGATCCATTTTGACTCTAGATGGTTCTTGGGCAAGCAGAAGTTTAAGGCTCACTCCATGACAGTCCTGACATTTGTTTCATAGTGCCTAAGTTCAGGGGTGCTGGCTAACAATATGGCAGTCCTTGCTGCAGGATTTACACTTGGGAGAAGAGCTACTTGGGAACAGAAGTACCATTCTCTCGAAGGCCTCTGATGCAGCCGTTCAGGCAGTGATGGGTCATGGGAGCTCACTGAGGGGCAGGTACCCCTCCCTTATCAGTGTGCACCTTGTGCATAGGAGCCTCCTGCTTGGTTTCCAGATAAAGCAGCTGCTCCAAAGGACAGGAGTGAGGATGGTGAGGGTCAGCACTCAACTCTCAATCCATCCCCTGGGCTGACCCTGTGACAGATCTGAGTGGAGCAGAGCTACCTGTCCAGCCACATCTGCCCTCTCACAGCACTTAGGTTCTGCTGCTGGCAAGAAAGGCCAGAGACACAACACCCTGAGCCAGCACAGTTGGACCACCTTTCCTGGAGGACAGGAAGTGAAGGGAAGAAATGACCTAGACAACTTAGTGTTTTCAAACTCAGACTTCTCAATACGGTACAGGGGGAACAGGGTTGAAGCTCTCCACTTTCTTGTCCTAGTACCACAGGAACACAAGTCTGTTCACCAGCCATTCCCCAAACCTTAAATTTTGTGCTTTTATCTGGAAAAAAAAAAAAAAGTCAAGCCCAGGACAGAGCCCCGGGACACAGCCCACACCCAGAAGGCTGTCCCTGGGAACTCCTGAATTGATATTAGTCCCAAATGGAACATGCAGGCTCTCCCAGCATTCCTCGTCCCATTTAACATGTCTTACAGATGTTCATGAAAATATTAAGGAGCTCTCTGGCACACCAACAATGAAGGCAGATTTCTCAGAGCAGACTCTGAACAGGGACACTGCCCTCTGCCGGCACCCCTGCCCACCCACAGCGCCCCTCCCCACTCCCACCTCCAGACCTTAAAAGCTTCTGTGCAGCTCTAAGCTGCCCACCCCATCAAAACTTGAGCGCACAATGTGAGGGGCTCTCCTATCTCTCCAATGGACTGCTAACCGCCCCGTTACAAATTCTCTTTGAAATGGGAGGGCTTACCATTGTGGCAAACATTACAAAAGATTTTGCCCATTACAAACTTCCTAATTTAAAATTTTTCTTAGTGTGATTTATATATGAAAAGGAGACTTGCCAACCTACTTGCCCAAAACAATGAGAAAGGCCCACCATGGGTAAATTAAATTAGAATGGCTTATTTGCAGAATTTTAGCCAATCCTCATTTCTTCCTGTTTCTATTATATAAAAATTCATCCTTTGTACAAGCATATAAAATGTTGAGCAAGGAAAAAGTAAATCCTGCACATTTAATGACTAAAATAAAATTGTGGGTTTTTTTTTGTGGGTGTTTTGTTTTGTTTATGAGAAGGTTTTACTATGTAGTTCAGGCTGGTCTTGAACTCACTATGTAGCCCAAACTAGCCTTGAACTTGTGGCAATCCTCCTGCCTCAGCCTCCTGAGAGCTGGGATTACAGGCATGCACCTCCACACACCCCTAATGTTGTGGTTTTTTATAGGTCACATTAGACAAGTGGGAAGGAAGAGAGCTGAATACACTGAAGTACTTATCTCCAACAGAGTGGCTTTAAATCCTTGAAAGAATTCTCAGTGCTCAGTGAAAGATATCACATCAGTACATTTAAAAAGTAAGTTGTAGGCCAGGGATTTAGCTCAGTGGTTCTGCCTCCTACCTTGCAGGCTCAAGGAACCGAGTTCGATCCCTGGTACCAAAAAATAAATAAATAACATAAATAAGTAAGTAAGTTGTAATCAACAAAATTTCTTAGCAAATTCATTATTCCAAAAGAAGATCAGAAGTTTAGTTTTCATCAGGTTATTCTCATAAGAAATCAGGAACCCATCCAGAGTGAAGGAAATGTTCTAGACCACAGGATGCGTGAGGCCTGTTGTAAAACACATCATCACTGTAGAGCAGAACAAAGTGAGGATCAGTGCCCCTCTCTTAAATCAAGATCTTTACCCAGCTCGATCCAGACACAAATGGAAGATCACAGAAGGGGAGTTTTCTTGTAAAGCAACACATACTTCCCCAACACTGTATTCTCCATTTTGTTTATAAGACAAAAGAAAATTGAGCAGAGAAACAATCAGCTACTACCTCAAAATAAGCTGTAAAGCTGGCCCCTATTGAAGAGCATGCAGTAGTAAAAGATTAAGTGCAGACCAAATGCCTACTACTTATGCAGATACACAAGGAGACCAGAAGTGGTATTAACTTCAGGTCTGGAGTTGGAACTTAGCACAGTTTAACACTGTAACTGCCAGACCTGATGCTATCTCAGTGTTCAGAGAACTAAGTAAATGGCACTGCTGGGACCATACAAGTGTGACTGTCAGGGCAGGAACCAGGATAAGGCAACCAAGACACCAAAGGCTTTTAGAGAAGGCGACAAAGCACTCTTGGCATCTACAAATGATGACTTAAAATCTATACCCTCTGTGCTTCTTTGGTCCTAGGCCTAACCCTGTTACTCCCAGGCACAGTAACATGGAGGGATTTCGGCACTTTTTCCCATGGCAGTTGAACATCAGGTAGAAGACAACTAATGAGTTTGGGGCATTTAGCCTGGAAAGAACTAAACTAAAGGTTGGGGGTCAGAGATGTGACCAGAAGAGTAATGTCTGTTGAGAGGGGAGCACAAGAACAGCCCCTATTTGGAATACTTCCAGGAACACCCACAACCAATGGGGAAAACTGCAAGGAGACATCTTGGCTTGCTATAAAGCAAAACTATGAGCACAGGATGTTGGCCAAATGGAGGGGAGACTAAGGATTCCCACTGAGAGGTAAACTGAGGAGTGTTTCTGTCCTCTCTCACTGTCCATGCCTGTGATCCTAGGACATTTGCTTCCTGTTCCAGGAAAAGTTTTGGGAACAAAAAACTTAATGATGAAGTGTATCACCTTCATCCAAGTAGAAGATGGGCATGGACACACTTAACCTGTACAACAGAGACACACTAGTTTTAGTGATTACTCATAAGGAACATGGGAAGTTAGGCTAGGGTGAAGTTGAAAGTTGTATTTTCTGCACTCGATTTCCTCCATATCGAAGAACAGAGAGACTTAGATACAGCTTTGGTAAAGTGGAGGCATATGGTGGCTGAGCCAACACACTGATCATGAAATGGAGAAACCAGCCATGCTGGGGAGCTGGGAGCAAGTATGCAGGACTATGGGCCCCTGCTTGACCCGCTATCACACTGTACAGAAATGTGGCAGGACCTCTTTGCCTGAACACCCTGTGTTTTCCAGGTTTTTGCCTTTCGTGGTTCTAGTCGAGTGGAGCAAGGAAATGGAGGGATCCAGGCCACTTCTCTACCTCATGTTTCTACTGCAGGATGAGGTACAATGAAGGGAGAAGAGGCGCTTTTCACTGGAAGCAGAATACTGCCGTTTTCCTCAGAAAACATTAGACATTGCTGGCCACAGTGCAGGAGTTGAGCACACAATGGTCTGCCTTCTACACTGTTGAGCCCATGAGCAGGCCCGGGTCTTGCTTGACCCCAATATCCACATGTAGTGCCAGTCACTGCCTCTGAAATTGTGGCCCTGTGTACTCCAGAGGTTAACAGTCTTTTTAAGCAAAGGCTAATTCCTGGGCGAGCAGCAGGCATGCTGGCCTGTCTGCAGCCCTTCCTTTCTGGAGGCTGCTAGCCCAGGAACCTAGGCCATGACTAAACCTTCCTATGTTAGATGTGAAGGAGTAAAACAGTAAGCACTTTTACTGACCCTCTCTGAAAACAATTACAATGTTGAAGTAAATCAGATGACATCAGGCATACAAGTTAACACCAAATTTAACAGGAGCACTTCTCCAGTTCAGTTGTATCCCTGTAATTCAGATCCGTAGGCATCACAACCAAAGACTGATTTTATTTTTTAATAATTTTTATACATCAAGTACCTTATAAATATTATAAACTTTCAAAAATTAACAGATTAATCATAATTATCTTTAAAATGTGCATACTTCATTCAAACACTTCACATTCTAGGATATCAATAATTTCATCCTCCTCAAAGAAAACAGCACTTATCTCCTGTCCTAAAGTCACTGCTGCCAAATCAGCCAATTAAACTGTCCACAGCTTCTAAAATTTTCTTATACATAGGAGGGGAAGACGATTGATTTGAAAAGGGACAACAACAAAACCAAGGGAAGATGAGATGTGTCTCTGTGAGATAACACCTTGTGGCCTACAAATTAAGGCAATGAACAGAGATGTTCTTTGTCAGAGCTCCAAGGTTTGCCTACGAGGCAGGATTATTGTGTCGATAAAGAGTTCCTACGAACTTCCAAATGTGGGGGAAGCACTCTGAAAGGACATGTGGGAAGAGACTAGTATCCTGTTAACTATATTCTTATCTCTCTACTAAGAGATGTTGGTGACCCTTTAGATACTCTTAGATAAATATTCTTGGGCTAAAGACAACCCATAAACAAAGACACATTCTGTAAGCTGAACAAAAAGATCCATTTTGAGTTGACAGAATTACAAATATGTTGATTGAAGGCAAACTGCTAATTCCTAATTCCTGGAGAAAAAAAAATGAGCAAGAAGATGGCAACAGAACAACACAAAGTTATAGACAGGTTTTGGTAATGATTTTAACAGAGACAGAAGGCACACCGCTATTTAAAATAGTCAAATTTTAGAAATTCTCCCAACCTGGCCCAGTTTCCAGGACAAGTATTTCAGCAGGGAATGGAGAACCAAGTGCCCGGTCTCCCTCTCAACGGTGGGGCATTCAAATTGCAAACCTGGTGTCTGTCATGGATTGCAAACTTCAACATCAACGGGGCCAAGGAAGTAATATGAACAGGGAGACCCCAGGGAATGGAGGGACCTGGTGGCTGAAGGAGTCGACCCTGTCTGCACTCACCATCCTGTGGACTAAATAAAACACATGTGCACAACATGTGCACGTCATCACAGAGCACCAGCTGCACCGCCCAGATTCCTACGGGCACACACGGTAACCGAAGCAGGCATCACCATCTCTGCTGTCCACTATAATCAAGAGTAAGTGGCCATGCTTTGCTCATGCCTCGCTTTCACTAATTCAGCATCTTTATATCCCTTCTGAGAGAAATAACATAATACTTTTAAGAGGGTGTCTTCTGCCACATTTGAGAAATGCAGAAATTCTCAAAGTTGACTTTTTAACACTGGAATACAAATGGGGTTCAAAACAAAGGGCTCTATATGACTCCCAAAGCAGTCACATCTGGCACAGGAGTCCTGCTATTTAAATAGAAGTGGAGACATATAAAGAACTCCATCTAGGGGCCTTGTGATGTGACTGGGACATTCAGTGGTTCGGTACCCAAGTGGAACTTGGTAAATTTCATTTGTGGTGAAAATAATGAAAAAGCCCCAGAAAGTTTTAAGAAAGAACATACACACATGCATGCAAGCATACTTACTCACACACCCAAAAACGAGTGAACGGCTCCCAGTCAAGTACTTCTTGCTTGAACTGGGCTCTGCAGTGAAACTGAGCAATTATTTTTGCAAAGCAAAGTTAAATGTAAACATAAACAACAATGAGGTTTTTCAAGAGCCTTAGTGTTACTATCGTATGTTATCCAAATAATGCACTTCAGGATAGAGACCGTTAACGAGAAGAGCCAGGAAGCTTTTCCCATCTTGAAGACAATGTCCAGGATGCTTTATAAACTGGGCAGCTTGCAATATCTGATCCTGGTATTCAATATACTGCTTACTCAGTGTCATGGACTCAAGAGCAGCCAGGGCCTGGAAGATAAGTCAGACAAAAGGTTATACATGCACATCACCATCTGCCCCAGGTAGAACAGTCCTACCATCGTCATCTGGTTTCACCATGAGCCTCGAGGGAAGGAAGCCAAGAGAACCAGAGTCAGTTCAGAAGGCAGGCACTGATTAACCCAGACAGGAGGCCTGAAACCCAATCCTCTCTCCTTTTGCAGCCTCCTTTAGTGCTGTTATCTCCCTACCCTGTCTTGCCAAGAGCCACGGCAGCAGCTGGGCTGGTCTGACTGCCCACCAGCCAAGGCACTAGGTGCATCTCACTAAGGTGAGACCTGTGTAGCTGGCCACTGGATTGGTTCTAAGGTTGGAAAATAATTAATTATTTAATAATTAATTAAACTGGCTAATTCAATGAAATTCTAAAGAAAATAGCTAGGTGCTGCCACAGGTAAATGATATGAATCAGCCAACAAGCATAAAGTATAGGTCAGTTCCTTCCAATTCCACATAACAAATAGCACAGAGGTAAGGGGAGAAAATGTTCTTGGATCTCTCTTCAAAGAAATAAAATAAAGTTCTTTGGTTCCATAATTTTAATTTTTCCTTCCTTCATAGAAGGGAAGGGGAAGAGATTGTACATGAAGGAAGCAAAAAATGAGAGGAGTTCTTGGGGTGGGGAGTTTTGTTCTCCCACCACACAAACTCACCCACATCCAAGGTTCTGAAAGCATCTTCTCCCCAGTGGGGCACACCCACCCCTGGTCCTCCCTGTCCCATGGATGGAAACTGCAGCTTTGGAATTTGCTTGGTTCAGAAAACCAGGAAGAAGAATTTTATTTTTTTCTTTTGAAGCTGGTAAATGAACTGGAAGCTTAGAAATAAGTTACCAGGAAGGCTGTGTAGACAGAAATCTGTGGGTTGAAAGTAAACAACTAGGGATTTTAGTACCAAGTAAAGAGCTATGTGAACAGAGTTCAATTTAAGAACAGGAATCAAAGGGGACAAAACCAAGTGTAGTATTACATGTCTATAATTCCAACAGTCTGGGCGACTAGTGCAGAAGGATCAAAAGTTCAACTTTAGCGTGGGCAACTTAGCCACTTAATAAGACCTGTATCAAAATTTAAAAAGAGCAAGGGAAGTAGTTCAGCACAAAGACCCTCAGTTCACTCCCTCTACTGCCAAAATAATGGTGGCAGGGAGGAGGCACTCTCATGAATAATGTTTCTCTCCACCCCTTCCTCTTTTAAAATTAGCCCTCAAAATGTTCCACTATGATATCTTGCATAAGATTAATCATTTTGTAAAGGGATGGTCTTTTCCAAGTCTGAAAATCCCAATGGAAGTATGCAAGGGACACGCATAATGTCGTTACTTTGAGTGTGACTGATGGAAGGTAGGCAAAGAGGGGCC
The DNA here is from genome assembly GCF_012274545.1 of Fukomys damarensis. Classification (NCBI taxonomy): domain Eukaryota; kingdom Metazoa; phylum Chordata; class Mammalia; order Rodentia; family Bathyergidae; genus Fukomys; species Fukomys damarensis. Next base: position 38,617,280 of record NW_022900942.1, on the reverse strand, counting down.
CGTGACTTGTGCGCACAGCTAAAGCAGGTTGCTGCTGCTGCCGCTCCAGGTCCTGGGGCCACAGGAAAGCAGAAGACTCCTCAACTACAGCCTGAAACGTATCTCACAGGCTTCCCCACCTGCCCTCTGAAGACTCACCCACATTCCCACAAATTACAGGGACGAGATCACTGCCACTTGTCCAGCCACGTTTTTAGAATAAACTGTAACTTCTCACAGCTACCATTTCGTTGGTGCTGGGTTATTCCAGACTGGTTAACATTCAGACTCACAAATCAGGCAACTATCTTCCAACAGAGAGAGCACACCAAAGAGAACACGACCATGCCATCAAGTGTGTAGGTCAGAACTGCCACCTCCCCTCCTTCCGGGGAAGGTGTGCTGGAAAACTGCTAACCCTTAAGTGTTAAGCTGCTTTTACTGACCTGCTGAGCTTTTGGGGTAAGATGTAATTCAGAGCCAGGCTTCAAACGGATTTGGTCTTCTGTAAGAACCTGCACTGAGAGGAAGGCAGCCATGCTTCGAGCAACCACCCGGAACCTGTCAGAGAGAGGTCAGAAGAAGCAAGTGACGGCTAAAGTAAGCATTTAAAAATAAAGTCTTTTCCATAAAAAAACAAAATAAGATAATGGCACTTCCAGATCTACCACATAGTCAGCCTCTTCAGAAAAATCAAGTAAGGAGCTAAAGGTGTAGGGAAGGTGGGATGGGTAGGGGAAGGGTAATAAGGGAAAAGAAAAAAATGTGAGATAATGAAAAGATGGAAATGAAGTGTTTGTAGATGGGGAGGGGAGGAGGGGGTGAAGGGAGGGCAGGGACAAGGGGAAAAAATGAGAACCAAGACCTGTCATGTAGAGGTACAAGATCCCAACGATGAATGTAACTGTACTGTATCCCTAAAATGTACCAATAAACTCAAGTAAAGCTGAAAAAAAAAAGAAAAAGAAAAACAAATATGATCCAAGAAGCAGCTTAATCTTCCCTTCCATCATTACCACCCCAAAAATGTGTACATAATTCAGATTCAAGAAGGAAAGTGTTGGCAAAGATGTGGAATGGCTGAAACCCTTACACATGGCTGATGGAAATGGAAATGGTGCAGGTGCTGTGAAAAATAGTTTGATATCTCCTTAATAAGTAAAACAGAGTTGTAACATGACCCTGTGATCAGATGTCCATCAGCTCATGGATGGACAAAATGTGACAGATGAACATGACAATATTATTCAGCCACTTTTAAATGAAACAAAGATGAACCTCGAAAACTTTATACTAAGTGAAAGAAGCCGGACTAGAAGCTACACACTATATAACTCTATTTTTATGAAATGTCCAAAGTAGGATTTAATACATAAAGTCATAAAGTCAATTAGTGTTTGTTAGAGACTAAAGAGAGAAAGGGAATGGAGGCGATTGTTTAATGGGTGCAGGGCTTCCTTCTGGGGTGATAAAATGTTCTGGAACCTGAGAGTGATACTTGCAGTACTGTGAATGTACTGTCTCTGAACTATACATATTAAAATGGTTATCATAGTAAATTTTAAATGATGCATATTTTACCACAACTTCTTAAAAAGAACAAAGGGACTCGATTCAAGCAAAACATACACAAGCCAAATTCAAGTGGAAAAATAAGAATCCTGCCAAATTTCACCATAAACAAAGAAGCATGAGGTTAACTGGTGTAGAATGAGTGGCTCCCAACCTGATAAGCTTTCCAAGAAGACTGATGTCAAAATTGTATGAGAATCCCTTTCAACACTGACAGAGGCTTGAAAATAAAACCATGACGTAGGCTGGGGATGTGGCTCAGTGGCTGAATATGTACTCAACATGCATGAGGTGCAGGGTTCGATAAGTAAGAGTGGGAAAAGAGAAGAGGGAAGAGAGAGAGGAACAAAGGAAAAAAAGAAAGAAAACCATGACATAAATATCACAAGATACAAGGATAATGACAAATTATTTCACACCCTGAGATTTTTAGCAACAAGACCTAGACTTGTTTCTTTTTACTTAATAATAGACCTCAGCACACCTTAATGACTTAGTGGTTCATTAGAGTCCCTCCCAAGTTCTGGAGGATTAAGTGCCCACAATGACACGGATGACTGACTAGAGTATTTTAACCTACCCATACACTCACTTTTTGGCTCAAAACCAAAAAGAAATCAGTGGTGCAGTCAAACTACAAAATCAAAATATAGGAGAAACTACTAAAACACACTGTTTAAACTTAAAAAATAAAGTGATTAAACAAGAAAAAAAATGGTATTTTGGCATACAGAGATATAATCAGGCTCCAGTGTTTCCAATGTCACATGTGAAGCCTACTGAGACCAGCAATAGGTACTCCTTACCTGTTGGACAAGGGTGACTTCCGGCCCAACCCGATTGCCCCCAGAATCCCCGAACTGAGCCTTTCCTCAGCCACAAGGCTCTGCCTGTTCTGAAGCATGAGCAGAATCCGGACAACAGATTCCGTCAGGACCAAGTCATTCTGCTCCATCTGAATCAGGGACAGCTGCAGGACTTGATGCCACCACAGAAACAGCTTTGCCTCTTCCTGTGAGGAGCTGGGGAAGATACCAGAAGAAATAAAATCAGAAGTGGATTTTTTCTGTTCGCATTTAACTGAGAGTCTGCCCTGGAGTTTGATATAACGACAACACTTAGGACTTTTAAAGCCTAAGTTGTTTATTTTTATTATGAGTTTCTCATATAAGAGACCAATATGATATTTAAGCTTGTGTATTTGATCTCTCTCACTTAACATTAGGGTCTCAAGATGCATCCCTTTTCCTACAAATGACTCAAGTTTATCTTTCGCACAGTGGTACTCTGGTGTGTAAATACATATTTTCCTAATCCATCCATCTGTTGATGGACATAAGGGCTGCTTCCAAGATTTAGCTATTATGAGTTGTGTTGCTATAAACAAGGGTGTGCATGTATCACTGTAATATGATGTCTTTAACTCTTTGGGGAAGATACCTAGAAGGGAAATAGCTGGGTCAATTGGAATTTCTAGTTTAGTTGAGGAATTCCAGATAAATCATTCTCAAAGGGGAAGATGATCAAGGGACGGAGGAAGGGATAAGGAATGAAATTAAAGAATGGGAAGTTATGTATATGTATCAACTCCACACAAGGAATATAAACATTATATATTACAAACATGAACAAAAAAAAGAAAAAAAGAAAGAAAGGGGATCAGGGAAGGGAGAGAAGGGAAAAGGGATGAAAAAAAAGGAATTAAGATTTGTTATGTACATGTACCAACTTCTCACAAATAATGTAAACATTATATACTACACTCATATACAGTACTAATTTAAAAAAAGCCTAGGATGATGATGTTAATAAAATGAATTGTCACAGCTACCATTTATCAAACACTTACTCCATGCCAGATACTATGTCTTGGCTTTATGTTCAAAAATTTCACTTTATTCGCATAACCCTAGGCTAAGGATTATTCTCTCTACTTAACATAGAAAAACTGAATCTTGGTGATTAAAAAAATGCTTGTTTTAGAACAGTAATGGTGAACATTTTACAGCTTTCAATAATATAAACAGACCACCGCAGCACATGTACCATAGGTTTGCCACTATTTTAGGACATAAAGAAATCTGCTCAGAAAATTAGCCATCAACCTAAGAATCTTTCCTAAGAACAAGTATCACTATACACCACAGTCTTGTTAGTTTTTCATGTGTCACCTGGTTCTGTGCCCTTACATATATATACACTGTACCTACCTAAACCCCCAAAGTCCAAGTTAATCGAACACAAGTTTAATACAGCAGCCAGCAGGCCAACATACCTTGGATACACCCGTTCCAACCACTTGCCGAGGAGCAGCAACACTTTCATTTCATTCCTTAAAGTCTGTTCACTATTTAAACACTGAAGCAGGTAGACATACAGAGTCAAGTAACTGCCAAGTGCCAGGCACTCCTGCAGAAACTCTTCTATAGTGAGCTCGGGAACTTGAAGGGACACAAGGATGGGGCCCCATCCTAAATTCTGATTGAGGGAGCCTAAGAAAAGAACAAGACAGGAATCATAATACAAGCAAAAGTCTAACTGTTTAACAATGCTAATAAATCTTTCATGTTAAGACAATAATTCTCACAGTGTTCCTACAGACCACCAAAGTCAAATAAATCCTGGAGCTTCAAATCAAAAGCCTTCATATTGATGCCACTAGAGGGGATGAAGAAGTCAGAACGTGGGGGTGTGAATTTACAATCACCTTTCTCATCATATTATGATCATTAACATCTTTCACAGTGGTCATCTAATGGTTTTAATTTTAAAACTATTTTTAAGTATGTATAAACACACTCCTCCAAGGAAAACTGTTACCACTTGGTGCATCATATGTACTTTACTTACAAAGCTTAGCTCTTATTCTGATAGAAACTTTGATTTTTAGTAACACAAATTTAGGAGTATTATTCTAATGGTTCTTAACTTTTGGTGAGAATAAGTGTTGGGTACACTAAACATGCACAACACCTCCATGGGTGGACACAGATGGTTCATGGACAGTCCGGACAGATGGCAGGTTTTAAGTGCTTTACTGGATTCTTGCTCCAATATCCTTCGTTCTATCTGTAGTATGATGTGTATCTGGATATCAGAGTTGAGAAGGGCTGTTCTGAGCAACTTTTACTAATCAGACTAAGTTGTCTCAAGAGTCTGAGAGTTTAGAGGCAGAGGTAAGAAAGATAAAAGGAAGGGTGGGGCACAGGGGAAAGGGGCCCTGTCATATAGTTTAAGGAACATAAGAAACAAAAAGATTTCTATGAAAATTCATTTACTAGAAGTGACCCAAAGGAGGAAATTTAACACAGTGGATATTCATTACTATAGAGATCCTGGTATAGAACATTTACTTTGAGGACTAGGATTCTGCCTAGCAGAATAGAGATGGTCTGACATGCTAAACCCAATATAAAGTAACTTAAGCTCTTCTCCCTCAAAATGTGTGATTATACCAACAGACATGGGTCAGAGGTCTACATGCTAACTACAGATCTTTATGGGGAAAGAAAAAAAATGTATCCATATACATATATATATACATCTACATAGACATGTCTCCATCTTTCCCTGGGAAGTCTGGAAGGACACCTCCTGATAAAACTTTAATCTTTCCTAGGAATGACCAACACAATGAGAAGAAAAGATTGTATCCTCTTACTTTCTTTAAAGTAGGCAGTGATGCAGGCTTCTGTAATTTCTGCCATGTGGTGGACAGAAGCCAGGCTCTGGCAGGCTGCTGTTAAAAGGGGCAGCACCACAAGCCCATGGACTTTTTGGCCAATCCAGGTCCGGATACTGCACCGCAGGAACTCAGCTGTTGGGATGGTTGCATTGTTCATCATCATTAGCACTTCTATAAAGAGGCTGCTGAGGGCCATGTGGCGGGCTTGGCTGTCCATGTCTGAAGGGGAACACACATACACACACACACTCAAGCGGCTGGAACAGGATAGGAGACAACAGGGATGTAACCCTAAGGACAATGGTGCTCCTCTCTCAGTTGCTCTCCAGAGACCAGAAGGAAGACTCCAGGTGGTGTTTGGCTTTTATGGCCATATGGGCACACAGGCATTTTATAAGAGCAAATTACTAAAAGTCCCCTGGATATAGCAGTGTAACAGAAGAATACCTTAATCAATGCACATATATCAAGCTGGTGTGAAAAAGTAAACTTATCAGAACATGTCTAATTACCTTTATTTTCCAAGTTTTGCTGATGCAAAACCAAATACCTAGATTTCAGCAGTCAGTTTAGTAAACTAGTTAGCAACAGTGCCCCATCCCCTCCCTACCACAGCCACTGCCAAGACTACCAACACTGCAGGGTGATTTACTCAGAATCAAAATTATTACTTAAAACTAAACATAAAAGTCAGGAAAATCTTTTTACAGTTCCTAACAATAGCTCTTCTTGTCATTTTCTTTTTTTAAAGACACAGGGATCTATGTCGCCCAGGCTGGACCCAAACTCTTGGGCCTATACACACATGCCACCACACATGGCTATTTCTGTTTTTTAAATAAAAAGAGCAAATTCATCTCATGAGGACTGTACAGGAGGCTGTCAGTGAGAGACTCCTTCACACCCCAAAAGAAAATATGCATTACTGTGAGTTGTGATAGGCATAATTTTTGCCAACTATTTGCAGCTCTCCTTGAGTTAGGTACTAATCTTTTTTAATAGAACAGAGCTGAGGATTCAGTATTTATGTCAACAGGAATAATAAGAATTTGGGAGCTCTCACTCATCATATACATCAAAACAATGAATGTGTACATTCATTTTTTTCATATATTATGCCTTATCTCAATTTCAACTGAAAAGCAATTTAAATTTTAATTTAAGTATGACCCATAAGGAAAAATCATGGCAATGAGCCTCAAAACAGATCCCAGCCTGTTCATCATTCACAGGTCCAACAAATGTTTCCCTGAAACTATCTTATCCTCTACTCTTCTGACTAGTCTTTCTAGAACATTCTTACTCACTTTCCCTGGCCAGCTATTATTCACTCTACATGGCCCAATGACACATGACCATCTGCATCACTTTCTCCGGCACTGCCTGTGGTTCTTCTTTCCTTTCTTCCCTCCTTCACTCTCTTTCTCCTCACTCCCTCTTTCCTTTGGCCTTCCTTTATTCCCTTTTCTTTTTCATAATCTATATAGTATGAATTCTTGCTTCAAAACCACGTGAGTTAGTATTTATCAATTTTCAAAATTAATCTCTTTCCCTGCCACACAGACAGCTGGTCCAACATCAAGATGAGGAGAGGTAACTGTCTGCTCTCTTCTCACAGGGGCATGCTGATTTCTGGCTCACTGTTGCAGTAAAGATGGGAGAGCTCTGTGGCTTATGCATGGAATCTCCTTTTAGGCTCCTATCTGGGGAAGGCCGTGGGCCTCATCAGCTCTCCATAGTGTCCTCAGAAGGTGTAGGTGAAGCTAACCTCAGTACTTCATCTACCTTTATAGGCTCCTCCTTTTCACTCTGTTTCTGGTCTCTGAGACTAACCATTTTGCCATTCCATTGGTTATTTATTTATTTATTTATTTATTTATTTATTTAGGTTTCTTAAAAACTTTTTATCCAGCCTTCTTGGTTATTTTTACGAGAGAAGGCAGTCAGGGTATCTAGTCCACCAAGCTGCTAGCAGCAGAAATGCTCTCTATAAACTATCCTGACAAGACAACAGGTGATTCTAAAAGACTCACCTAGTTAAGACCAAATGCTAGGAAGGCTGCTTACTCAAAGGTCTCCTATTATCCTCTCATCATTAAATCCAGTCATCCTGTTTGAACTTCAGTCCAGGTCACCTCACACCAGCGTCTCCCAGAGTCAACCCCTCCTCAAGTTCTTAACATTCATGCCTTCCCCCAGGGTCTGAGTGTCCTGGGTCCAAAGAGCTCTGACTACCACTGCTTCTCTGGACACAGGAAAGACAGGGTCTTGCCCATCTTACCCATCCACAATGCTCATACATGGCAGAAATACACTGCATAAATACATGACTTCCCATGCGTCACTTACCAGGTGGATTAAAGACAATGATATCATCTAAGAGCTTAGACATTTCTTGCTCTAGGACTGCAAAGGTGATTTTTCCATTTTGTTCCAGGTTGCTGAGGAATTGAACCATCTGATGAGTGAAAGCTTGGCATTTTGGAACTACATCCTGACAAAAGAAAAAGGATCATTCAAATGAATCCAAGAAAGCCTGACAATTGAGTGTACACTGGGAGCATGGTCCTGCACTGACACTTGGGTAAGGATGAGTGGGGACACATCAGGAAGCCACTCAAAAGCTTCATCCAGGTGGGCCAGGGGACCTGTGTTGGGGGATTTGAAAACCCATGTTCTCCCAGGTTCTGCAGAACATTCCCCCCACTCCTTTTTACTATACTGACAATGACACTAAGTAAACAATGATTGTTTTCCAGGAACTTTTCACAAAACTTATGTGTTCAACCCTCACAATATACTTTGAAGCAAAGTATTTTCAATTCAAAAGACAAAGCTAGGACCTACCCAAGGTCAGGATGGCAGTGAGTTGGGATCTGAGTATCGTCACTGTCCCTACCACTCTACTACCTGTGACATTCAGATAATGAAACTAACAGCCCACTACCAGGCCTCAATCTACTCTGATCTGATCAACAGGAGATACTTCTAGGAAGTGAAGCCTTACTAAAAGAAGGGAATCAAACAAAAGAGTCCAAGAGGCCAATATGAGCACATGATAGGCAGCCCTTAGCTTTCTCTGCAGAGCAGTCAGCAGGTCTGACCCAGTAGCACTTATGGGGCTCCAAGTCCTAAAGAATGCCCCCTGCCTTTCGAACCACCCTCTCAACTTACAAGATGTTTCTGGCCCTCAGTATGAATGGAAAGGCCTGCAGCCACTTTCAGGAGCTTCACAATCAATTCAGCAGCAGGTTCTTTTGCCAGGATGATGGATGGAGGGTAGTGACTGCTGAAATAACCCAATACACTCTGGTATGACACAATATCCACAAGGTGCCATGAAAGTGAGCTAGTTTGTCCAAGGAGACTAAGCAAAGGTGAATCCTAAAAACAAAACAGTGTGAGATTGTTAGATTGATAGTCACTGTTAGATTGTTTTAGTTCCAGAGCCCTTAATTTCCCCAAATGTGTCTCTAGTCTGCGAGAAAACCACTAAGCTGGCCTATAATAAGCACAGAACAGTTACAATGTCAAGTAAATTAAGTTAGCACTAGTGAAAGCAAAAACCAAAATCAAGGCAAAAGCACATTAATATTAAGATCTGAAAGTATTTGGAACCCAATTTTCAAAGGAATTCTGCTCTGGTGGTACATATCAACAATGATCTCAAGAACAACACAGTACATTAAAGTAGGAATTACTGAGATGCAAAATAAAGTTTATGAATATATTCTAACTCTGTGGGGTTCTCTTCGTAAGTCAGGCCCAGGCAATGGGCTATCCAAGAGAAGCAGGGTCTAGCTGAAGGCACACCTCATATGCCAAATGTCTATTCATACTGACAGAGGTGCTGGGGAAACAAATGAAAACCACAACCTAGGAGAAAGTGAGGAGATAAGAAGCCAAGTCTGACAGCAAGCTCCCCAAACTTACTGTTTGGTCTACTAGCTGAACTTCCTTTGCCAGTAGAATCATCATGAACAGAAGGCAGACAATCATGCGTTGAGTCTCGGGCTGGGGACTAGGACTCCAGGCATCAGACAGCACACTAACCCAATTGACTTCACAGAGTACAGACCCGAAAAACAAGAAACAGCTCTTGGGGCTTCCTCGTTCCACCTAAACGGAAATGCATGGAAATCAGTGTTTTGTTTTTGCTGTTTAATGTATCTTGAAAATGTGTATTAATCAATGTTTCATAAATTATACTTTATAAAATTGTTTTCTCAGATTATAAAAATTATTCATAATCCTTCTAGACACAAACATTTGTTGCAACTTTCATGTTCAAGTGTATATGTACATTTTTGAGCTAGCCCATTTGGATTTCAGTATCTGCTCCAATAATTTAAAATAAAAGAAGAAAGCCCTTCCTAATCCCAATCCAGGCGGAGATTCCCTGGCAGAGTGAATCACTGAGCTGCAGGAGTGTCAGAGTCCTAAGCTGCGCTGGCACAGGACAAAGGTGGAGCTTTAGTGGTCTGTAGTTCCTGAAGGTGGGTGTGCATCAGAACCACTGGGAGGACAGATTGCTGGGCCTGCCCCTAGATATTTCCCAGGTACAGGCTGAGAGCAAGAAATCCCAAGGCAAGGCTCATTTTGATGTCCATGAGACCTCACTTGGAGAATTGTATATTACTTTAAAACTTATACAACCTTTTAAACTCAATATTATACAAATGTTTCCACGTCATTCTAATCATTAATGAATGCATCAATGCTTAAATTTTTTTTTTTTGAGATAGGGTCTCACTATGTAGTTGACCTAGAACTCACTATGTAGCCCAGGCTGGTCTCAAACTCACAGTGATCCTCCTGCCTCAGCCTCCTGAGTGCTGGGATTACAGGCGTGTGCCACGACACTGGGCCAATGCTTAAATGTTAGAACATTTTGTGGGGTATATTATAAACTATATATCAATCTTCAAGTTATATTTTATAAGCTTATTTCAATATTTCTAATCTCTTTAAAATAAAACATGGCTAAGACATTTTTTCCTCTAAAAATGAAGATTAATGGGCTGGGGATATAGCTCAGTGGTGCCACACCTGCCTGGCAAGTGCAAGGTCCTGCGTTCGATTCCTGATGACAAAAAAACAAAAGAGTAAAAGCTTTACTATGCTTACAAATTTACAACGAAACTTGGTGACAATTCATGCCTTCCTATTACTATATTATATTGATACTAATTATCTTCCCTTGTAGAAAATGATTCTTCATCCTCTTTTATAATCTGTTCTCTATCCTCACCCTCAGCTTTGTCAAAAAATTTTTATCTTAGTTCATGAACTTAACTCTTTCCACAATTCTTTTTTTGATAGGGTCTCACTATGTAGTCCAGGCTGGCCTTGAACTCACTGGGTAGCCTAGGCTAGTCTCAAACTCAAGGCAGTCCTCCTGCCTCAGGCTCCCAAGTGCTGGGATTACAGGCACACACCACCATGCCTGGCTCCACAATTCTTATTCAAACCAAATTGGATAAGAACCAAATCAAATTTCCCCATAAGGTCAACACTGAACTTGACCACTGAATCTAGATTGTGACCAGAACTGTGGAAAGAATTAAGTTCATGAACCAGAGTATCACTGTATGTAGGTAGATAGGTATGTATGTATGTATGTATGTATGTATATATATATACAACAAGGCACAAAAAATTTAAGATTCCAAGGTTTGGGCAGGTCAGGGGCATCCACCATTAGTATAAAATCCGTAGAGACAGAGTCTACAGCATCCCTTGCCAGACCAATTCACTATTTAATCAGTCTTATAGTGAAGGTCACCTTCTTACTTAGTAGAAACCCAATATTATAGCTCTGTAAGCCAGCTTTCATTTTCATAATGGTAATTAAATATCTACTTAGTGCCTGACTTATTTACTAAGCCTAGTTATAAAAACACTCTGAAATTTTCTATTTCTCTAAAACAACTGCTCTCAGCTTCCCTTGAGCTTGGCTACAGAGGAGTAGGACTGGGTGAGGTTTCACGAAAGCACTTAAAAAGCTTAGTACATTTTATTAATCATCATAAATAACTGTAGATCAATTAAACTTTAAGGTGTCTCAATAATATGACTTTAAGACTGAACACAAATCATCTGATGACTGATGGGACAAATGAACTGAAACTAACATAAAATCCTAAGTCACGAGTACTGAGAATTTTTTAAACAGAAACTAAAAATGACAAAACCAGCTCTAAATGCCTGACTGGTATATAAATTACACTGCAATGCCTGTTTTTGTAACTACTGCTTTTACTGAAGACTCAACACATATACTTATCGCACTTTTTTCAGATCATTTTCGTTTTTCTATAATCACAATGCATTATTTGTGGTTACAATGTATTTTATTGCCTATAATCTAATCATTCACTCCTATAACTGCTAAAAGAAACTAATGGCTTGAGTACCCATTCACATTTTTGCTTCAGCAGAACATTTAACAAGTAGTTCAAATGGCACTAGGAAAATATGTCTAGGCAATGGCTGACCTTTATATGACAAAATCTTAGGCTATAACGCTAAGTGAAATGAATTAAACACAGAAAGTTAAATAGTGCATACTTTTTCTTATATGAGAAATGCAAAATATAAGTAATTTAAAGAGCAAAATAAAAGACAGATGATAGGGAACAGGTAGATTTTGTGGAGATAGGAAGAGATTGGAAGATGGGCAAGGCAAAGCAAAGGAAAAATGATTTAAGACATGATGTGTATGTAACAATTCCCCAAGATGAATGTAATTACTATGTATTACAAAGATATACTAATAAAAAAAAGAACAAAAATATAAAAGACATAACATTTCTCTGGGTTTTAAAATGGTGAGGTAGATGTTTTCCAGTCATCCATTAACAAACAAAATGAAGTTATTTCCACAGGCTGTGACTTTCCCCAAGTGCCACTGAGTTGGCATGGAATGTGTGCACAGCCCAACTTGGCACAGATCGTCCCCGTGCAGAACTACCAGGGTGAACAGGCTGCTCCCTAGAAGCAGGTCTCTAGGCTGTGACAAGAGGGTGAAGGGCTCACTTTGAAGAAAGCCTCCATGAGCAGCTGGTCAGGATGCAGATCTTTCCACTGGAGCTTCCGGTAGGCACTATGAAAAGCATATAGAATGAACTCTGGCATTTTGGGTGCTGTACATGCCTCACAGTAATGCATCAGGTGCAGCCAAAGGGCTCCTTCATCGCCTGGCAACAGTTTGTCTAGAATTTAAAAAGAAAATGAATATGAATATGAAAACCATTGGTTCATATATTTGCTATGGACAGATGGACACATTTTTTTGAGAAAGGGTCTCGTTATGTTGCCCAGGCTGGCCCTGAATGTGTGGTGATCCTCCTGCCTCAGCCTCTTGAGTGCTGGGATGACAGGTGTGTGCTATCACGCCCAGAAAGATTTTGTTTTGTTTGTTTGTTTGCTTTTTTGAGACAGGGTCTCACTATGTAGTTGAGACTGACCTGGAACTCACTATGCAGCCCAAGCTGGTCTCGAACTCACAGTGATCCTCCTGCCTCAGTCTCCCAAGTGCTGGGACTACATGCGTGCACCACCATGGTCTGGCAAGATTTTGTCTTTTAAAACGAAGCTATTACAAAACGTGAATTTGAACTCAAAGTCTAAAATCTAAAGTTCTCAACACTTACCTAATTTCAAGGACTTTCATGTACAGGAAAGGAGGAACAGTGGCAGATTAATAAAGATAAATACTTTACATAGTCAACTTTGATGAGCCAGAAGTTGTAAGACAGCTGATAAGTAGTGGTGATGAGCTTTCCTTAAAAACTCCTAAATATATGGCTTTTTAACTCAAATACATTTCTACAGACTGTTGCCTGGCGTATGTATTGCCTCATGCATTTAGTGCTTCATTCATTTAGCACCTTGGAGGAACCTAATATTCCTCAAAAGGAAATGATTTAGACATTTCTCAAAAAATGACAAAGCAGGGGCTGGGGATTTAGCTCAGCAGTTTGGTGGCCTGCCTTGCAAGCGCAAAGACCCGACTTCAATCACCGGTACCAAAGGAAAAAACAAAAAAATGACAAAGCTGGGCATGGCGTTATATGCCTGTAATCCTGGCTATTCAGGAAAATGAGGCAGGAAGATCAAAAGCTCAAGGCCAGCCCGACAAACTTAGTGACACCCTGACTTAAAGTAAAATATGGAACTCAGTGGCAGTGTCTCTTAAGTTTTATCCCCAGTACCTGAGAGGGAAAAATACAAATATATACACACACACACACACACACACACACACACACACACACACATACACACACACAAATGGTCAATAAGTACTTCAAAAAATACTCAGCAATCACTGATCATTACACAAGATGCGTGCTGGAGAAGATTCAGAGAAAAGGAAACTATTACACATTGTTGGTGGGAATGTATATGGTAGAGCCACTATAAAAAGCAACAGGGAGGTTCCTTAGAAAATTAGGGATGGGCAATATCTGATGAGTGAATAGTTATAATTAATTTTTCCATACCTGACAAATATAGAGTAACTTCACAAAAAAAGATAAGAGGTTACAACCTCAGTAATAATTTTATCAGTGACCTTTCTTCAATCACAGGTAACTATCTACCAACTAAAATAAAATAGGAAAGCAAAGGTACGATCATGACTGAAGGACTACGGGAAAAAAAATGAATATTAATCAGAGACATAAATACATCTCTCTACCTTTAAAATTCTCATGCAGTAAGTCGACACAGTCAGTGAACAACTGCACAGTGCTGGAGGCCACCACAGCATCACTCTCCAGCCAGGGGTAATGCCACTGCTGACTGCTTTAAAGGAAAGAAACATGCTTAGAAATAGAAGTCCTAGGCCAGAGTCTAAGACAGGCAGAGGTTCCAGAAAACACTGTTTTAAGTGGCCCTATTACATATTTAGAGCACTTCAAAGGCTTTAAATTCCTGGAGGCAAACTGTATCATGTAATGTCAACCACATAATTTTATTTCTTCTTTCCTACCCTATGTCCCAGTGTGATTAAGTTTCAGAAGAGTGCTACCTAAATAACCTGAAATTAACATCTTTTTACATCCAATTTATACCTTGGTTATATTTCAAACGACTTAGAAAAATACCATACAGTGTCTTCAACAGTTTTCTCTATCCACAGCCTAAAATAATAAATAAACTCTATGTAACAAGAAGATGGCCAAAAATTTAACAGCCAAGAAATAATCAAAGATATTCTCTACATGAAAATTTAATTTTTGAATCTGGTCTACCAAATCTAATATCAAAATAAGTTCCATTAATTTTCCTTGGAAATAAGTACCCTGTGCTGTGATCAATCTGCAGTCACTGCAAAATGCTGAAATTTGTACCTTATCTGAGGACAGCCCTCTTACTAAAAGCAAAGATCCAGAACCTTTCATATTTTCCCTAAAGGGCTCTTAAAGCAGCATAGGTTTATGCAAAGAGTCTTGAAACGGAGTCAAAGACCTGAGCTTCAGTCCCAGCTTTGGCACTATAAACAATCTGCTGAGAGACCAGTTACATATTCACAATCTTCGAGCCTTAAGATAAAATTACTGTTTCTGGAAACACCTTGTAAAATCTGATTTCTATCACTGTTGTAATTTTTATAAAACTCTTGACAGGTTCATCAGTTTTTCTTTGTATACTTTCAGAGAAAAAGCACTCACTGGGTGACTCAGTACATTTAGATAGCTCTATTTTAAGTGCTCATGAAATAGTTTTCATTTAATTGCACAGTTCCAAGTTTAAAAGGTTATTTTCCACCCAATAATCCGATAGTCAATTTAGTTCCCCAAAATAATTGAGCTAGTGGGAAAATTTAAGCAAGTTTCCTAATTTGTAGTATTACATTATCAAACCTTACAAAGACCTCAGTAGTATAGCACCTGTTTTTTCTGAAATAAAGTACCAAAAACATTCAACTTCTTTATTATGGAAAACTGGAAATGAATGTCCCATTTTCTTCTAAAATTAATATCATGATACCTCTGTTCACTAAGCTTAATAATTTCATAAATAGAAAATGTGTTAAGTTTTGTAAATAAGCATTCTAAGTGTGTATACAACCTGTCACTAGAAATTGTATCTATGAATTCACTACCTTTACCAAAAATCATTAGAACTTTAAGTAAATAAATGTCAAAGAAACTCAAATTATCTGAAAAACTATTTACCTTTCACTGTCTTCTAAAACCAGGATCCATGGCTTAAAGAGCTGGATGATAACCGAATGTAAGAATCTCAGCACTGAAACAGCAAAAGTTTTAGAGACAAGAAACAAGCTCATCTTTTGTCAGTATCATTGATAATATTTTATTTAAAAATTTACTTCTTATATACTCATAAATCTATGTTAACACACAAACAAAATACTTAGGATAAGTATGTATTTTCATTTGCTGCAATAAATTTGAATTATAGCATTTTTATTTATTACAACACAATGTTAGGGGAATTTTATAACATTATAATATAAATGCTTAATATTCAGAACCTTTTTCTTAGCAAAGTAAACAAAAGAAGAAAGATTCTTTGCACCACACGCTGCAAAGGAGGGGCAAGCATCCTGCCTTCACTAAGTAATGAATAAAGCCATGACATGTGGACTTGCACCTTACTATATATTTTCTATTGCCTTTCTTTGATACTTGATATAAATCTTGTAATATTATTTATTCAAATCTCTCCTAATGGAAAGGCAAAACACCCTGGTCCATGTTGCAAGAGAAGTGTGCTACCTGGTTTGCTGCTAGCAGATGGGTCATGAGACAAGGAGGCCATTTCTGCGTCAATCAACCTTTTGACAAGATAGCCCAAGAGTGTCTTCACATGAGCCATGTAAGGATTCCATTTCGAGAATAAACCAAAACTTTTAAAATCCAACTTAGATAACCGAAGCTTATAGAAAAAGTCTGAAAGCCACTGTATGGTCTCCATTATCTGAAAGAGATAACCAATCCAAAAATGCTTACTGACTGTCTACTTTTAGCACAGTATGAAAGACTATAATAAGAATATAGCAGGCCTTTCTTTGACTTTTTAAAGTTAATAAATATTAATTGGGCCAGGGATTTAGCTCAGTGGTGCCACTGTCTACCTCGCAAGCAGTACCAATAAATAAATAAATAGACAGATATTAATTGTAAAAATTAATGAGTTTCATGTGACATTTCCATGTATATATACAAAGTGGCTTAATTATGCACCCTCCCCTCTACACTCTTTCTCCTCTCTTCACCTTTAAAAGATGTAAAAACAAAAACCATGAAAAATAAATCAGCAGGTTTAAAACTCCTTCTCTAGAGCAGTACAACCTTCAAATAATCCTTATATGAACCCACAGAAGGTAAAACTGGTAAACTCGGGGGTCTGAGAGATACTGCAGTGGTCTTAGGTAAGTCAGGTGGGCTGAAGTGGGTACGGAAGGTTTACTCAGGTGGAGCCCCTGGCCTTATCTTGGACAGCTTGGCAAGAAAAAGGCTCAGGATTATAAAACAAAACAAGGCAATCCAGACAAAGGGGATATAAGGGTAGCAAAAGACTGACAAAGAAAATCACAGGGTTCTTAAAAGATAATGCACAAAAAGTAGCTCTGTGAATAGAGTATTATCCAAAAGTAGCTTTTAAAAATACTTTAAAATGTGTTCTGTTTTAAAAAACAAACAGCAAGGGAAATGGAAACATTCAAATACATTAGCACTCAAAAGCTATGCACCTGCTTGTCGGACAGGAGAACATTTGAAGAGCCCTGAAGCATGGCCCTCTTGGCAAAAGCTGCCTCCTGCTGGAAGCTTGGGTCGCAGCAGCCCAGGGCTCTCAGAGTGGCTTTCCAACACTCAGGGCTCAGCAGCTGCTCTGCAGAGCCTAGGGAGCAAGAACAAAGCGAGCAAGTCAGCGTCTTTCCAAAATTAAATTTCTCTACTTGAATCAAAGAACACATGATTCAACACAGTAATAATTACACACAAATCCAAACCAAACTCATAAGAGTACCTTGGGTAAGAAGATCAAAGTAAAGAGAACCCGTTAAAAGAAATGATCAGGTGGCTATTTCACTTGCCTTGCTTCTGGTAAACTGGGTTGAAAGTGAGCTCTGCCAAAGCCACTACAGCTAGAGTCAGGTGGGAAGGCTACCCTCTAACACTGCCTGAAGAATGAGAAAGGAGGGCCGGGGATTTAGCTCAGTGGTTCCAAGTGGAAGGACCCAAGTTCAATCCCCAGTACCATTAAAAAACAAAACAAAATAAAAAAACAGAATGAGAAAGGTGTTGCTTTCCTGGCTGGAAGGTAACAGCTGTCTATGACTATGACAGAAACAACAGTAACACCACAAGGGATCTAGGTACAGAACACAATTCCAGAATCCAGCCTCTTGGGAAGGAGTCTCCCATCAAAACCAAAGGCCAAACCTAAACCAAGACCCAGAGTCAGCATGTGGAGATTACCAGCTTACAGTCCAAGTAGTCCCAACTCTGCTACTTATAAACTTCACATCCCACAGGGTAGAACAATACCTCTCCCTAAAGTGCTTCCCAACCAGACATGACATAGGAGTCAAACAGGACAACAGAAGTCCATAGGAACAGGTCTGAGAGGAAGACTATGAGGCCAGCTGCAGTAAGTAAGGTAAGAGGCATCTAGGGGACAGTGAAATGTCCAATGGCTACTATCGTCTGGATCACAGGGCAGAGGCCTGAAATCAAGCTACTGGTGTGGGAGTCACCTAGACCTAGAAGGTGGAAGAGATCTCAGAGAAAATTGGTTCATTCACAAAAATGACTAGGTAGAAGGACTAAGGATAGAATCCTGGGAATTCCAACAAGGGAGTAGGATAGGGAAGAGAAGCCAGAAGGGTGGAAGTCATAAAATCTAAGAGGTATAACACTGTTATTCTTCAGCTTTTAACTACTTTTCTGGTAAGTTAACATACAAGTCAATGGTAGCCTACATAAATAGCTTACAATCTCTTTAAACCATTTCAGAGAAGAACCCACAATACACATTTGATCAAATTTTGAAACTGTAGAGTGAATATTAGCTACATAACAACCTTCATTAAAATTTGTACAAAAGAAAAAAGAAACTTGTACAAATGTTTTTCTCTACCACCATTCTCTACCTACTCTGCCTTTGTAGGAAATAATTAATTAAACATGTCTTTGTAGAAAATAATTAAATCTTGAAATGCTTTGAAAATGGGAGACTACACATTTCAGGGTCCTTCAGGTGACCCAACACAATGGATCATTAACTTATCCATTAAATAATTTCTATTAAGTAATAAAAGACTTGTTAAAAAGCAAAACTAAGTTTTCCATTACATCTAGAAGCAGTTAAGAAGTTGTTGGCATGAAAAACAGTAAATATCTCATTGTACAAAGTTCAATAAAATTATAGCCTAAATGGGCCAGGGATTTAGCTCAGTGGTTCCGGTGCCTGCCTCACGAGCACAAGGGCCTGAGTTCGATCCCTGGTACAAAAAAAAAAATATATAGCCTAATGAAATTCCAAAAATAAAAAAAGCCCTAGATGCTTTATTCTTCCTCTCATCTTCCAATACTCCTATGGAAAATTACAGAAAGCCAAGGACAGAAATGGTGGGAATGCAAAAAATTTAATGTAGCAAGAACAGTCCATTATATGAGGACTAAATACATGTGCAAAAACAAGTTTAAAACATTACATATGTGGCAGGGGCATGATCCAAAGTTTGTCCACCATTTGGAACTACAGATAAACCTAATGACACAGTAAAGGCATCTTCTCTCTCCTTGTATCTCTCTCTCTGTTGTCTGTACAGAAAGCAAGTCCTTACCTCACTTCAAGACAGCTGTACAGGTAAAAAGGCGATAGCAGGATGTGGACTTAGCACTGTCTTCAATCAGGGCCCATTCCAGCATGCAGGACTATTACTGACCATTCTTACAAATGTCAACTTCATCAAGTTCTTTAGGTGAGGATGAGTGATTTCTAACTTTTTTAATATTGCATATATTTTTGGATGATATCTTTAATGGTAAATATGATATTAAATACTCCCTATAATCTACTTAGCCACGATTAAATGAAGACACTTACTTTGCATCAGCAGCCTGAGAACATCACTGTACTGGTCAGGGAACTGGTAGAGAAGAAGGTAAGTCCAGTGCTTACAGAAAAGATTAAATGGCATCAAAATATCCTCATCTGGTTCCAGGCCCCAGGCAGTAAGTGCCAAATGAATGGACTCCAAAAGCCTGGTACGATCAGACAGAGGAGGTTTAGTGGTGTTTAACCATTGCTTAAGATCGAACTAAAAAGAAAAAGAAACAAGAAGCAGTTTTATTTACACTAGAAAATTAAATGAAGTAGAGGTCTGTGCAAATTTACTTCAAAAGTCCAAGATTAGTTCACATTTACCAATCTATAAAAATGGAAACTAAAATGTATGCACAAGCACAGGGAAGAATACCAGAAGTTCACTAATTGGCGCCAATATGCAACCATCTCTACTTTACTGTCTGGGGTCTCAGAGGCTCGTTTTTGTAATATAAAAATCTTAATGACCATTCTTTTTTTTTTTCCTGGTACCAGGGATCAAACTCAGGACCTCGCACTTTTGAGGCAGGCGCGGCACCAACTGAACTAAATCCTCGGCCCGCTGACCATTCTTTATTGGTTCACAATTGTATTCTGTTACTGAAAGATACACACATTTCTACCTAATAGTAATGTTCCTCTCCAAGCCCCAGATCAGAGCTTACAGTTCGCCTTTACTGGTCATAGCACCATAACCAGGCAGCCACTTTATAGAACTTTCTTGATTTAACAGCCATGTTTTTGGCTGCATCATTTTCTGGCCTCAGTTAAGAAAAATTCAGACTGTTGTATTACTCCAGAACCCCAAACTATAAAACATGTTCTCCTGCATTATAGATTGAGATCAATTTCTAGGCTCTAAAAAATGTCAAGATTTTATTGCTTCTTAAGTATCAGAGAAATACAATGGAAGATAAAATAGGTAAGGCTCTGAAATTTTCAACTGGTTGAGTAAATCCATTGTCTACTCTAACAAACTATTCTAATCAGAATTAAGACAGACAATGTGTTTATATCTGGCTTATTCTAAATGTAAGAGACCTGACGTATTACAATTTATTTATCACACGTATTTTAGGTACAAATTCAGATAAAATTAAAAGAAAAATGTAATAAACTACTATTATGAATATTTTCAAATCTGTACTAAGTTTTAAAAGAGGTCTTGGGAATACTATGTGGACTCTGCTTATCCTACACAATACAACCAGAGTTCTATGCCCAAAAAAAGAACCCTGTGGGGTGAATCAGGCTACCTGAAGATTATGTGAAAATGAAAAAGGCCTTTCAGCCTGAGGTCATCAGGAACCAAGCCTCAAGGGTCCCTTCATTATTATGGCATGGGAGGCAACAATCACTTTTGTGTTCTCTGTTTCACAGCATTGGGATTGAATCACCTCTTACCTTGGTTAGCAGCATAAAAATCATGTCACTATTATCCTCACTTAGAAACTTCACCACTTTCTCATACAGCTGTATGAACACTGCAGGTGCAGCATTGGGAGTGAAGAAAGGAGACAAAAGAGAGCAGAGCCTTCTGTTCTTCAGAATGGTCTGAAGTACCTTTTTGCATTCTGATTTAGTGCCACTGATAAACACCTTGAAAAATGAGGGAAAATGTCACCAAATCATCCCCGTCCACCACCTTTATGTAAACAATTTTTTACTAAAAAAGGTGAATTTCCTCTAAATGAAAATATGAAACAATCAAGAAATATACAATTAACATAGATAAACCTATCACTTCCAATGTAAATAACATAAAAACTCCATATAAATTATTTGGACAAGCCATATGTACATAATTATGAGTTCTCATCTTAAGATAGAAATGGTATCAACTAGTCATTAGGAGGATGAATTATAATGCACTAGAAGTACTTTAAAATAATAAAGTGCTTTGGTAATAATAATAATACTATTATTATTATTATTATTATTATTATTATTTTGGTTCCAGGGATCAAACTCAGGACTTTGCACTTGCAAGGCAGGTGCTGTGCCATTGAGCTAAATCCCCAGCCCTGGTAATGTAATTATTAATGCCAAGAATGTATGACAGAATCTTGATGTCTCTCCAGACTTCTAACTACAGATAATTAAATATTTCTTGAATGAGAAGCAGTGTTCTATACCAAAAATTCTAATTGTATCTTAAGAAGCCAACAATTCCAAGGGGCTCTGACTTAGGCA
This sequence comes from Fukomys damarensis, assembly GCF_012274545.1. Taxonomy (NCBI): domain Eukaryota; kingdom Metazoa; phylum Chordata; class Mammalia; order Rodentia; family Bathyergidae; genus Fukomys; species Fukomys damarensis. The sequence continues at coordinate 38,595,760 of NW_022900942.1, read as the reverse complement.
AGACTCTTAACCTACAATACAATTCTGAAGTCAATTAAGACACTGCAGGCATTAATTGTATTTGAATAAGACTAACAACACAGAATAACCTTACCTGTCCCAAGATCTCAATGCATGAAGTAAAGAACTGTCTTGTGGGAGGATGGCGCTGCGTTTCATCACTGACATATTCTACAACAGTAAAGAAAAGGCCAATGCCAACTTTCTGAATCCCAGGTGTTGGCTGCAACTTGTAGGCATTCACTAAGGCACTGTGGGAAAACAGTGAAAAAAACCTATATTCAGAGGTGTTTCTTTGATGCCCTACATTTTTCAGACAATAAATATTTGTTAAGAGTCCTCAGAAGCTGGGCGTGGTGGCGCACGCCTGTAATCTCAGCACTTGGGAGGCTGAGGCAGGAGGATCACTGTGAGCTAGACCAGCCTGGGCTACATAGTGAGTTCCAGGTCAGTCTCAACTACATAGTGAGACCCTGTCTCAAAAAAAAAAAAAAAAAATTCCTCAGAGCCCTATGCAAATGTCACTTTAGAAATATTTCATATGGTAAATGTGTGTCTTCCAACTTTATCCAACAATTCACTTTCAACAAACAGTAATGATTTTACATTCCTCCAGGAAAAACAAAAATCAGCTGTGTTATAAATACACGTATTAAAATTTTCCACATTTTCTTTGTAATTTGGTTATGTAACTTTTTATATTTCTTATATAATACATATTTTTAAACACAAGAACAATAATCTCTAAATTTTAAAATCTAAAACATAGCTGAGGCTGAAGAAAAAGATTTTTGTATAATAAGGCTGTAGAATAAAGATGTCCCTTTTAATTCTCACACTTTTTTGAGTGACTTTCCCAGTGACAGAAATATCAACCTGTAGTTCTCCTGATCTGCTCTTACACCCTGAGTCCCCCATTGCAAGCCACAAAAAGATCCAACACCCCCGCAACACACACCACCACAGCTGGCAAACTTTTTCCAGCAAAGGGCCAAACAGTAAATGTTTTATGGTTTGTTAAGACTGTCTGTCACAAACAGTCAACGCTGTCATTGAAACTTTAGCCACAGACATTATAAATAATGGAGATGGCTGTATTCCAATAATATTTATTTATAAAAAGAGGCAGTAGGCCAAATTTGGCCCAAAAGCCATAGTTCACTGATTTTTGTACTAATTATTAAGTGTCTGAGATAGCAGGAAGTATAGCAATATGTACAATTACTATTAAGGATAAAAGAGTATTTCAAATTAAAATACTGTCAAAACTTACGTAATCAAATTTTCTGCATGCACAGCAGCTTCCACAATAGTAAGTGAAGGTGGCTTGGCAGCTTCGGCTTGCAACTGCTTCACTTCTTTCCGTAAAACATGAAGCTGTTGGCTTACCGCTTCATTTTTATACATGCCTTCAAACTAACAAAGATTGAGGAGGTCAACAGATTTCCTTTCCCCTCCATGCTTCTACTGGAGGTATCTTATTACAAACACATATAAGGAAGAGATGATTACACTTAATATTCTAACTTAACTCAAAATTCTCAACTAGACCTGAGAGGGAAGCAAAAAAAAAACTGTCAAAAAAAAATCACTGAAGAATCTTAGGTTTTCTAATAGGAGTAGAGAGAAAGATCACTCTCAAAGGGGAAAGAGGTCAAAGGACGGGACGGGGGAATGAGGAGTGAGAAAAAGGAATGGGGTGCATTACGTACACGTACCAACTCCATGCAAGGAACATTATGCACTACAAAGAGAGACCCAAATAAAGAGAAGGGGATCAAGGGATGGCAGAGAAGAGAGGGAGGGAAGGGAAAGGAGATGAAGAAAGGAATTAAGATGTGTTTTATACGAGTACCAACTTCCCACAAGGAATGTAAACATTACACAGCACACACATGTACTAATAATCGAAGAATTTTTTTTACAGAATCAGGTTTTTCCTGAAGAATTCTCCTTAAACAGAATTATTTTTTTACAAAAAGACCAAAATTTATAGACATAAATTGATATGATCTTCAATTATCAATGGTTCAAAAAACATTTTTTTAAAGTGCAGGAAAAATTTATTGAGAAAGCTTCTATCTAAGAAAGAGGGCAGGGGGACCGGAAAGTGGGTTGCCCCATCAATGGTTCAAACAGTTTATACAATAAATTCTACTTCGCTCCTGTTTTGACTCCTCAAATCCTCCAAAACAGACTCACTGTCTTCCGCTGCCGAGGCTTTACATGAGGCACACCACATCCCTCCTCTGTGGATCATTCCCACTCCCTACCCGCAGCCTTAACCCTCTGTGTTCTCAGTCCAGCACACATACAATTCAACTTCAGACACTCAGAAGACAACACAGAAGTTAATAAAACAACGGCCAATGTGAAAGAAAAGATACATAATTATAAAAGAACAAAGTAAGATAAAATATGGAAAAGTGCCCAAATCAAATGCACACTAAAGAAACAGAAACTGGCCAGTTCAATGATTCCTGAAAGTTAGTCTTTGATAAAATTTTATTGGTTCTCATAAAAATATGAAAACAAGAAAATTTACTTAGCTTTAAAAGACCTCAATTTATTTCAATTTAAAGGGCTATACTTTTTTAGGTTGCGTCTTCCCTAAATGGGAGTTAACATACCCTTTCTCTAAGTGATGGTAATTCATGTGATAGCTTTTGTTTATGCATTTTATTGTCCTTTTGTGGATGTGGACAGATGCAGAGGTCATCACAGAACCAAGATGGAGATCCTCTTCCTGGCTGGTCTCATGGCTTAGACTGCTGACAGTGGAATGTCTTTAGGAAATGCAAAATTTAGCACCCTGTTCCCAACTTCAAAGCTACAGCTATTACCTAGGATGATTAGTTCAGATACCAGCCTACCTGACTACACAGGGAAATATGTTGTGTTCTTTTACCTTCTTGACTTCAACCTTTGTGCGCTCTACATGGATCACAGCTTTCAGTAATAGGTGAAAATTTTAAGAAACTCAAATGCCAAGTGAATGGTGCTTCAGGGGATTCTCACTTCTGTTATCTGGCATGGATCATACCCAAGAAACAAGGAAGACTGAGACCCTTGAACATTCCCTTGGTATCAGACCCAAGAGCACTACTGCTCAGGATTATGTGAGCTCTTAAAAAGACTGATGAAAGCATCTCACATTCAGGGCCTCTTTATCATTGATGATACAGATATCCTTCAGGACATTACTGTAAATCACCTTCCTGCTGGCTGCTCTGTGCACGAGACCTGACATTAGTTTGGACCTTCTGGTTCTTTACAAACATGCGGAATTGCACCCAGGTAGCCGCTGGAAGCCTCAATGCACCAACAGGCCTGAAGTCCAAAGAACAAAGACTACTGAGCACTGGGCCATCTCAATGCCAGGTTGCTGAGGGCAGTCATGAAACAAAATCTCTATCTCATTCTCTGAAATGAAGTTTTATCTGAATATAAGTTGAAAAAAAAGAAGAACCAATGTGACAACCATAGGGGCCAGAGGGACAGAAAAGAGAAGCCTACAGGCTGATGCCAGGGGTTGGGGATGAAGAATGCAGTAAAGTCAGACTGGGGAACAAGGGGAGTTGCTCTGGGAGCCCTTGTAAAGCAGGCTACCAAGGGGTTGGGACTTTCCTGCAGGCACAGTAGAGAATGCTGAAGAGACTGAAACACTTACAAGGCAGGAATTTTAAATCCTACATTTTCCCTCTATGATCTTCCCAAACAGAAAAGCAGTTGGGCATGGAGAATACATTGTCTCTTTTTATGCCACTACCAAACCTAGTCTTCCACCACCACTAAACAACTATAGATAACTTTGTCTGTAAACAATGGAAATACAGTGGTACCTTGGTTCATCAATGCTTCAGCAACAACATCATCAACAATGGTTCATCAACAAAAGCATGTAGAAAAATTTTGTTTTTGTTTGCAAACACTACATCAGGTGACAAACTATCTTTCCTACACAAACACAAGCATGGAACAAACTATGGAACAAATTCAATTTGTGAACTGAGGTACCACTGTATTTAATTCATCAACTGATTTCAGGGAGACCTTTATATCCCCGTTAGTTACTATCATAAATTCTACACCAAAAGATCCTGAAGGGCGATGGAAACTGTTTTGCTTACACACAACCCCAGCATGGCACAATTCTGAGAGCACACTGAAGACACCTGTTTTTTATGATCATGACAATAAGTCTCTTCCACAAAACTTACTACTATTGTATTACAAGTCTTTACCTTCCCACCACCGTTGAACATTTTCTACTAAACTGAGGTAAGAGAGGCTGAACGACTTCCAGTGGCTAATGACAAGAAGCTAGAGACAAAAGAACAAAGTAGCACAACAGAAGCCCCTTCACTTGAGTCATTTTAAGTGACAAAATGAAAAAGTTGGACAAATTATGGCCTTCAGCAGGTTTTTACAATAATGGGAGGCTCTCAATGGGTCTTTTCCATCTTTCATTTCTAGGAATGGACAAATTTTTCACATGATGATAAATCAATCCTGGGTCTAGCAAGTATGTCCCACAATACCAAAACACAGCAAAAGGAACCCAATTATAAATCACTCCATTTCCTCAGGGAATACCACTGAATTATTAAAGGCTTCTATTAGGAGGGGAGATCACAGAAGAAGCACATCTCACTTCTCATAAAATATATTCAGCTTTTGTGTACCCCAACAAGCTATATATAGTTCAAAGACTTGTAGGCAGCTGGAAATTTACAGAACTTTCCTTCCCAGAAAAATACTGTTGAACAGAATAATACATGAAATATTTATAAATGAAGCATTAAAAATTAGGTCTGAAATCTACACTCATGTCCCATACAGCTAGTTTTTAAAAACTGGCCCAACCCAAAGTGTTCACTTAAGATCATGGATTCTCTAACCACACATACTCAAGAGAGAAAATGTTACACCTGTTCATTCAAATAGGTTTGACTATCACAATTAGCTAACTCAGAATCACACTGCTAGTCTTGAAAAAGTAGGGCTGATGCATCAAAATAAAATGGCCTGGCAAAACTGAATGGGAAAAGCATGGGTCTGGAATTTAGATCGATGCAGGTTTGGATTCTAAAAAAAATCACTCAGCTGTGGGGCTGGCAAGTCTCTCAGTGTCTGAACCTGTTTCTCTGAACTCATCCTAATTTGTAAAGATGAACAGATAAGTAAGCAAACGTCTAACATAATACCTGCAAAATGGGAGTGCCTAAGCAAGTAACTAAAAGGACTCTGAACAGGGCTGGAAAAGCAGTGTTACACTTCAGCATGACCACCCTTACTATATTCCAGGGAATGTGTCTCTGACAGTAAAAACGTCAGTCAAGCAATGTGCAGTATTTAAGGTAAGATATATACATAAAGCAGTAAGCTGTTTAAATGGGCCAGAAAATAAGCACAAGAAAAAATAACCACTAACTTCTAGTAGAAAAAAGTTCTAACTTCCATTACGTTTTTCATAGTCAAATAATATCTTACAAAATATTCAAAAGTAGTTTAGATCAAGGAACTTAACCCATGAAGGATATAAATCTGTAGCTGTTCATTCCTTTAAAAATATCCATTCTGTGGCACTGATGATATAAACATTGAGTAAGACAAGGTCCCTTACCTCATGTAATTCAAAACTTAGTAATGGCTACAGACACAAGTTGTAACACACCACCAGGTGTGGTGGCGCACGCCTATAATCCCAGCACTGAGAAGGCTGAGGGAGGAGGATCACTGTGAGTTTGAGACCAGCCTGGGCTACATAGTGAGTTCCAGGTCAGTCTCAACTATACAGTGAGACCCTGTCTCCAAAACACCAAAAAAAAAAAAAAGTTGTAACACACCCTAATAAGTGGTGTGCTGACAGCTTTCTCTGAGTTATTCAACAGGCATTACAGGAACTTGCAATATGCCAGGAGCCACACACTAAATGGTAGAACTAAACAAATGATGAAAAACGGAAACTGTATTCTGCAAGAATTCAGTCTGGCAAGGTAAAAAAGAGCAAATGATGCACCAAAAAAAAAAAAAAGTTGTAACACACCCTAATAAGTGGTGTGCTGACAGCTTTCTCTGAGTTATTCAACAGGCATTACAGGAACTTGCAATATGCCAGGAGCCACACACTAAATGGTAGAACTAAACAAATGATGAAAAACGGAAACTGTATTCTGCAAGAATTCAGTCTGGCAAGGTAAAAAAGAGCAAATGATGAGAGCAGCCCTGAGGCACAAGCTGCCCTGAGAGGAGGGACCATCTCAATCCGGCAGGGGGAGTTGGGGGAGACCTCCAGAACTATCTGTACCAAGGAGTAAAGGCTGAGTAGAAGGGCAGGAACCATGGGTGGAAGGGGACAGAAGCAGTACACGCACGAGGACAATGGGATGAATGTGTGTGGTGTCCACAGAATGGACAAAGTCTAAGTTGCTAGAATGTTTGGGAAGAGGGAGGGTGGATAAATGATGCAATAAGAAAAAATATCAAGAACAGATTACAAAGGGCCCTGGAGTCATATCCCTTTTGGACACTAGGGAGTCAATGTGAGGTTTTAGCCTGGAAATGTGTGGATCTATTGCTCACTTGTTTGTTTTGTGGTACTGGGGATAGAACCTAGGGACATTTTTCAGTGAAGTATATCTCCACCCCCTCCTTTATTTTAATGAGAGAGAATCTTGCTAAGTAAGTAAGCTGCCCAGACTGGGGTCAAAACTTGTGATTCCCTCGCCTAGGCCTCCCAGTTGGGATTACAGGCATGTGTCATAGTGCACAGCTCAGATCTGGGCTACAGAAATGAACGGTGGCAGAATGAAAAATAGACTAAGGCAGAGGTATTATGAGCAAGAAGCCTAATACAACAGTTCAGGGGAAAAGTGCACTGGCCATACCATGAGCCAAAGGCAATGGAAACAAAGAGGAGATTAAATTAAAGCCACCTCAGAGACTGAAATAATATACTCTGGGGAGCAGATGGTAAATACAGGATGAATGCCAATGGCAGCTCAGCTCTCCTTTGGAAAACCAGTTAGGCAGAATTACAAGATGAGCAGATGTGAAAGATAAAAATGACATTACTACAGAACCTATGGAGTCTGAGATGTCTATAGTACCTCAGGCAGAATGTTTAGTAGGCAGGTAGAAATCAAGACCTTGAACTCAAAAAAGAATTATGACCTAAGATTGCAAGTATGTGGGTCAGAGTCTGTTAACCTTTTGAAGTTATACTGAGAATCTACTGTATTCTATAATTCTCCAGAAAAATTATATACACTTTCAGCAGCTTCACCAACCCTCTAAAGACCATTCACAGACCCCAGATTAAGAACTCCAGCACACATAATAAGTAAAATCAAGAAATTCCACATAAGATAGGGGATCCAAACTAGAAACAAGTACAACCAGTAAATGAATTAAGAAAGAAAAACTCTGTAAAATGAGAAATGGTCAGAGATCTTGGGGGACAAAGAGAGAACCCATGAAGTACAATATCCAATGAAAGAATGATACTGAAAGAATCAAAACTACTCCATATAGCCATGAAATGAACATTGGACTCATGTACTCAGAGGTCAAGTTTTATATATAAAAAGAACAAGCCTATCTTGCAGGACACACTTTCCCAGTAACAGTTCTGCATTGAGTCATAAATTCTCAGGACTCACCCTCCCAATCCTCCACTAACACCTCTCTTCTCCAAATTAAGTCATCCAAAACCAAAGTCATCCATTTGGGTAATACAAGGCTTCAGGTTTAAGTACAATCTTTGGCCAAAAATTAGAGGAAAACAAACATTTGCATAGATAATGTCCCAATGTCAAGGCACTTAGTGGCTCAACTGTCATCTGCCTTGCTCTTAGCTGTTGATAAGAAATAGAAAACAATAATTTTATTTTCAATTTGTATAAGTATCAACCAACAAGTACTGTTTAGGATAGCCCAAATATGCAATTACTACATAACTTTAAAAGAAACTTTTTAAAGCTTCAGACTATAAAAGCCTCACACTTTTCCCCCACGTTTTTATTTAGTGCATGTTAATTATGCAGATTAGTGGGTTTCATTTTGGCAAATTCACGCATGCAGATTATTTTCACCCTCCCCCATCATCCCTCTCCTCCACCTTCTCCACAGTTTCACACTTTTGAGGAAATTTCAATGCATATACATTCTGATTGTATCCATCCTTTCTATTACCTGCACTTGTATCCCCTTTCCCTGCTTATTCCCTTCCTCTTGTCTAATAATGATTTCTCTTCTATTTGTTTGTCATCTTTTTTAAATTCCACGTATTAACAAGAACATTCGGCATTTGTCTTTCTGAGTCTGGCTTATCCCACTCAACATGATGATCTCTAGATCCATCTATTTGCCTGCAAATGATGAAATTCCCTTCTTACAGCTGAATAATATTTCACTGTGTATATATATCACATCTTCATTATCCATTCATCTGCTGATGGGCACCTGGGCTAGTTCCATATATCGACTACTGTGAATTGTGCCATTAAACACATGGGCATGCAGGAATCCCTAAGGTATGCTGACTTTAATTCCTTCAGGTATTCAGTAAAGAGTGGTATAGCTGGATCAAATGATAGCTTTTAGTTTTTTGAGGAACATCCACTGATTTCCAGAGATTGTACTAACTTGTATCCACCCTCCCAGCAGTGTATACATATGTATGTATTTGTGTGTGTGTGTGTGTGTGTGTATGTATACATATATATACACATACATTTTTTTTTTTTGTATTCTTTATAATGGCCATTTGGGCTGGGGTGAGAAAAAAATCTTAATGTAGTCTTGATTTTCATTTCCGTAATGGCTGAAGATATAATAGAACATTCTCTCATATATACTTATTGGTCATTTGTACTTCTTCTTTTTTTTTTTTTTCGGTTTTTGGTTTTTTTTGAGACAGAGTCTCACTAGGTAGTTGAGACTGACCTGGAACTCACTATGTAGGCCAGGCTGGTCTCGAACTCACCGCGATCCTCCTGCCTCAACTCCTGAGTGCTGGGATTACAGGTGTGCACCACCACGCCCAGCTCATTTGTACTTCTTTTGAGAAGAGTCTGTTCATTTATTGAGTTATCTGATATTTTGGTGTTAAGTTTTTTGAATTCTTTAAATACTCTAGGTTTTTTTTTCTTTTGTACTGGGGATCAAACTCAGGACCTTGCAGTTGAGGTAGGTGCGGTGCCACTGAACTAAATCTCGGGCCCTAAATACTTTAGATATTAGTTCTCTATAAGTACAGAAGCTGGTAAAAATTTTCTCCCATTCTGTACGATGTCTCTTCACTCTGTTGTTTCCCTTGCTGTGAAGAAAATTTAATTTGATATCTCATTTATTGATTCTTGCTATTATTTGTTATGCTTCTAGAGTTCTATTCAAGAAGTCTTTGCCTGTTTCAAGGGTTTCCTCAATGATTTCTATGAGTAGTTTCAAAGTTTCAGATGTTATACCTAGGTCTTTGATCTATTTTCAAAGACAGGAATTAGGTGCCATCTTTTAAAAATGGATGTCCAGCTTTCCTAGCACCATTTGTTTAAGAGACTGTTTTTTCTCAATGTATATTTTTGGCTCTCTTGTCCAGAATCAGATGGCTGTAGTTGTGTGTATTTGTTTTTGTAACCTCTGTTCCATTCTATTAGTCTACATGTCTATATTTGTGCCGGTATCATGCTATTTCTGTTACTATGACTTTGTAATGTATGGTTTTTTGTTTTTTTTTTTTTTTTGGTACTAGGGATCAAGCACAGGCAGTAGAACCACAGAGCTAAATCCCCAGCCCTGTAATGTAATTTAAATTGGGTATTGTGATGTCTCCTGCCTTGTTCTTTTGCTTAGGATTGCTTTGGCCATTCTGGGTATTTTGTTTCCATACACATTTAAGTATTGTTTTATTTTTTTCTATGAAGAATGTCATTGGTATTTTGATCTAAATCTAGAATCTAAATCTGTAGATTGCTTTTGGTAATCCAGTCATTTAAACAATATTAAAATCCATGCCAATTCATGAACAAAGTCTTTCCATCTTCTAATGTCCTCTTCAATTTTTTTCCTCAGCATTCTGAAATTTTTATTGTAGGGTTCTTTCACTGCCTTGGTTAGACTGATCCCTAGATGTTTACTTGAAGTTATTTTGACTAGACCTGTTTTCCTCACTTCTTTCTTAGTCCATTAGTAGTACAGTACAGGAAAAGCTACTGACATTCTAATATTAATTTTACACGCTGCTACTTTGCTGAATTTGTTTATCAGCTCTAATTCTTTTGGTACTGTCTTTTGAGTCTTCAAAGTATACAAAATATTATCTGCAAAAAAGGATAATTTGACTTCTCCCTTTTCTATTTGTAACCCTTTTCTTTCTTTCTCTTGCCTAATTGATCCAGCTAAAATTTCAAGAATTATATTGGGTAGGAGTGATGAGTGGACATTTTGCTTTGTTCCCAATATCTTTACATTTTTAATTTTCCAGGCACATCTGCATCACCATGCAAAGTATTTCCTACAGTAGATACTATAGTTGACACTGAACTTCTAGTGAGGATTCTCAAGCTTCTGAATCTTCCAAATTGAACTGAAAGGGCACTAACCAAATGAATGAGGCCAGCAAGAAATTAAGATTTACTTTAAGAAAATCTGAATATTTCTAATAAAGTGAAGACCACAAAAAAAAGCTCAGTTTTCAAATTATTTAGGCTTCTATAGAACTTTTTTTTTCTGTGCCTGTCCTTTCTTATATTTTTTCTTCTCCTTTTTTTCAAGCAACATTAATAACTACCACTTTTTCTTGAGAAAGGAAAGCATTTCAGAATTGCTACAAAAACATTTAAACTGTTAAATGGATGAGATCATAATCTTAAGTGAATAAATTGAACACAGACGTTTAAATACTGCATTGTTTCTCTGGTGTGAAAAACTAAAAGTGGAATAAGGACCAAAATGTGTAACAGATATTGAGAAATGAGGAAAAAAATATTTAAATGAGAAGAGGAACAAGGTAGGGGGAAAAGGAAAGGAAAGAAGGAATAAGGTAAAAAAGGGAATAGAAGGAAAAATGCCAACAAAACTCTTGTAAATAAGGAGGGAAAGAGGGGTGGGGGGTGACAAGATATATTATGTACAGGTACAAATTCATTACAATGAATGCTATCATTATGTACATCTAAAGTGTACCAATAAAGGTTATGCTTAAAAAAAAACATTTAAGCTGTATTATGTTCATCATTCTTAACATAATCTCTCTGACCTCTTTCCAATCAAAATAACTTTGAGAAGTATTTTAGAAAAAGGTACATCTTTTTGTTTCAGAATTAACAGCAAAAAATTATGAAAGAGCCAGGTGTGGTGGCACATGTCTGTTATCCCAGTACTTGGGAGGTTGAGGCAGGAGGACTTCAAGGCCAGCTTGAACTACATAGTGAGACCCTGTCTCAAAAGCTAAAAAACAATTTATGAAAGAAAAAAGGAACAAAAGAAATATCAATTCAAGGGTTCATATATATAATGCTATGATGCCTTTTTCTGGCAGGGAAAAGAGATCACTGAGAAGCTTGGGATTAAAGTTCCCTGGTCTGCTGGTGGTATTTTCCATTGCAAGACCCTAAGAACTAACAGGTCAAGCCAAGAGACCCAGCCTTTTTTTTTGAAGAAGTAAATATTTACAACTTGTTCTCACAGAGCAAGCTATCAGCCAAAATTAGTACTTATCTCACTAATCACTTATAAAATCCATTTTAGGAGAATTCCCTTCTCTGTAGGGAATTAACAAACTGGCAAAGATATGCAGTTTCAAACCATGGAAAAATACTGCATTTGTAAAAGCATGGCCCCCCTTCTATCATAACCAGATACATCTTCAGTTTTTTCCTCAATCTCAAACTCTTTCCTAAGTTAACAAACTTTCATTTCAACCTTACTATGTTAGCAAGTGATTTTTTTCCCCCCCTTTGGACGCAGTGTTGCTATGTAGTGCAGGCTGGCCTCAAACTCACAAGTGATCCTCCTGAGTCAGCCTCGAGTGCTGGGATCAGAGGTGTGCACCACCATGCCTGGCTGTGTACCCTTGGTCTTACTACAGCATTAGTAACTGAGGAAAAATATATGGAAAGAAAACTAACTTTATAAACCACCTGGCCAAAGATAACTCAAAGTTTAGAGTCTCACATGTCTATAAGAAAATAAGTTGGACTCATCTTTTTTTCTTTTCTTTTTTCAGTACCAGGGATCAAACTCAGGACATTGTACTTAAGAGACAGGCACAGTGCCGCTGAGCTACACACATCCCTGGGGTTGGACACATCTTGAATTTCAAGTTTTTAAAATTTAGATGTATATAACTATGATCAGAAAATCACAATTGAATTTCAAAGGTAATAAAGATACAGTAAACATAAAAGGTTATTAGGAAAAGATATTTTAGAGAAAAAAAGTCTCCCAAAGAACATGATAAAAATATATGATAAAAATATACTACGATCATTAAATTAAGCATTTACCAAAAAAAAAAAAAAAAAATCAAGATTGAGTAAAATAAAACTGTCTCAATATCCAAGAGCTAACAAAAAGAGCTATTTTTGTGCAAATGTAGTCGGAAAGCAGGCAGTGTCCCTCTTTAAATCCTTCTTTCCTATCTCAGAGAATACCAAATGCACCTGCAGAAGGGTGAAGCGCAGGTGGGCAAGGAAAAAGCATAGGCTCTGAACCCAGAATGCCTGAGCCTCCCGGCTCTGTCACTTGCTAAATGTTTCAGATTCATGTGACTTAACCTCTCTGAGCCTCCACTTCCTCATCTGGAAAATAAAGACAATAATATCCACCTCACAGGGCTGATGTGAGGCTAAACTAAGTTATGCCAAGTGCTTATATAAAAGCCTGGTGCAAAGTAAAACGGTGACATGCTAGCTTAAACTCAGCTTCCACTCTGAAGTCCTTATGATATATCACACATCCAATATTTATCTATATCTCCAATGTAAAAAGGTGACCGAAGTAGTTGAATGTGTAGCCATACTGTTACCTGTCACATTTGCCTATTGGCAAGCTCTTCCCAATTGATCTGCTTCCCACGAGGAGCTTCCAGGACTCTGCAGAAGCAGCCAGGGCTCCCAATGGTTGTTCACACCAATCTTTCCAATGTAAACCCTTAACACCAGCCTTGAAAAAACTTAAAAACAGACTGATGTAGCCACTGGCCCTGACATAACATCTCAGGCATTCCATTCCCCCACTGCTTCTAACTGAATCCAAACTAGAATCATCAAAGTCCTCTAAGGACCAGTATAAGAACCTTTTCAATGATTCTGCTTTTCTTTGAACTCCTATGTGAATATTGCTCTTGTAGGACTCACCTGGAACTTATGAAATACATGATTAGGTCTGGATGTGGTTTCACTTCTCTTAAGACTATAAAATATTCTGGGATGCAGATTAACTCTTTCTCAATGATGTGCCAATAGTAGAAGCTCACTTAAAATTCTCTACATTATGAAGAATTGAAACAATCTTACCTGAACTGTTACAACTGCTGCTCCTTGGCATTTCTTACCCCCACTGCCTTTACACTCCAAATGTAGTGTGGTCTGCTCTTCTCGATTAACATACTTTTTGGGCATTGTGTCCAACAGCTCACTATCCAGGACAACCTGCTGAGATTCCCGAAGAGCTGCAGTTCTGGAAGACATCCCAGAAGGTAGGTTAAAGTTTTTCAAAAGGTTATATGAAAAGTAATAAGTTTCCAGTTTCCAGCATTACAACACAGTATTCTACACTAACAAAAAAATAAAAGGTACAAACATGTGCCAAGATTTAGACAAATCCTTTCTTCTCACAGAGCAAAACCCAGAAGAAATAAAGAAAAAGTGTTAATGAAAAAGTGGCACAACTTTTTAGCCAGAAACAAAATTTCACTTAGTGCTTATGTTGTATCAACAAGACTTTTTAATGGACCTTGAAGTATATAAGAACAAGTGGCCTAATTTAATCATTCAAAAAGGGTGCCATATATGCCAGTGACATTTTCAGTATTAACACTTCAAACTGAAACCGCGGAAGACCAAGACAGCTAAATGTGAGTGGTACAGCACATGTACAAGGCCCTGGATTCAATCCCTAGCACTACCAAGGGGGTGTGGGGGCAAAGTTAAATATATGCATGAGATATGAATAGTATTTTAACTATATTCTTTGTTATTATGTTAATGGGCAGATGCTCTTCTGCACAGACAACATATATCTAATAAATGTCTGGAGTAATTTTTATTTCCAGCCAAGGGAATATGATGTCAATGAAAAATGATTTCAATGGGATTTGTAAAGTGTAGTGGTAGAACAGTCACTGAGCACATGTGAGACCCTGACTTCAACCTCCCATAACACAAAAATAAATAAATAAATAGGCTTATTGACTATCAATGAAACGTACACCTCCACATACACTCCTTCTCACAAAACTACAAGCTAGAATAAAATCCTTAAGCAGTTGATTATTCTGTATCTACCATATAACTCAAAACACTAAATGTCTCTCTCACATTTTGTTCAAGTTTTTAAAGGAATATAGTTAAGAGAGCAAAGCAGTCAGGTGTGGTTGTTCACACTTGTAATCCCAGTACTCTGGGAGAATGAGGCAGAATTTCTGATCACAGGTTCGAGCCCAGTCTGGGCAACTTTGTGAGACTGTCTCAAAATAAAAATAAAAAGGGGTCGGGGCTGTAGCTAAGTACTGGCAGGGGGTAGGGGAAGAGAGAACAAATTAGTGATAAAAGAAAATAATCTCATTTCACCCCTTTCAACACCATCTTCCTAGTATCAGGTTTCCTCAGGAAGAATAAGAAAGTCTCAGCCAGCACTGTTGACACTCCATAATGCCCCTGGCAAGAACAGGTAAGAATGGCAATCCCAGAACTCAGGAGGCTAAGGCAGGAGGATCGCTGTGAGTTCCAGACCAGCCTGGACTGCATATTGAGTTCCAGGTCAGTCTCAACTACATAGTGAGAGCCTGTCTCCAAAAAAACAAAAAAAGAAAAGAAAAGAAAAAGAATGGCAGCCCATGAGAACACCCCTAATTTCCACGTGAGATCAAAAGACTTGTCATAAGTCTGTTCACCAAGTGAACCATCTGTGATAGTCTGGCCAAATTAACCTTAGTTGAGAAGGCCAACCAGGTACTAACTAAATCCTCCAGGCTATCAAAAAAGCAAGCATGGAACACACTCATTGAGCCCTCAATAGTCTTACCTGGCCTGCTGTTGCAGGAGATTCAAATCTGCACACACAAGCTGGGTGGTGTCCTTCTGACTCAGGAGCACCTCTGAGGAAATAACTGGCACAGGAGGCCTCATGGGATGCAGAACAAGGGGAGGACGGGGAACCTCGTGCTTCCGCAGGTTATTTAAAACCCTTTCTTTGGCTGAAAGAAAATTAGGTCATACATACTCAGTAACAAGTACTACTACATAATTATATTTATTACAATTATATATTCATTATTATAAATTATATATTCGGTATTATTATATATTCAATATTATATAATAATGAATACAAGCGCCAGGGATGAATAGCTCAGTGGCACTGCACCTGCCTGGCAAGAGCAAGGTCCTGAGTTCAATCCCCAGTATCTGAAGTAAAAAACAATGAATACAAAGGTGTGGCACATTAATTTCACCAAAAATGCTGGAGATCTCCAGAATAGTTCCTTAAACCACAGGCCTAAATGAACAAAATCACTGATTTTGATTCTTGTGAGTTTTAAGGGAATATTTACAGGCTTTACATTATTCTACTAGGAGCTCAGGATACATGGTACAATTAAATAGAAGTATCCTCAAAAAGTTCATAGTCTAATAGTTGCTCAGCAGCAAAAGCTCATGATCTTAAATAACTATACTGCTCCTGACAGCCCTGCATGACAGGGGAAGAAGTGTGGACTTGATGTCAGTGAAGATGTTTTCTGGGGAGGAGTTCTCAGCAAGGTAATAGGTATAATCTGGACAACAGATGGGTGAGTGAGGTTGGTCCAGAGTAGCCCAGTTAAAGAGTTTAATATACCACCCAGAGAAGCTCCATAGGAATAACAGAAAAAGGAATGAACATTCTGGAATAGAGCTGATGGAAATTGATCTGAAATTGAATCAAGGTTTGAACAGGAGGACTGGAAGTTTAAGACTATAAAATATTCTGTCTTATGAAGACATGAGCATAAACTCTGTTAGCGCCTATATTTATGCAGTCACACAGTCTTGTTCATTCACTCAAGAAATGACGTACAGAGCCAAAATAAGCAGTCCAGTGCCATATTAAAAAAAAAAAAAAAGGTGTCTCTGTACCATGCAACTCTGTACTAGATCACAGGGTCTCAGAATGATTCAAATTTGAATGTTTCTTATTTCTGTACCTAATACAAAGCAATATACACACTAGATGTCCAATGAATTCCTATTTCCTCTTCCTCCTTACACACTATATCAACAACAGCAGGTGGGAACTGAAGAACGTGAAGGAAAATGCTGCTGCAAGCCTAATTCTTTTCAGTAGTAGTAAGACAAGAGAGGAAGGGAGAGGTCAAGGAAATTTCACGTCAGTCAAGTAAACAAGTACTTTAGGGACTACCATGAATTTCCGATTTCATTCCAGGTGTAACATTCAATTTCCTATTCTTGTTGAGAAAAATCAAAGAAAATTTAATAGCCATGACTTTACTTGGTATAACAATACCTGTGCACTGTTTGTACCCCAAACAGATGGAAGTAAACATTCCAAAAAGGTCAAGTATGGCATTGCCCCATATAGCTGGTATTTTTCCACTAGAGTCACCTCACTGAACAGATGTGGCAAAGCTGGACATTCATCCTTGGGTAAGACTTGTGACTATATTAAAGTTTCTTTCAAGCAACATTATAGGTCATGACTCTAAGGGAAAACTGGGAACTGTTTCAAACACAGTATCTTAACACGAATAAAAAAAAAATCAAGGAAAATGTTTCAAATACAAGTAAAAGAGAAAAAAAAAAGTATATTTAACTGTAATGACTGCCCCAGATCACAATGACAAAAATAAATTTAGTTTAAGAAAAAGAACTTGGTGTCACAAGTGTGCTGGTCAAATTTTTTCTGTAATCACAACCAAGAGTTCAATAATTTGACAAGATTGTCACTTAACCTGTTTTTTTGAGGAAAAAAACCTGAAACTTATTATTTAGAAATCTAAGCTCTAATTCTGTTTGGAATGGCAACCTGGATTGACAACCAGAAATAGGGAGGGCACTCACTGATGAACAGCAATATCTTTGGAGCCAAGCAGCTCTGCCCCATTCAAGCTCTGTGGCTCATACGGGCCAAGTGCCCAACCATCTAACACTCTGGGTTCCTTCTCTACTCGATGGGGATAACTGCACGGGCTTACTGAATTAACGTACAGTGCTAGGACATGCAGAACAAACTAAGGGCTTCATAAACTACTAAGAGAAAAAAGTCTTCTAGGGTAGTATTCAGAGTAATATGAAAGCACCACAGACAGACTGGCATGAACAGAAGGCATTAAGAGGTACCAACTAACAGGTTGGCTGGGGCACAGGTAGAGTAAGAGAGTATATGTGCCTTTCCCAGAATCACTTCAATGTTATATTACACTATTTGTCATAGTATTGTGGACAAGAACTGTAATTGCAATTTTATTACTCAGTAATTAGCTAGGCATGGTGGTGCATACCTGTAATCCCAGCACTCTGGGAGGCTGGGACATAAGTTCAAGTCCAGCCTGGGCAATTTAATGACTTAGCTAGATGTTATAGTAGAATAAAACATTTTAAAAAGGGTTGGGGATATAGCTAAGAGCAAATGTTCAATCCTCTGTACCAACAAACAACATTTTCTATTATTTTGTTGTGAAGTGTTTCAGCATCTTTGTAGATTAAATATTCTTTTTATGGCCTTCTACAGAGAACTAGCTGATAATTCTAGAAAAATACAGTGAGAAGCAACTTGGAAACTTTAGGAATATGATCTGTTTACACGGTAAGCATTCCAGATACAGAGAAAAAAAGTTATGGAAAACACAGACTTTTGAATGTTAAAACTGGAAACCCAAAATAATTAACATTTAAAGTTGCACTTAATACAGAGTTTTATAATGAAATTAAAAGCCTTTTCAAAGCATCACACAAGAAATGAACTATGAGCATTCCAGCCTCCTTTTCAGAGAGGAATAGTCCTACGTCTCAGTTTGGGGTAATGAAGTATAAAGGAAAAGTCTGTGAGCTGCTTCTTGAAGAGTTCTTTTAGGGAAACACTCCTTCCTGCTGACTGGAGTGTGAATGTGAAGGGAACAACTTAAGCAGCCACCTTGAACTGAAGTAGATGCTACTGTGAGAACACCAAAGCAGCAAGATGGGAGGATCAAGTTCCTTACTTAAAGTTCTGCAGAGGTTGGGCCAGGGATATAGCTTAGTGGTGCCAGGCCTGCCTGGCAAGCACAAGGTCCTGAGTTCAATCCCTGGTACCACACACACACACACACACACACACACACAAAAGTTCTGCAGAGGTCATGAAGCTGCCCTGCTGCTCTAAACTGCTTATTTCCTTCTTTTATATGAGAGAAAATTAATCTCTACCTTGTTTAAGCCAATACAGATTTGGACTCTCACTCACAGCATAACTCAGCCCTAAGTGGTAGACAATTTAACAACTTCTAAAAAGCAATTCTCACTGTAGGAATAAAGTGCGCAATCCTTAACCCTTGATGGCTCTGACTGATTGACAGATTGATTAATTAATTTCATTCGTTCATTCAAAGGGGCTAATGCTCAGATGACTCACCCAACCACGGATCAGTGAAGTCCAGCTGCGCTAACAAGCTGCAGGGTTTGGTATGGGACTCAAGCTTGGCCTGTGTCCAAAGATTAACAGTTTCCTGGAACTCATGATATATGCGTTCCATGTTCAAGTACTCCATCCACAGATCCTGCAATGAAACCACAGCACTTCAACTGACAGACAAATCATACATTCACTTAGAATACTATGCATGTAACTATAAAGTAAACCAGTAAGTTTCACTATGACATGGTCTACTCCAAGTGCTCTCGCATTACGATGGTTATATTTAAAATGGCCACTAATAATCTTAGTAGTTGCAGAACTTTTCAACTGTGTATTGACTAAACACTTTAAACAGACTTATTATATGTATATTTATAAGCTGTATACATATTCTATGGAGCTAATAAATTATGTGCATATAAGACACAGGCAAAAAATAGGACACTTTGAAGAAAAAGATTAAAAGTGTGTGTATATATATATGTATATATGTATATGTATATGTATATGTGTATATATATAT